>NC_081192.1:18944407-19289661 GCF_902713425.1 Acipenser ruthenus
TGCACCACACTGAACATGGACCAGAGAAAGCAAAGGAGAGAGTTGTCTGAGGAGATCAGAAAGAAAATAATAGACAAGCATGGTAAAGGTAAAGGCTACAAGACCATCTCCAAGCAGCTTGATGTTCCTGTGACAACAGTTGCAAATATTATTAAGAAGTTTAAGGTCCATGGAACTGTAGCCAACTTCCCTGGGCGCAGCCGCAAGAGGAAAATCGTCCCCAGATTGAACAGAAGGATAGTGCGAATGGTAGAAAAAGAACCAAGGATAACTGCCAAAGAGATACAAGCTGAACTCCAAGGTGAAGGTACGTCTGTTTCTGATCGCACCATCTGTCGCTTTTTGAGCGAAAGTGGGCTCCATGGAAGAAGACCCAGGAGGACTCCACTTTTGAAAGAAAAACATAAAAAAGCCAGACTGGAATTTGCTAAAATGCATATTGACAAGCCACAATCCTTCTGGGAGAATGTCCTTTGGACAGATGAGTCAAAACTGGAGCTTTTTGGCAAGTCACATCAGCTCTATGTTCACAGACGAAAAAATGAAGCTTTCAAAGAAAAGAACACCATACCTACAGTGAAACATGGAGAAACATGGCTCGGTTATGTTTTGGGGCTGCTTTGCTGTGCCTGGCACAGGGTGCCTTAAATCTGTGCAGGGCACAATGAAATCTCAAGACTATCAAGGCATTCTGGAGCGAAACGTACTGCCCAGTGTCAGAAAGCTCTGTCTCAGTCGCAGGTCTTGGGTCCTCCAACAGGATAATGACCCAAAACACACAGCTAAAAGCACCCAAGAATGGATAAGAACAAAACATTGGACTATTCTGAAGTGGTCTTCTATGAGTCCTGATCTGAATCCTATCGAACATCTATGGAAAGAGCTGAAACTTGCAGCCTGGAGAAGGCACCCATCAGACCTGAGACAGCTGGAGCAGTTTGCTCAGGAAGAGTGGGCCAAACTACCTGTTAACAGGTGCAGAAGTCTCATTGAGAGCTACAGAAAACGTTTGATTGCAGTGATTGCCTCTAAAGGTTGTGCAACAAAATATTAGGTTAGCGGTCCCATCATTTTTGTCCATGCCATTTTCATTTGTTTTCTTATTTACAATATTATGTTGAATAAAAAATCAAAAGCAAAGTCTGATTTCTATTAAATATGGAATAAACAATGGTGGATGCCAATTACTTCTGTCAGTTTCAAGTTATTTCAGAGAAAATTGTGCATTCTTCGTTTTTTGTGGAGGGGTACCAACAAATTTGAGCACGTCTGTATATATATATATATATATATATATATAAAGTGAGCAAATCTCAGACACAGCTCTGCTGGGCGATTTCTTAAACATGTGCCTGTTTGCTCGACCACAGGACAAAGAGGCCATCCGTTGGGTTATAGATAAGACGGGAGGGAGAGGGATTGGAGCTATGTCAGGAATTTGACACAAGGTCCTCGGGTGATGAGCTGAATCAATGCTTGTTGCATTTTTTTGTTTTGTTTTGTCTGATGTCACTAGAACAAGTAATTGCTTGTTCCTAAAACTTCTGGAAGTAAACCTTTAAGTACTCCAGCTCAGCATTTTGAAAAGTTCAGTGTCAGGGCTTAGTTTAATATATTATAATGCTTAAATCATTGGAGCACAGGCAGTTCAGGGCAACAAGTTCAGTGACAAAGATAAAAACATTCATGTTAAAAAGACTAATTTTATAATGAATACAAAATAAATACCAAGCAGTAGATCACTTATCTGTATACATAATTTACTCACACTAACATAGGACAATCAAGTTTTATGTTGGGTAAAGGTGAACATTACAAATCCATGTATAACGTAATTTGAGATTCATTGTTACTAATGGATGTTCTGTTGAGATCGTGAGGTTAAGATCCTCTCAAAATGTTGGGACAGGTGTGTCTGTGCTCCTTGCAAGTTAGTTGCCTCCGAGTGGACTAAACCTGCAGTATCTTCAGTGCACATCAGGTTTCTGTGGGCAAATTAAGAACATAAGACAGTTTACAAACAAGAGGAGGCCATTCAGCCCATCTTGCTCGATTGGTTGTTAGTAGCTTATTGATCCCAGAATCTCATCAAGCAGCTTCTTGAAGGATCCCAGGGTGTCGGCTTCAACAGCACTGGGGAGTTGGTTCCAGACCCCTCACAGTTCTCTGTATAAAAAAAAGTGCCTTCTATTTTCTGTTCTAAATGCCCCATTATCTAATTTCCATTTGTGACCCCTGGTCCTTGTTTCTTTTTTCAGGTCGAAAAAGTCCCCTGGGTCGACATTGTCAATACCTTTTAGAATTTTGAATGCTTGAATCAGATCACTGCGTAGTCTTCTTTGTTCAAGACTGAACAGATTTAATTTTTAGCCTGTGTGCATATGACATGCCTTTTAAACCCGGGATAATTCTGGTTGCTCTTCTTTGCACTCTTTCTAGAGCAGCAATATCCTTTTTGTAACGAGGTGACCAGAACTGAACACAATATTCTAGATGAGGTCTTACTAATG
Organism: Acipenser ruthenus; assembly: GCF_902713425.1. NCBI lineage: Eukaryota > Metazoa > Chordata > Actinopteri > Acipenseriformes > Acipenseridae > Acipenser > Acipenser ruthenus. Next base: position 18,946,918 of record NC_081192.1, read on the forward strand.
CATTGTAAAGTTTTAACATTACTTCCCTTGATTTAAAGTCAACACTTTTCACAATACATCGAAGCATCTTGTTGACCTTTTTTTATAGCTTCTCTACATTGTCTAGATGAAGACATTTCTGAGTCAACATAAACTCCTAGGTTTTTTTCATAGATTCCTTCTTCAATTTCAGTATCTCCCATGTGATATTTATAATTATTTGTTTATTTAGCAGACGCCTTTATCCAAGGCGACTTACAGGGACTAGGGTGTGTGAACTATGCATCAGCTGCAGAGTCACTTACAACTACGTCTCACCCGAAAAGACAGCACAAGTGAGTATGGCTGTGGGCTGAGACTGTCTGTTAAACCAGCTGCTCTGAAATGCACGTTGGTGTTCTTCTTTACTTAGAAAGGTATCTAGGTCCAGATATTCAAAAGGTTTGCACACCAGGTTATGCGCATTGCAAATGACCTTTATGCACGAATGCACAAAATGTACCATATTCGAACCTTCTTTTTGCGTGTCACAATCCGTTTTGCGCTGTGCACAAATATAATGTATGCTTAGCACAATTTTTGCGAGAGCCTGACATGTTCAAAACTATGCGTCAAGCACAAAACCAGTTTTGCGAGGCACAAAATGACGCTTTTAAAAAGCAAGCCTTAACTCCGCCCATATCACTCCAGCACCCTCACCCAATCACTGAATTGAAATGCAGGCGCTTTCTGAGGTACTACAACAATGGAAAACACCCAGCGATCATACAAGGTTCCGTCCACATCTATACAATGATTATATTCAAAAGAATGATTGTGATAGCAGCATCAGTTTGCACCTCCTTACCTTGCATTCACATAGATTTCAATATCAAAGACACTGCTTATACAGTAGTAGGCTAGGCTACTGATTTACTGTATTGGTAAATTTTGTTGGCGTTTTGAATATAAAGTTATGAAAGGTGCTCCTTTCTTATTCCACTGCCTATTCAGCCCTTTTTATTTAAGTTTAATTGCCCCCAAGTTTTATATATACTATAAAAAAACAGGTGATTGCACCTGGCTTATTAATATTTTTTTTTTGTTAATGTATGAATGTATGTAAGTATTTTCTTATAACAGACACCCTTATCCAGGGCGACTTAGAAAAAAACACATTACAAAAATCAGATGAGTCCAGAGACAGAGCAATAGTGGTTTGATAAGCGGGATCACGGCTAATACTGAGAAAGAAAAAAAAAAAAAAACAGATGGTTCTGCAACAGAAAACCAAGAAACGAATGAAGTAGAAAATGGAGATGAATTAGAATAGGTAACATGTACTCATATTTGTGTGACATCTGTCAAAATTATGGCGACAGAAATAGAGAAATCATAAACTCACTTCCCAGCAAACAGCACAGCATAGATACATCTGTTTGAATTCTGTAGAATCTGTGATGGCCCTTTTAAATATTTAGCTTATCAGCCATGCTAATGCCAGTGTTAATGATAAACATTAGATTCAAATGTGTGCATGTGCGCAAATGTCATATGCTTAAGCATAAACATATTTGAATTGCTCCGAAGGCCAAATTTGAATGAAAATGGCTGTTTTGCGATACGCGTAACAGGCTTGCAATAAGCAGAATGTTTCCATTACACTACATTGTTGTTATTATTATTATTATTATTATTTATTTCTTAGCAGACGCCCTTATCCAGGGCGACTTACAATCGTAAACAAATACATTAAGTGTTACGTTGTTGTGTAGTATTCCAATTCTGCGCATTCACGCGTTGCTCTTGTGCATTTCTGCTATATTGTTATTGAATGCGCAGGTGGTTTTGCGAATTGAGTAAAAAAAAATGCTATTTTCCAACTTCACGCAACTGTTTTGTGCTGTGTTGGAAAATTATAATTTTTTGTGCAAAAGCACTAATTTATGCGAAGCTCAAATATTGAGAGGGAATTACGCATCACTTCGAATATTTGGGCCCTAGTCCTGTTGGTCTTCATTGTACCATCATAATCGAGGCTGCCGAGAGCCGCCATGGGCCCCGGGGAAGGATTTGGTATGTGTTTTTTTTTTTTTTTTTTAAACTGCAAACATGCTTCTAAACCAAGCAATGATACTTGCAATCTTAGCAGTGTCTGAGGAAGATCTTTTCAACTGATAAAGTATTTTGATAATGTTTTTGAAGGAAACTGTCAATATAGAAGTTTCATTATATCAATTAAAATCTGCAACAGGATAGTTTACTTTCTCAAATAAGTTACATTTAAGTTATTTACAGTATTCAAACTTTTTTTAGGTAAATTAGTAAATACATTTTTTTTCCTACAAACTCCACATAGTCATTTGTAACAACATTGGAAGCTTACTTAACATCAGAACATACTGTATTAGTATTAAAATACATTTAATGGTCACTTGCCGTACACCTATTTTATTTATCCTGTGCCAAAAATCTCTGCTTAACTAATAACCTGTATTAGTAAGTAGATTTGTATTTTAAGCAATATAACCAATCATTCTCTAATTGTGTTTACCATCAGCTGAAGAAAGTACTTTCTTTATTTTATATGATATAATTTTTCTAACAAACTGCAGCACCACGTTGTTTTGAGCAAATTGTAGATCTTAATAGAATAATTCATACTGTGGTAGTATAACATACTGTGCGACTTGTTCTTTTTAAAGTTTTAAAATTCCAATTCTTAAAAAATAAATAAATAAATAAAATTGCTCTGCCTTCAGCTTTTTGTAAAATATGAAATGCAAAAGTTCAAATCGTTGTGTGAAAGGATTTAAACTTAGCTGAACACTGAGTAGTTAAGGTGAAAATATATAAAGCAAGTTACTCCTGCTAATCCAGTTTGATACTGTATGACTCCCAATCGTGAGTTAGGGGGCGTGGCCCAGATCAGGTATGCTATGATGTGCCTGTCTAAATGGCCTTTTATTTTATTTATTTATTTATTTATTTATTTATTTATTTATTTATTTATATAGCGCCTTTGACCAAGACGCTTTACAGTTATTAGACTAAGCGGTACAATCAAGAGAAATGGCGGAAGGAAAAAGGTACGTTTACTGTGAGAACAGAGGCTAGGGCAGGGTTGGGCAAACAAGCAGGGTCCTGACCGGGGGTTAGGGGCTAGGGCACGCAGTGGGATAGGCTAGGGTGAAAAGATGTGTTTTAAGGGAGGAGCGAAAACTGCGTAGTGTAGGTGACTGTTTTATATGGAGTGGGAGTTTATTCCAATGAAGGGGAGCCAGGAGGGAGAAGGAACGGAAACGGGATTGGGCACAGGGCGAGGGTGGGACCGAAAGGGACAACAGAGTTTGAAGCGTAAGGGACAGGGGGGGAGCATAGTTAGAGAAGTTCAGCCAGGTAGGGTGGGGCGAGACCATGGAGGGATTTATAGACTAGAGTAAGGAATTTGAATAAGCAGTGATAGTAAACAGGGAGCCAGTGTAACTGAAGGAGAAGAGGGGAGGTATGAGAGGAGCGGGGGAGGTTGAAAATGATGCGAGCAGAGGCATTTTGAATTTGCTGTAGTGGTGTGAAGGCGTAGGAGGGAAGGCCAATGAGGAGGGAGTTGCAGTAATCGAGGTGGGTGAAGATGAGAGCATGAACCAGAAGTTTAGCGGCAGAGAAAGAGATGGAGGGGCGTATTTTGCGGATGTTAAATAGGTGGAATCGACAGGTGTGTGTAGTGGCTGAGATATGATCAGCAAGGGAAAGGGTAGCGTCAAAGATGACGCCGAGGTTTACGAGCAGAGTTAACTGGAATGAAGGACGGGAGGAAATGAAATGGTGGGGGTGGGAGGGGGAGAAGAAGGGGAGGGAAAGAAAAGGATTTCAGTTTTTGATGGGTTAATGAGGAGGTAATGGCGTGCCATCCAAGATTGGATAGCAGTTAGGCAAGCAGTTATACGGGTGGAAAGGTCAGGGGTGAAAGAAGGAAAGGAAAAGAAAATCTGGGTGTCATCAGCAAAGAAATGGTGGGGGAAGTTAAATGAAGAGATTAGAGCTTCAAGAGGTGAGGTGTACAGAGAGAATAACAAGGGTCAGAGGACAGAGCCCTGGGGAACACCAACAGTCAGAAGGGAGGGGGGAGAGGTGAGGCTGTTATAGGTATGAGTGCAGCCAGCTAAGGGGTGTTCCAGAAATGCTGAGGTTGGAAAGGGTGGAGAGGAGGATGGAATGATCGACTGTGTCAAAGGCGGAGGAAAGATCAAGGAGAATGAGAATTGAAGAAAGGCCAGCGTGGGAGGAGTTGGCCAGATGATTCTGGACAGCGAGGAGGGCTGTCTCTGTGGAATGGGAAGGACGGAAACCAGATTGGAATCGGGGGTAGAGGGAGTTGTCGGATATGTATTGTGATAGGCGTACGTGAACTAGACGCTCAAGGAGTTTTGAAAAATATGGAAGGAGAGATTGTGGAAATGTATTGTTTGAAATGTGTTGCTGTGTTTCAACTTAAATGATTTATTCATGTATTCATTCATTCATTCATTCATTCATTCATTCATTCATTTATTTATTAATTTATAAGTTTATTATATTTAAATACTTGTACAACCCTTCTTTCTAATGGTGTATGTGTATTCACAATGGGTCTTTACACTGGATATGTTTGTTAATCCATATAACACTTTGAGTACTATGATTTAATGTATGTTGGCATGGGGATTTATTTGAATAGCTGCTAATGGCAGGTACTGTATACAGTATATCCAGATTAAGTAAATTGCAATTGCTCTGGATTTGTACTTACCTGTTCTAAACTTGAATACAGATTAGACTGATTTTTAAGGTTATCACAATCTAGGTATTGGCTATGCATAGACATGTGTTAGTTCTCCTACATACTTAAAACACCATACTTTCAAGATAGCATAGGTAACTCCATCAGGTAAAAGCATGTTTTGTGAAGAAATCCTTTTTTTTTTCTTCCCTCAAACTCTTTTATGAGAAATACATTAAAGTATAAGTCAACATATTTTCTTATTGTGAATGTGTTTGAATGATTACATTGTTTTAACTCTCTTCAACTCACCAGAAAAGCAGTGTTGTTTGTCTAATGGCTGCTCTTCCCTCCCTCCTTGTGTGCCTCTGTCCAGGTGATCTCCCAGGGCTTGGCTGCTCAGAATGGGCTGCAGGTGGGTGACAGGATCCTAGAGGTGAACGACATCGACCTGCGCCATGCCACGCACCAGGAGGCCGTCCGGGCACTGCTCTCAAACAAGCAAGAGATCCGCATGCTGGTGCGCAGGGACCCTCCCCCGCCGGGCATGCAGGTGAGGCACAGTGCACTGGAAATTACTGGACAACTACAATAACACAGGCATTAAGAGCACTTTGCTATTCAAATGTAAGAAGCACAACATGAATTGACTTCATGAAAGCCTTCAAATACAACTGAGAATATGCCTATGCTAAAAATGTAATGTATTGTGAAGTCCAAATAGGGCACCAAGGCGATTTCATTGATCAATTAATGTTTAATTGAGGCTTGCAAAATTAAAATCCATAGCATTCAAAAATGGATTAATTGTTGCATAACTACTGGAAATCCACTTCAGAAATACCTGTGTGATCTACTGTAGGTGACCTTCAGCTAGCAGTAATCACCGTGCATCCAACTGTAACTACAGGGCGCATTGTGTGTGCAAGGAGGTAATAGTCACAATCACCGTACCAGACAATGCCTTATTGTTTGATCAAGTTTGCTCCTCTCTTGATTCTCCCAGTCTTTCAGCCTCTACTCTTTGTAGATTATGAATGTCTCATCTCTCCCTGGTTGACAGGACATTTTAATTGAGAAGCTCCCGGGGGAGAAGCTGGGGATCAGTATCCGAGGCGGAGCCAAGGGCCACGCTGGGAACCCCATTGACCCTTCTGACGAGGGCATCTTCATCTCCAAGGTACCACGCCTCACTGGATAACACGCCACCTGCTCTGCTGCTTTTCTTACGTTGGAGGATGATTCATAAGTTTTATTTTAACAAACAAACAAAAAAACAGAATTTCAGGATTTTTGCATATTTTCTGATTTCAGTTATGTTGGAGACACAGACCTATATTCCCCCCACAGGAAAACTGCCCCCTCCTTAGTAAATATGTTAAATTGGCAATTTTGCCTGCAGTGGAAATATGGGACTCCTGTGTTTTTTTAAAAGTAGGAAACCTCTGTATGAGAAACAAAACTGCAGCTTCTAAAAAGACAGTAAGGAACTGCTTTTAAGAGAACATTTGAGAGGTGAGGTAACCATCATGCATTAGCTTGGAATAGAAATGCCATGCTTGCTCCAGCTATTCCCCTGATACTGGGTGCTTCCCCCTGCAGATGAGCTTGAGTGGTGCGGCAGCCCGGGATGGCAGGGTCAAAGTGGGGATGCGAATCCTGGAGGTGAACAACCACAGCCTGCTGGGAATGACGCACACTGAGGCAGTGCGTATCCTGCGCAGCATCGGAGACACGCTGGCCATGCTGGTGTGCGACGGCTTCGACCCCAAAGACGCTGGCAGCGTCGAGGTGAGCCCTGGGGCCAGACACGCAGACATATTCCATTCTTTATGGGTAATTCCTGATCGTGGACATGGTAGCTTCAAAATACAGCTTCAATCGTGTTTGCAATCATTCTGAGAGGTTCTAATTACTCAAATATTGTTATTTCTACTTCTGAATGTATTTCGTGTTAAAGCTTTTTAATGTATTCCATGTTAAAGTGCTTTTGCATGAGTTACTTATTTGGTTAAGCAAAGTATGTTTTGGAAACTGAAGCAGTGTTTTGTTCTACTTGGCATTTATTACAGCAGTCAATAGAATGGCATCGGGAAGCTTTGTGTACTCTTACATTGATTTCTGGTCCCCTGTTGGCAGCAAGAGAGCTAAGGGATGTGACACACCTATTGGTACTCAGTCACAGAGACAGGAATAAGTGCAGAAGTATGTGATTAACATGCAAAGTACAGGCAATCAAGGCTAACCATCGCTGTATGTATAGTTTCTAGGCATTTCTAAAGTTTCTCGTAACTATTAAGTAGCCAAACTTGAACTCACTCACTCACTGACACACACACAGTGTTTGTATTGCCTTGTCTCTGATCAGTGTTTGTGTGTCCCCAGGCATCCCCTGGTGTCATCACTAACCCCTTTGCCACTGGCATTGGTCGGAAGAACAGCATGGAAAGTATCTCCTCCATCGACAGGGACCTCAGCCCAGAGGAAATGGAGATCATACAGAAGGTGAGGATGCAACATTCAAATAGAAATGAACAACTCAAAGCATCTCAAGTATTGTTTCAAAATCGGGGGGGGGGGGGGGGGGCAGGTGACCACCTTTTACTGATTAGGTTGTTTTGTGTTTGTTTTCTTCCAACTAGGAAATGGAGATGGTGCGGGAGTCTACGCAGTGGGAGAAAGAGGAGTTGGAGAAAGTGGTGAGAGAAAGAAACCCACCTTTCGTTTCTCATCCATGGGGGTATATTCACAAACAGGCTGCAACGCAACAGTATTAAGCCTTTTCTAAAAGATACTCCTGACCGTCCTTAACAAGCCCTCCTTACGCACCTCCTTACCAGCAGATAACATTCACTATATGAAGGGCTCATCCTGGTTGCCCCTTTATAAATGTGATGGATTCAAATCTAGATTTATGCTTCAACACTGTGTGTCGGGGTGTGCTACAAAGCTCAAAACATCAGACTGAATCTTGTTATATTTTGACCAACTTCTGAAAGTGTTGGACTGGTCCAAAATCCAGAGTATTGGACTAGTATAAGCCTTGGTATGCATATGTGTGAATATACCCCTATGTTTTTTTTTTTAATAGATTGGTAAAGTTTCTCTCTTTAAATTGTTTATTCATGGATGGCTATTTCAATACATTTAACAGGCCTTTCTGGTTGTTTACCACCACATGATCATTAAGCATCTAAGTTGCAGTGTTCTAATGATAGAAGCCCCACAATTAATTTCTCATTGGTTTGCTGTCTGATTTGTGAGTAGATGGATGGACAGTAAACCCTGCCATGTCTCAAGATCCTCACTATTCATCTAATCTCCAAATCAAAAATGGGTCATTGCAATTTTAGCCTGCAGGTGGCAGCAGTGAAATATAATTCAAACATTACTTATTCGGAGAAGTCAATGTGAGGATCAATACGATCACAGAATGGTTTGTGAATATGAAACGCTTCTTATTAGGGTACTAAAACTATTGGCGTAAGTCATTTATTCTTACTGTTATGAGTGCTCACATTTTCCCTTCTATCTGTGTGCACTTCTGATCTGTGAAAAAGCGCATTCTAAAATATTACCATCCCAGTTCATCTTATCCATTTAACTACCACTGCCATGTTCATTGTCTTTAGTTATACAACAGACCGAAGCATGAGTGTTGTTTTAACCCATGAACAGCCATGTGTGCGTCTTTCAACCTCCAGCATCTTTCTAATATAGTCAATGAGTGTGGATCTTAGCTTGCTGGGTAAACTCGAAGTGTCAAGCAGAACCCAGATCTTATAATGTGGTTCCAGTTTTTAGGAAGACCAGTTCTTTCTTACCGCTTACCTAAGGGTTGGTTTCAATGCAAGCACATACTGTAAGCACATCCTATACAATTGAAAGTTCTGGCTGTATTGTCAAACAGTTGTTTTTCGGAGGGCGTTTTAATGTGTTGTTGACCGCGTTGCAACCTGGCATGCATGAAGTTGACTCTGTTAAAGACATCTGTAGCTAGGCCTAATCGCTTGACTTATCACAAGCCAGTCATTGTTTTGCCTGGTAAACAAAATAAAATGTAAAAAAAAAAAAAAAAATTGTGTGAGCGTGTTTTACAAAGACAAATGAGTGTTTTTGGGGTTGTCAGTTTGCGGGGTCAAAATGCATCACATTGTGAATGTGAGACATGTCTCATTTGTGTCAATAAGTAAAGTCTCAGGACTGAATTTGTTGAATGTAGCAAAGCAGTACTGCTGACCCTATCCTCCCTAACCTTCACTTACCCACTCCTGGCATGGCATGTTCCTTCAAATCTCTTTAAATGATTTATTTTATAATCTCTTGTTTCCCTGTAAGAGAGATCCACATTGCTGAAGTCTAGTATATTCCTTCTTTCTCCTGTCCCATAGCTGTCTCCTGTATTCAGTTATTGCTGATGAATCTAACAAGCTCTTTGTAACAGAATGGCTTTCCCTTTTGTTTCTTTCCCTCAAACATCTCCCCTGTCCCTGGCTGCCTTTCCTGTGTTTTGGTGCTTTCCCTCCCCTCCCTGGCCCTCACTCTGTCTTTCTGAAGGAGCAAATGCGCAGGGAGCGTGAGGAGGCCAACCGCCTGCTGGAGGAGGAGGCTGAGGTGAGGAGCTCCTGTCTTTACCTCCGAGACCCTGCTGGGAACCCTCACTGCTCTGCTCTCAGGCTTCAGAGCCTCTGTTTTACTGACTTGATGAAGCTTTTGTTTAACTCTCCACTCACTACTGCTACTGATCTGATAATACAATACAAGATCTAAGATGTTGTATTTGTTGTACGAGCACAGCTATGGGAATGTACATGAACAATATGTCTTTTAGTAGTGGGCCATTGCATTATTGCAGTGGTTCCATAAACTTAGTGTTTGGGATTTCCCTATGGGCCAGTGCTCTACCCAACAGTACCGTGCCCCTCTAGTAAACCCCAGATTTTCTGTCAAGAGGCAGTGTGGTCCAGTGGTTAAAGTCCAGGGCTTGTAACCAGAAGGTCACCGTTTCAAATCCCACCTCTGCCGCTGACTGACTCACTGTGTGACCCTGAGCAAGTCATTTAACCTCCTTGTGCTCCATCCTGTGGATGAGATGTTAAATCAATGCCCTATTGTAAGTGACTCTGCATATAATGCACAGTTCACAGCCCACCTCTGTAAAGCGCTTTGTGATGGTGGTCCACTATGAAAGGCACTATATAAAGATAAAGATGTTGTTGTTGTTGTTATTATTATTACCTATAGTAGGAGTGGGTTTGCTACCAGCAGAGCTGCCAGACCTGTGTCCCTTTCACTCTCAGGGTCTGTTGGAGGCTCAGGTCGTCGTGCAGTAGGTCCCCTACATTCCTGTGATGCACGATACCTTGGACATGTTCCTCTTGCTCACTCTCTTGTGTGTTTTCACAGAGTTTCAGCACAGGGCCTCTAAAATTGGACTACAAGACTCTTGCAGCCCTTCCCAACGCCAGCGTACAGAAAGTGAGCAGGGTAAGTGCTTCCAGTTTTAAACCCGTGCACCGAACAGCTGAGGGCACAAACAGAATCATTTATAACCAGAGTTACAGACAATTGATCATGTGACCCTGAGTTGTGATAATATGTTGAGCTAATTTAGTGTTCAGTTGAACTGAAGCCAGTCAGTGCATGCACATCTTATCTGGTCTTGCAATAAAGTAGCTTAAAAGTTAGATATAGAACTGAAGATGCAGTTCATTCCTATTACAATAACAGAATTTCAGGAAATTTCAATGCATTACCTTTGGTTTAGGAAAAGTGCAACTTGGCCATGGATCATGACTGGACATGGACTGGACAATTGACTGGACATGAACTAGAAGAGAGGCATGGCTGTCTTTCCCTATGCTATTATTTCAGTCATTTTTGTAACTGTGGCTTTTTAAACCTTACTATTCCATTGACAATCTCCCCAAGCATTGTAATTTAATAGACTTATAGACTTAATTGTACATTGAAATCTGATTTCCTGTACCGCAACTTCCAAGCAGGTGTAGCCCTAGAATAGAATCTCTTAGCAATTCAGTTTCCTCTAGAAATAGAGCACGACCTGGCTGAACTGAAACCACTTGAAAGAGCCTCACTGTCTGTGCATCTTTTAACAAGAAAGCCTGGCCGTGGATCACTGTCACAAGGTCACTCTCGGTGCATACAGTGTGACCCTGCTCAGCTTCCCCCTTCAGTTGCTACAAACATGTCTTTTGTCTGATTTTAGAATAGCTTTTATTATTGTTTTGGTCACCATTTTACAACAGCCTTCAGAGTATTTAAATGTTGTTTATTTATGATTAATGTTTAAGAAGAAAAAATGCTTTCAGCAGTTGTATCAGTCAGGTACAGAATGACTTTCTATATCCCACTCCCAACCTTGCTTGTGTGAGGGCTTCTCACTATGGTTTTTTTTTTTTTTTTGGAGGATACTAAAGTGTGGGGTCTGACTGAGTCTATCAAGCAACCAGCCTCTCTTAAAAAAAAAAAAAAAAAAATTCAATATCTGGGAAAGCCTTTTACTATTGTCTCTGCTCTTTTAGTTGTTTTCTACACCATACCATTTAATGAAAAGGAAACCTCTCTAGTGAGATTCTTATTTCCATCCCTGCTCTTTACAGTATGTAGATTATATATAAAATGTCTGAAGCAGTTCTTTGAAAAAATATTGAGAGAGAGAGAGACAGACAGACAGACAGACAGACAGAGAGACAGAGAGACAGAGAGACAGAGAGACAGAGAGAGAGAGAGAGAGAGAATGTAGGAAGATGGAATATTTTTTGTGTGGGGGCACGGTTCCCAGTCCTTTGTGTCCGAGGGGCCCAAGGACATTCAGTAGGAATGGGAGTGCAGAGCTGCCTGGGAATGGGAAACGCCAGTTGCAGGTTTGTATGAGTGTGCTCCTGTATGTATGACATGGCAGGCAGAGGAATTCCAGTCCAGTACACTCAGATGCACTCTGCACCTGCCCAGAGCTGTTGGTATCTGAGGAATCTGGCTGGAGTAGACTAGGGAGGAGGAAAGCATTAAGAATATTGGCTCCCTCAAGGCAAGATTCCTCCGTCTCTACTATCATTCTCGCTGTTCGTGTTTGTGTATTGATTGGATGCTTTCTTTGCTACACCAAAGCATTTAGTGCAGTACAAAGAAATTTAAAATGCTGACAAGCTTATTGTGATGTAACCTGAAAAAACAGATTACAACATGGGTACATACTTGTGCTAAAAACCTCAAGTTGTATTTTTTGTAAATTTGCTGGAAGGCCATATGGCATGTCAGTAAATATGTGGAGCAGCTTTCAGAGATCAGTCACGAGTATTTGTTTTCATTCTCAATAATGATTGTGAATCATTTCAATCTTTGACCAGTAAATGCTGTGGTTCAGCAACCTTGGTTACAGTCGATTTGCTGCCATGAAGTTCAGCTTTCGCTCCTGTGGCTGGGGTGAGCCACAACCTTTTGTACATGCTCTTTCTTTATTCTGTTTTTATGTCTGTATTTTAAAGCGATGTGAAAGGCAAGAAAAGCTGGCGTTGTAGACTGGAAAAGCTACATTTAAATCCAGTCGATCCAAAACACAGGGAACCAAAGTAAACCTGTAGTATTGTGACATGGACGTGGAAAAATAGCAGTACTTCTGAAAAAAATCATAATGTGGGATTTTAAGGAGGCGTGAACAACAGACATCTAACAAAGACATCCAGGTATTATTCTGTAGGAAGTTTGTAATAAGTACGGGAAAATATGCCATTGATGAAGCTCAGTGTACTTTGTGGAATACCTCTATGTTGCTGAGCACTGCTGTGGTTCCCCTCTGTGTAATTTAATAGAAGTCTTTGTAGACTTCGCTTGCTGGCTGGGTGAATCAGTGCCTGTGTGTTTGAGGGGAGGGGAGATGGTCAGGAATTAAGGCTGGGTGTCATTGCACAGCTGACACCCCAGCAGGCACGTGTCACAGTTTATTTTTAATTCTTGCCGGGAGCCTGTGGGGGCTGTGCCTGCAGCAGAGGGGTGTGATGCAGTGCCTCCGCAACTAGTTTGCTGTGTGTAAGACAGGGAGCCGAGAGGCGTGCGTGGACACAGACTCTTCGTGTTTTCATTTCACAGTAAGTTATTTCCTCCGATTTGCTTCTTCTATGGGTGGCTGCTGTATTTTGGGGGATTTATGCATAACAGGTATTTTCCCTGTTCTTTCTTTCTGTTCCTTTATTTAAAATGTTCTTTCCTTCCATTCTCTTGTCATTGTTTTTTAATCCTGTATTATGTTTGCATTCTGTCACTTCGTTCCTCGGTTCTATTTCTTCCCTCTCTCCATTTGTTTGCTCTTTTAGTGTAATAGTTTATAAAGTGAAAATATGTGTCTGCCAATTCCATAAAATGTGATGAACATGGCTGATAGACGAAGTGAATCCGAGCTGAGCTGATGCTTGTCTAAACCAGTGTGCATAGCACACTCAGCCAGCCTTATCTGAGACTTGAAATAGACTTTCTACAGTGCTCTGTGTGCATCGGACTGCAATGCAAAAGAACACCTGGACAGTTAGTGGTGCATGAGGACTGGGTCAAGATATAAAATCTAAATCATTTCTAGATACAAAACTACAAAGCAAAAGTAACTCATTGTGTGGTTTAAACAATTTGACACCCCTTATTAAAGTTATAATAGAGCCTAGCAAAGTGTAATAAAGCATGGCAAGACTTATGTAAGCATTGTAAATTAGAGATGTATGTTAAAGCCTATTGCTAAACCTGGCAAAGCAGGGTAGACTATGGTAAATGCATAGTATAACCATTGGAGAGGCATGGTAAAACTGCAAAAATACCTCAGTAAACTTTTAATGGACTGCCCTTTCATTCCACGCCACCCCCCTACTTCAAATGCTACATATATGAAACCTAAATAAGACGGAGAGCCTTAGTGCGGTGTGGCAGGGATACCTTTTTTTCTGGAATATTGCTTTTAATACTTTGATTGTCCCTGATTTGATTAAAAAAAAAAAAAAACAGGCTGGTCACACCTTATCCCAATCAGGATAGTGCCAGAATGTGTGACTGATCTTCATAGGACCACCCAGCTGCCTTGCCATGTCTCCCATCTGTCAGCTCCCTGCTCTGGGAGCTCTAACTGGCTTTAGTCTGGATTCTTTAATCGCTCCAGCAGCATGGCTTTTATGGTCCCTTCAGTCATCATGGAAATTTATTTTCTTTTCTGCGATTTTAGATTGATGTGATTCATTATATTAAAAACACAGTATGCACTGATTATGATCAATAAGTCACGGGACAAATTATTATTATTATTATTTATTTCTTAGCAGACGCCCTTATCCAGGGCGACTTACAATCGTAAGCAAAAACATTTCAAGCGTTACAATACAAGTAATACAATAAGAGCAAGAAATACAATAACTTTTGTTCAAGCAAAGTACAAGTTTGACAAACCACAATTCAATAATACAGCAGGTAATAGTGATAGTTACATCAGGATATGATTAAATAGTGATAGTTACATCAGGATGTGATTAAATACAAAGTACTACAGGTTAAAAACTTGGCAGATTACAGTATTCTGAAGTACAGGATTAAATGCAGTAAAATAGGGGGCTGATAAGAGCAAAATAAAGCACATTTACATGAAGGGTGATAGTGTCCCAGGATACAAACAGAGGAGTTCTACAGGTGCTCTTTGAAGAGGTGAGTTCTTAAGGAGGCGCCGGAAACAGACTGTGCAAGGTGTTCAGAATTGTTCCCTTCACCAAGAAAACTTCGGCATTAAAAAAAAGTGCCCCTTTGCCTTAATGCTCTGACTTATTGATCATCCTGCGTATTTCAGACTGAACTGTCACTTTCCCGTTTAGAAAAACAGGGTAGGCTCCATCTTGCCTCACTTTCTTTCTTTATTTCTGCCTTTCCTATCTTTCCTTCCTATATCACTCCCTATCTCTGACTCTGTCTCTCTAACCCTTTATTGCTCTTCCTCAGCTTTATCCTTGTGGTACGCATTCTGTAACAATGGAGACACCCAAGCCAGCCAACAACTCTACTCTAGACCTGCTCGTGTTTAGAAATGGGGAGCTCACTGGTCAGGGGCAGGGGGACTGTCTGAGGAGTCTGTTTCAAACTGAGCCTCAAATCCTGAATCCAGCCGCCCTGCCTCTCAGCATCCCATGCCAGAGCACAGGAGTGGAAGCCAAGCCAGTCCAGAGTAACCCAGATCCTCAGGTCACGTTTGCCACTAAAAAGACTGTGGAAGTTTCCCACAATCCCCTGCAACAGTCCCCCAGAGAGAAACAGGAAGCCCCGCCACAAGAGGGGGAAGAGGAAGAAAGCCTGGTGGACTCGCAGCCCATTTCGTTCAGCAGTAACCCCTTTCTCATAGCCAATCAGAAGGGGAAAGGCAAGCCCACCGAAGCTCAGATTCTTTCGGGACCGCCAGTCGGCTACGGAAAGCAGGGTCTGTTGCAGACCAGCCTGTACTTAAAGGCAAGATGTCAATGAGTGTATGTGAATTGCTGTTGGCATGCCTTACTCCTACCCTATAAAAAAATATAATAATAGTAAACCACTGCTGCCCTTTCACTATAGCATTTGGCATGGTGTGTTTTGTGCTGCCTTGTTTCGTAAACGCTTTACTTGGTGGTTTTAATTTCTTAGAGTAATCCAAACAATTTTTTTTTGCTTTGTTGTGGAGAATTAACTTGCACTGTTTGTGTATTATTATTCACCCGATAATGCACAAACCTGTTGGTTCATGAGAACTACCCTGCTTTTTTATTTTTTCTATGTGTGAAAAAAGATGATTTCAGTATGGGAAAATGTAAAACAGTATGAGTCTTGGAATTGTCTCAGTGTTTTGTCCTGCTCCATATAACTGGTTTTAATGTAATGAGCGGGTTGGTATGATAACTTTGTTTATGTAAAGCGCAGCATTTGTTGCAGAAAAGTAGAGAGTTGTCCAATAGACAAATGTATGAACATGTTTCATCTGCCATGTTTGTTTTCTTAAACCTCTGTGGAACAGTGCATGGGGATGGGATTCAAATTCCATTTCCAAAGCAGTTTATATTGCCAGCTTGCATAGGTAAGAAGCTCAGGTCGAATTTAAAAAGTAATGTATTCACTGTCCCGACAGCTTAAATCAGCAGAGTTGTTTGAAAGGTTTATCAACTAGACTACATTTTTTTTTTTCTGATACTCGTCTTGGAAGTTATGAATGAATCTGTGGCATGAATGATTTATTGGTCCCCTTAATTGCTTAACCCCCTCCTTTTCCAGCCTGTAAATTGTGATTCCCTTTAGTTACACATTTAACAATGGCTTGCATGGAGTTCAGAGCTGGTAATGTTTTGAATGTGTGTGTTATATTGGAGGCAAGGTTTTGTTCCATGTCTGTGTACAGTGTTTTTTTTTTTTTTTTAAATTTAGTCATTGCCAATTAGTTTTTATTATTTTCTCCCCAATTTGAAATGCCCAATTATTTTTTATTTTTTGCCACCTCTGCGCTGATTTGGGAGGGGCGAAGACGAACACACGCTGTCCTCCGAGGCGTGTGCCGTCAGCCGCCTGCTTCTTAACACTCTGCAGACTCACCGTGCAGCCGCCTCAGAGCTACAGCGTCGGAGGACAACGCAGCTCTGGGCAGCTTACAGGCAAGCCCGCAGGCGCCCGACCAGACTACAGGGGTCGCTGGTGCACGGTGAGCCGAGGACACCCTGGCCGACCTAACCCTCCCTCCCCCCGGACGACGCTCGGCCAATTGAGTGCCGCCCCCTGGGAGCTCCCGTCCACGGTCGGCTGTGGAATAGCCTGGACTCGAACCGGCGACGTCCAGGCTATAGAGCGCATCCTGCACTCTAGCGAGTGCTTTTACTGGATGCGCCACTCGGGAGCCCCCTGTGTACAGTTTTACTAATGGGTAAAATACTGTACAGTAAATGAAGCATAGGTAACTAACACAGACCTGTTTTGTAAATTTGAGCTGGTTTTAGTTTTTCAATGATAAAATATCATTCTATACAATGTGGCCAGCTTCGTGTGATTGCGTGCAGTTCGTTAGCAATAAAACCGTGGTCCAGGTGTGAAACATCTTAAAGTTGCTCAGCGTATTTAGGTTGAAATAGACAAATGTCATATTAAAAAAATTAAATAAATAATACAAATCATTACATTGATGTGAACAATAGAATGCCTTGTCTAAGAATGGAGCCGTTTGATTGGCTGGGAGGGTCTTTATGGTGTCTAGTATGATGTGCCATGTTGGAGGAGCTTTCCTGGAAGTACAGTAATCTCACAGCTGTCTGGGGTGCTGTCAGGTTTTCTAAAGAGGTTGCTGATCTCTGCAGTAAAGCATGGGGACCCAGCCTCGTTTGAAACCTAACCTGCATGATTCCTGTAACTAAAAAATGATATCCTTCCTGTACATTGTAATTCTGAATGCCTCGATATCCTCAATTAGAAGTTTTGATAAAAGTTTCATTTTTCCCCACAGTATTTACAGTCAATAAAAGTAATTGTAGCTAAAAAAAACGATTCCAGTTTTGCGCTTCCACTAGTTACATAGGTCTCAAATGTGCAGTTTTGAGAGAAACACATGTTAAAGCAAACGTTTAAAACATGATTTGGTATCTGCTACTACAGGTTAAAGAAAGGTTCATTTACATTCCTTATTCTCTGGATATATGTCATTTCTGCTCCGTCCCTGTCCAGCTCGTTCTGTAAAGCCGTCTCAATCCAGATCCGCTCAGAATCCAGGACGGTTTTGGAGCTTTTACTTGGTTGTAGGCGGAACAATGCAACAAATAAGAATGGTTTGCGTCCAAATATACATTATGGGTTGGTTTTGTTTTTTGTCTGCTTCCCTGCTGCACAGATTGAAAAGTCTTGTGAAGCTGAACTGCCAATTTTATTCACTGTAATTGTATGTGTATTAAGCGATTGTGTCTCACTGCAGATTTTTCTAAAACTAGTGTCCTCAACCAGACTAGGACAAGTCAATGAAAATGTGTGGGTCTGGTGCAAGTGACTGGGAATTTGTTTTAATGCAGAATTCTTAATGAGGAAAGAAGATTATGCAACCTTGTTCTTTTTCTTTATATTTCATATTTATTTTTCTTTGTGACAGGGTTCCTCTGCCGAGCCTATTGGTTTGAACAGCACCAGTTGGGAAGCTCCCTGCTACCCCACCTCGCAGCCTGTAAGTACAGCACTCCAATAACATCATGAGCAGATATTGTTTCTGGTTAACTATGCAACTTCTTAATGTGTTCGTAATAAATTCAGTACCTCAAACCAGGATGAGCTACTGTGCAAATTAGTTAATTAGTTGAAGCAAGTCAGTCTCGTCAGTTTCAGAGCCCTTGCAGCTGTGAGGTGTTGAAATAGTGGCATTCCCCTTAGGATAGAGTAGATCCCCACATAGTCACAGCGAAAAATCTGGATTCGGTGCTTGACATCGGCTGTATTGCTCACTCATTTTAGACTTAGAAACTCTAACTGCAACAGTTTAATCGTGCCAGCATTTCAATTCAATTATGTTTAGACTATTAAAATAGATCCACCCCACCCCAGCTAAAAATTTGAACCCTCACATATAAGTAACCATATAATCAAGCCAGCTGTTACTTTCCCTACCATCCCATACTGGTGCACTAGAAGCAGCTTCTTTATAGAAACTAGCCTTGGAGCTGCAGTGGCCTTGTGATCAGTGGTCTCGCTGAGATTGTAGGAAGCAGTTCTACTGTATCTCATGAGGCAAATCATCCAGTTTTCACAAGAACAATCCCATGAGAGAAAATCTTACCCTGTACACCAGGTTGTGAAGAAAAACTATTATTATTATTATTATTATTATTATTATTATTATTATTATTATTATTATTATTATTATTATTATTATTTATTTTTTAAATCATCGTTTTCACGTCCTCGTCTTCCTCCTCCAGCCTATGTCCACCGCTGCTTCTTGCACTGGACGGGAGACCCGCTTTGTAAGTGCTTCTGTGCCTGGCCTGGGCTATCTGCCTGCCTGCCTGCCTGCCTAACTGCCTGCTTAGTGTTGGCTCGCTGTCTTCATAGTTGGCAGGTATAGAAATGAGTCAGGTCTGATATAAGGCATGAAAGTTTGTTTTTTAAGAGTGTGACAGCAAAAACCACACCAATGTGCACTCCCAGTGATAATAGCCAGCGGATAGGTTTACAGGATTTGTGTGGTAACAATGTTATAACGAAGTTATGAGAGTCACAAGCATTCATAGAAACAAACAAAATCCATACAGTATAAAGCCAGTATGTGTGATCCAAGCTCATCTCTAACTACTGCGTAAACACTCGCCGTTTAGAAGTAATCGGTCAGTTATTAGTAGTGTTCCGCGTTTCCGGTTTATTCAGAATTAACAAAAAATTATAGGGTTGTTTTTTTTTTTTAAACTGGTAATTGTTGTTTTACTGATTTATACCCGATTTTGTCATTTTCAATATTTTCCTGTTACTATTTTCTAGGAAATACACAATGTTTTGATTTAAAATGCTTTTTTATTTTGTCTCTGACATTTTGATAAGCAGCCCTACACTGTATCCGAGGATACATCAGACGTTTAGATGTCTGAGGATCAAATAACGTTCAAACATGGTTCTCTTGTCACTTCACAAACACATTATCATCTGATTGTCAGAGCGTTGTGCTTTGCTGGACAACCACTGTTTATTGCAGAAAGGTAAGTATCGGTGACTGTGCGACAGTAGTGTCCAACAGCTAAAACACTGCCTAATGCCGATAATCTCAATCATAAATATTTGACAGAAAATGGTGATGCTGTAGTTGGTAAACTTATGGAATGCATTGATGGAAATGTCCAGTGTGATTTTTTTGACGCGTCTCCCGATGGCTTGCACCGCCCAGTTCTGTCAATTTTTTTTCTTTTATTTTTATGATTTCAAGGCGAATAAACCTGGCTTGTTTTGTGCTGATGTCATGTTCATACCTTCTGTAGATACTATTTCCGTCAGCACAGCGATTGCCCAAACGTTCTCAAAGTACCAGCTAACTTGGGAAAATGTGGCTTCGACTTGCAGATTCTTCTTCATCGTACATGCCAGGGACATTAAACTCAATCACAAATCAGAACTTCACATCATATTCCACATAAAAAGTTTGTATACTGAGATCCCCCCCCCCCCCCCCCCCCCGATTTTTACCAATTGTTTTAATTTTAAAACCTATTTTTTACCGAATTTATCCCTATTTTAATATATGTAAAATAGTCAAAAAAATCCTGGAAAAAATAAAAACCAGAAATGCGGCACAGTAGTTATTAGATACAGTATCTCTGGCCTTGGCCTGCACTGCCATCTGGTAGCATAAAACTAAAAAAGAAAATGCCAAGACTGTTTGGGAAGAAACCTGCATATTGTGTTAATTCAGCCCCTGGTGTGACAGAATAAGATCATTTTACTTGAAGCCAATTGTGCTTTCAGTGGAATGCAGGAGATTGTAGTTCTTGATCGACTGCAACAGGTTTCAAGTGCATTTTAGGTTGTATTCAAGTTTCTAGGCCGAATCAATCAGTTAGAATTTAATGCATTAAGCTTCAATTAATCTGCTTGAACTTTGATTGCGTTTTGCTGTTCATATATTTGATGCACTTCTGTAAATTTTATAAAGAAAAAAAATAAAAACTCATCTTATAACTCTACATTTATAGGAGAAACCAGATATATGATGGCTTCTAATGTGTTCAGAAAGAAACAAGGACTCAACTGTAAGCCATTTACTGTGAAAACGATCCCCATACATACACAATTTAAATACAGCTCCCTGCATGTCCTGTATCACAAATACAGCTCTCGGCATCCTTTCTTCGTTTTTTTAGCATTCCTGCACCTGTCAGCACTTCAGTTACCAGCATCCCCTCTACAGTGTCAGAACTACAGCTCCCAGCTACCCCTCACTGTGACAGAAGCATTGTTCCTGGTATCGCCACTCTGTGTCAGCGCTACAGTTGCCCTCTAGGGTGCATGTTCTTTCTTACTATATGTGTGTTCATATCGTTAGAAAATGCTTAGCAAGGTTGAGTCTACGTATGACCCAGCACTGCATTCAGCTGTTGGGTTGGTTTCCTTCATAGCAGCTGCACAGCCAAGCAACCCCTGAGCCAGCAATTTTAAATAGAAATGAACGTTAGTCCAGCACTAAAAAAACTACGGCTGTGGTTTTTAAATTTTTTTTTTGTTTGTTTTGTTTAAATGTGGAAAATATAATCAACTTATATCTTGTTGTATGTTTCAGGCATCTATTAATTTCCTCTCCACCACAAGTCCCAAGGAAGTATCAGTGAGTATCTGGAAGATATCAAATACCTTAACTGCTATTTATGCAGTTCTATTTACAGACGCAGACAAAAATATTGGCAACCAATGCTTATTGTACTATAATTCAAGGTAACAGATTAAAAACAAAAACTTTTTAATAAAACAAAAAGCAAAATACACAATTTCACTTAAGTTAACAAACAAGCTTATTTCATTTTAAAGTATTCGTTCATGACAAAAGCATTGGCACCCCTGCTTTAGTATTTTATTATGGCTTTCAGGTGTTAATGATAATTCTTAACCAGTGTGTTACATCTTGTTGGGGGAAATATGGGCCCATTCTGTGTTGCTTATTTCCTTCAGCGCAGACAGATCGGATACATAATGCTTTGCTGCAGCTTTTTTCAGATAAGTCCAGAGCATTTGTTTTTATTAAATTGAGATCTGGTGATTGAGAAGGCCATTCCAGAACTTTTTATCTTTTTGTTTTCTTCAAAAATTCCAGAGTTAACTTAGCTGTATGCTTTGGGCTGCTGTTGTGTTGGAAGATGAACTGTCTGCCGTTGTATAATGTTTTGATACACGGCTGCATTCCCAGTCCCTGAACTGATAAAAACAACCCATATGATAGAACCACCGCAATTACTGTGTAATGGTTTTCAATCAATAAATATATATTTTTAATTAGTTATATTAATACTTTTGTCATTAATAAATATTTGAAATTGGTTAAGTGCTTTTTTTATATAAAGATTGTTTGCTAAACTACCAAAACATTTGTATTTTGGCCTTTATCAAATTAACTATTGACTAATGTTCACAAAATGCATGTATTTAACACGTTTTCTTGACCCATCTTATATTAAGTGCAAGGTGCCAATACTTGTTGTCTGCAACTGTATCTACCCCCCCCCCCCCTCCCATTCCCTTTAGAAACAGGAGCATAAACTTTAATTGCTTTTGGTTTTTGCATATTTACATTGTGTTATACCTGCACTTACATTGCCAGCATATCCTTAAATAACAATGTTGAAAAAACAGCAGCAAAACAAAAACCGATATAAAGGGTTTACAAAATCAACCCGTGTTTAGAATACCCCAGGTCTGCTCTTTGTCATAACCTTCTTTCTCTTGTTCTCTCTCTGCTCCATTTCTGCCCTCCTTGATCTGTTCTACCATGCAGACCAAACCAGGCATTATCCACCCTAGAGTGTGTCAGAATACACCTCTCAATCAGGATGGCCGAAAGAGCCCCAACCCTTTCCAGCATGGCCCTTCCCCTTCCGAGACACTCGGTTCTGTGAGTGTCCCCCCCCCCCCCCTCTCTGTCTCTCTTTCTTTCTTTCTGTCTGTCTGTCTGTCTGTGGGTGGGTGTGTGTGTATTCACAACTTACATGGAACCTTATACAGTACGTGGAGTGATTCTTGACCAGTCAAACAAAGGCTGCTGGGTATCAGACCTCAATCGGCTTGGTTGTGGACTGTTAATTATCCGACATAATGCCACCTGGCTGGAAAATGAATTCAAATTAAAGAACATTCATATGTACTGCTTTATGTATGTGTATATGTAGAGGATATACCATGTGTGTTCAGAGAACTGTAGTGAGGATGACAGAATAACCCATGAGCTTTATGTGAAGCCCTGCATCTGCTTAGCAACGCAGCATCATTTACAACAGTGTGATTAACTCAGTCATTCTGTCTTTTGGTTATGAATAAATGCAAGAAACATTTCCTAATAAGATCTGATACAAAAAATACTCACTCAGTCACCGACCCAGTTCCGACCCCGTACTGTACCTATACCAATCCGGTGTTAAAGTCACCAACCGGTACCGACCCGGTGCAGACCAGGTTCTGAAGCAGTACTCCAAAAGAGTTCTGAACCAGCCCGCTACCAAACCGGTCCTGCTTGGGTCTTAACCCGCCCGGTCAATATATATATATAGCTAGCAGACTGAGGCAACAGCTGTACAACCCTATACTGTACATTGCATTGCTTGCTTCATGCATCATTCCCGGGCTCTATTCCTGTGAGACATGCAAGGCCAGTCAGCCTATAGAGGACAAGCATGGCAGGTGCTCCTCCTGCCTGGGACCAGAGCATGCCAAGCAGGCAGTGGTTAATCGCAGCTTCTGCACATTTTGTTCCCCTTGCTCCAAGCATGCTTTAGCTCAAAGGAGCGCTCCTTACTCCTGCTCAGCGCTCTTCCCCATCACTCTCAGAGAGGTAGCTGTGTCCTCACTCCATGGCTCTGCGCCAAGAGAGAGCAGACGACACACCCGGGAAAGTAGCCCAAGCAGGAAACCGTCTTCTTCACGGTCTTCCTCATCCTCGTCGAGCTCTGGCTCTAGAAATAACCTAGACTCGAACACGTGACGTCCAGACTAGAGCGCATCCTGCGCTCCACTTGGAGCGCCTTTACTGGATGTGCCACTTGGGAGCCTCCTTGCAGCATTTTTTACAGCAGACATGTGCTTGTCTGTACACAACAGTGGTGGCTTACATCAACCACCAGGGCGGCCTCCGCTCACCCATTCTCCATCGTGTGGTCTGCGAGCTTTTGCTGTCGGCGCCTGACCTCCTCTCAAGGGGAGTCCCTAGCAGCTCAGAGTGGAGGCATCATCTCGAGGTGGCGAGCCTCATCTGGGAGAGGTTGCCATAGCAATGTCCATGCGTTCCCAGTACGGGTACGAGTGGGCCATCTTTTAAGATGTGATGTCTGCCTCATGGGTTCCACCCCAGGACTTGTCCCATGGCAGTAATACTGCAAATTTTGCAGGACCTATTTGATGAGGGTAAATCCCCCTCTACATTAAAGGTCTGTCTGGCAACTATTTCAGCTTGCCATGTTAATATTGATTTGGTCTCCCCAGGAGCTCACAGCCTGGTGGGGCAATTTTTGAAGGACATTGTACCTCTCTGGAGGCTAAACCTGGTGTTTAATGCACTTACAAAGCCTCCATTTGAGCGCCTGCATTAAGCTGCGCTGAAATTATCATTTAAAGTGGCTTTCTTGCTTGCTATCACCTCTGCAAAGTTGGTGAGTGAGATGCAGGCATTCTTTATAGCTAAAGTCTGCTTAATTTTTACAGAGGCCAGGACAAAGGTCACGCTCCGTACCAATCCTGCCTTTTTGCTGAAGATTAAATTGGTGTTCCATGTCAACCAGTCTGTGGAATTGGTGGCTTTCCATTCATCTCCTTTCCAATCTCCAATCTAACAGAGAGCTACAGCTCCATACGCTCTGCCCAGTTTGGGCCCTGGCGTACTATGTTGACAGGACTAAAAGTTGGCGGCCAAACTATTTTTTGTCTGCTGTGGGGCGAAGTCCCATGGTCAAGCCCTCTATAAGCAGTGGCTGTCCAAGTGGATAGCAGACATGGGCAAGACTGCCTGTTAGCAGGCCAACTTGCCCCCTCCAGAAAAGCTCACTGCCTGTTCCAACAGGGGCATGGCAGTTTTGTGGGCTTTTATTCCAGGGTGCATCTGTCAAAGACATATGCAATGCAGTGGTGTGGGCTACTCCCCATACCTTTACTAGGTTCTATAGACTTAATGTAGGAGGCGGTGTGGTCCAGTGGTTAAAGAAAAGGGCTTGTAACCTCGGCCACTGACTCATTGTGTGACCCTGAGCAAGACTTAACCTCCTTATGCTCCGTCTTTCGGGCGAGACGTAATTGTAAGTGACTCTGCAACTGATGTATAGTTCACACACCCTAGTCTCTGTAAGTCGCCTTGGATAAAGGCGTCTGCTAAATAAACAAATAATAATGTTGTAGATCCTTAAAACCCAAGTTTTGGAACTAGAGTTGTAAGGGCGACTTCCCAGTCGACCCTTACAACGCAGACATAGAGGTGAGTTTTTCTCACAGTGCTTTCACCCTAGCTAATTACTGGGGTTCCGAATGGTAGCACACAGGGCAGCCTCTTGGCTTAGCCTTGTAGTATTCTGGTTGTTCGGCAATCTTGCCATTGCGACGGCTTAGGTATACTGACCCATTCAGTAATGGTTACATTTTGTACTTGTTCCCTGAAATAGAAATGTAACCATTAACCTTCAAGGTCACTGCAGCCATGATTGCAGCAGGCTTTGAAGGAAAAATGATGATGAGATCTGTGAGTGCAGTCCTTTTGATACCTAGGGGGCAGAATCACGACTGAGTCACAGGCTCGGTGGGCAGCTTTGGTATTAGGGTCTTTAGGAGGTAAATACCCATTCGGTAATGGTTACATTTCTATTTCAGGGAACCAGGGTTATGACAATAACTGAACGTTTTCTTCACTCATGAAAGTTATTGGCAAAGACATTCGACCATGTCTATCTGAGATTATCGATATGTTAATATTATGTTCATTCATTTTATAGTTGATTGATTCAGTTGTCACATTGTAGATATGCTTTTTTAATGTAAATAAACTTCTGTTCTGAACTGATTAGCAGCAACCATTAAGAATGTGTTTTAAACATATTCACCTGTACTGACACCCAGCTGGCAGAGAGATTCACAGCTACATCTTGAGAACCACGTATGCATGAGTGTTTCTTATGTGCTGCTTTTCATTATTCTGTAAGTCCAAAAAAAGGGTTTAGTATTAATGCTGGCATTACAAGAAAGAAAGAGAAGTTACTTTGGTCCCTTTTATTTTTCGTGTACATGTACAGTAGGGTCTTGAAGGTAAACTTTCAAGACCTTATTGATATCTGCATTAGGTGAAAAGCTTTGAGTTACAGGACTGTAGGTGTTCATATTTTAAAATGAAACTATTACTGTTTCAATTTCCTCTCCCTTTTAGGATGTCTTTATCCAGAGGAATACTGTCCAGTCCAAGCCTTCACCTGAGGTGAGACTGAATTCATTGATTGCTCTGTTGCCTCTGCAAGGATTTAAATAAGACTCCCATTGCATATCTGTGTCATCCTTTCCAGGTTTTATTGCATGGTCAATTGGACACACTGTTGTGTATAGGTTACAAGTTCAGCTGTGTAGTGGAATTCCTGGCTCAAACTGTGGTCTTTTAAGAGGGTGTGTTCCAAACACACCAATTACCTGAGACTGCCCTAACTTCACCACTGGTACCCATTCCCAGCTCAGTCACAAAAAATGTAATGTCTTTGTACTCAAGCAACTAAACTAGGTGCTAAGAAAGGAACAATGTCTTATTTAAGTGCCTTATGTCAAAACATTTTTTTGCCTGGAGAACAAGTGAGTTTGTGATCCCTGTAGCAGGACCTGGACAATGTTTTTGCCAGTGACAGTGATGTGGAGCTGGGAGGGGACCCTCCATGTGGCATAGTTGGTCAGCCCTTTGCCACCCGTAACCTCTCAACAGACGTGCTCAGCCCCCTGGGCGAGTGGACCCTGCGTAGGGAGTACCTGAGCTTGTCCGCAGTGCCCCTCGTCACCAAGCCCTCACTAGACCTTGAGGTAGAGAGAACGCATGTCCTCCACCCCCAACTGGCTTTTCGATGGGGTGCTGCTGGTGGTAAATGGATGCTGGTTTGAGAGGTCTTCACAGTGGTTTTGCCCATGGTAGTGGTGGGGATAATGCTTTCAGATTTGGAAGGTGGCAGTTATGGTGTTGGTGGTGGTGGTGATAGCTTCAGTGGTGCTAATTGCTCCTGGTTGTCCATACTCCTGCAGGAATTGCTCAAGGCACAGTGGTGTGAAACAGGTTCCCTAACATCTGAAAGCTTCTTGCTATTCTCCTTTATCTCCTTTATATCTCCTTTATAATTAATGTTGAGGCACAATGATCTGCACACACAAGTAGACTCTGGAACTGTATCTGCATGTGAATACACATGCAATGTTCCAGCTAATTTTCTCATTCCAGGCTAATATTTAGTGACTCAATGACAGACATGCAACAACAAAGTAACTTCCCTATAGACCAGTGTCACATGAAGCAGCAGCACATTACCCAACCAACAAGAAAACTAAAAGATAACTTTTGACAATAATCTTCACACAGATGTGATCAAATTGCTACCCCACTTACACACAGACAATCACAGGATTGCATTGCACCCACTGTTGCTCCCATTACAGGTCGCGTCCCCGTCACCCAGTGGGCAGGACAGCCCGGAGCAACGCTCGTTCAGAGACCGGCAGAAGTACTTTGAGATTGATGTGAAGCAGCACCTACCCGACAGCAAGCCCAAACCTCGTGTCTCGCTGGTTGCTGAGGATGACCTCAAGAAGATGAGGGAGGAAGAAGGTGAGGCGCTTTACTTGTTACAGGAGCAGAGCCCCTGAGATTTGAGTTGTTCATATATCCATATTGAACACTACACCATTAATATGGTTTGATTGAACTATGGTGTTTTAGATGTATTCAGTACAGTGAAGAACTACTAATAATTGAAACAGTGAAACCATTCCTATTTATAATGCTGTAGTTAGGAGTCATGTTTAGGAGACCTATGCTATTTGTGTTCCACTTTGTAACGATAATGACATTATGGAGTAGCTGTGAGCCATGACCTCACAGCCTTGTAATTGGTTTTGTGTTAGAGCCACTTTCATAGTCAGATAAAGATGATCCCCTGGAGAGATGGGGTTCCTGGACAGGGTGGAGCGCTGTCTTTTCATTCCCAGCACTACTTGCTCTCATGCCTCTGTGTCTACTCTTCCTCTCTCAGTCCGGAGGGTTGAACAGCGGGCCCGGGAGCTGCTAGTGGATGAGGAGGAAGAGGAAGAGGAGGACCTTGACAAGCAGATGGCGGAGATGAAGGCCCATGGCAAAGTGGTCATCGAGGGAGTGGAGTACAAGATAGAGAGGGTGGACAACCGGAGCACCAACTCCCCCAGCGCAGGGTACGGCAGACTTAATGGCTTACTGGGCTGATGTGCCCCGGTATGGGTCGCTTTGCAGCAGACCTGTGGTCAATCCAATTGTGATTGTGCAATTTGTAGTTAATTTCAATTCCAATGTAAATCTAACTGTAGTTGAACCATGGCACGCCAGCGTAATTGTACCATGTAATTGATCAATTTGACAATTTGTCAATTGATCATTATTGTATTTTCAACCACTTTTGGTGACCGCATTTGTTATTTAAAAAAAAAAAAAAAAAAGATCGAGAAAAAAAGTGATACGGTATGTTTCTGTATTTGTACCTGGGATTATTGCTTGGCTATTTCGAATAAACAGAATAAACATATTCATGTGTGTAGTTGTTTGTTACATTTGAGTGTAATTATAACCAATTACTGCACCATAATTGTAATTGTAATTGAACAAAATAGCACTGTAATTGTAATTGCAATTTCAGCAAACAATTCAGCTGTAATTATATTTATAATTACAATTGACCAGAGGTCTGCTTTGCAGCTTTAGAGCAATTTTACAAGCATTGAGAAGAAACCTGCATTTTATGTATAAGCCATTGACAGCTGTATAAGAAGCAAAAATAGTAGAAAGGTATCTTTTGATGCCATAAGTTGAGTAGTAAAACAGTTTCCGGACCAAATTCAAGCAAGTTTAGGCCTTTTTGTGTTTAGAAAGAATCTAAAAAATGATATCCTGCATCTTTGTAAGTTGCAAACTGCAAGTCATTTGCAACCTAGATGGCGTTGCAACCGCAAACAGACAGGACATAAATTACCACAGCAGTTTTATGCTACGCTCATCATTGACCTGGTTAAGCTAGGTATATATTGCGGTTTGTGGAATGTGGTCTGGAAATGCAACAGCCTGCTTGCTGTGGTTCACTCTTTCTGCCCGGCTCTCTTCTTAGTGAGTCCCTGGTGCATGGGAAAGGAGAATCCCAGAGGAACTCCCTCGAAGATGGCTTCAGACCCGAACAGAGACCAAACTCCATGACTGGGTAAGAAGGGTTCCCAGGGGCAATTGAGCGGGGCAGTTTCTCAAAGCAGAAACCTTGAAAAACCTGTGCAGAGAGAGGATTTCCAGATTAGCAGCATTATGTTTGTGTTTCTGTTCAGACTGAGCCCAATGTACCCAGGGGAGTCAGGAGCCCCAATCAGGACTGCCAAGGCAGAGCGGCGCTACCAGGAGCGAATGCGCATGCAGAGCCCAGAAGTGCACAACGCCCAAGACAAGGACCTCTCCCCAGCTGAGAAGAGAGCCCTGGAGGCAGAGAAACGGGCCATGTGGAGAGCAGCCAGGTAGGCACATGTGAGGAGGAGGGGGCCCAATGGGAAATCCATGGGTTAAGGAGACACCACTGACTGCTTCCAGTGCTGCTATGCTGTGTCTCTGTTGCTCACATGTTTTTAGGCTGGTGCAATCTTGCTTCCATCAAATCAGTCGGTGCCTCCTGCAGATTAATGTCACCTGACCAAGTGACCCACAGTTCTCTGTGCCAGGAATGGAGTCTCTGCCAGTCACACATGCAACCGCTTTTCAGTGATAGAAGCACAACAGATTTCATATGTGAAAAGCCTTTCCTATATACAGTATGTGATTTTTCAGATGGAAAGAGTGGACATTTTACAGTTTTTGAGTTAGCCCCAGCCTTATTTATCTTTTAGGTTGTGTCACACTGTTGTAAATGACCAAGGGGTCCACAACTGGGAGCATTCCAAGCATGCCTGTGTTTGGAAAGAGATAACTTGTAACTGTAATTGGGACACAGGTTTCGAACATTAAAAAAGATATGCAGCTTTCAAATTTGACAGTGTCTGTGAATCGAAAGCACTGGCTTTTACCCACATCCTGAACAGATTTGAACTCAACTGCCTTTGTTGATGATCAAACTCCATCTCTAGTAGATGTGGTGGTGGTGGTGGTGGTGGTGGTTTTCCCCTTTTCAATCTTCTATTTCCATTTCTCTGTCGTCTCTCCCCCCCCCCCCCCCCCCCAATCTCTGTCTTCCTGTCTCTGTCTCTCTATCTTCTCTTCCTGCGATGCCTGCTAATTGACCCCCCCCCCCCCCCCCCTCCCTGCCCCCTGCCCTGTTCAGACCCAGAGGGCTGGAGGATGATATTAAACAGTACGAGCAGGATCTGGCTAAAAAGCTGTACCAGTCAAGACAGAGGGCATCTCAAGCCCACAGCAAGAGCCCTGACCCAGCGGCCAGCGAACACAGGTCTGCCCCGGCTCACTGCATGCTCACTAGGAGGGTTCTGCAATCCCTCATTCATTAATCTAACCTGTAACATGATGATCTGAACAGTTTTCTTTTGTCTTGTACTCACCCATAACTTTAAAACACTTGATCATAGGTAAAGCTGTGAAGCAAAGTGTGGACCAGCTTTTTGCTTGTGTGACAAAAGCATTAACAGAAAGGTTGGTCTACCTGATAGTTTTCCCTCTTTATTCCATCCCTGCATATTTATTTTATTTCTTTTATACAGGGATTGGACAAAATCTTAGTAATTATTGTGCTAAGAGTGTCTGTAAGGTGTTTTTAAATTGTTCTGGAGGGATATATGACAATTCCTCAGTTATTACTGAACCATAGTCCTTCAGGGAAGTTGTATAGGGGATGACAGAAGGGGCCATTGAATCCTCACTTTGAAGTATTTATTAGTCCGTCATGATTGAAACAGACTTACAACAGGGAGACGCACAGGCCAGGGATGCCACTAATCTGTCAAGCACGGGCCAGACCCCCAAAAAGTGTGTGCTACCTTTCTTTGTGGCTAGCCCTTCTGTTTGTTTCAAGCTTGTTATGTGTAGACTGTGGATCAGGAGTCAGGCTATATGGCCCTCTTAACTGTTGTTGAGCGGAATTGGAAGGCACACAGATTTCTCTTCTAGGCAAACTTTAATCATCACAACTCCAAAACAAATTAGCCCAAACCATATTTTATCCTTTCAGTCAAAGTACATTATAAAACAAAAAACTATTAAGAAAAATGCGCCTTCAGGAGAAACAGATTTAAAGTATTCAAGTCTGGGGCTTGGAGACCTTTGTAACATCTCTGTGATGCATCTTGTGTGGCAGCATGTAGACGGGGCTGCTATGGAATTTTTATTTTCTCAAACGCCCAAAAATTTGGAAATGTGCAAGAATTTTGTACTGCTTGTTTGGTAATACTGGGGAATCCTGTATTTTCATTTCATCATTTAGTCAAGCAAAAGAGCCTGGCTGAGACAGCCTTGTATTCACTCTGTCAAGGTAGGCGCACAGTGTGCCCTTGTGTGGTGAGTCTGCCATGGCTGACCTAAATCCACCCCACCCCCTCTGCAGGATGAAGTCCCTGGAGCAGGATGCTCTGAAGGCTCAGATGGTAATCGCCAAGTCCAAGGAGGGGAAGAAGAGGAGCCCACTGGACCAGCTGGCAGAGTCCCCCTCCCCGGCCCCCACGCCCTCCCCCACACCGCTCGAAGGTGGGTCACGCCACAGTCATTCATCTACTGTGTCCCATATTACAACTTCTCAACAGCTTCTAGATCCAATACAGTGCCTTTACAAGAGAGTAGGAATATTGCATTACTGAAACCAGTGCTTATTCTGTGTAGTAAACCGTTTTATAAAGACAAGTTGACAATGTAAGGCCCTGTCCACACTATACCTTTAAACCTTGTTAGTTACCTTTAAACCGGTTTGAAAGTGGTAAATACGCTTAGTGTCCACACTATGCAGTGTTTAATACTGTACTCGAGAACCGGACTCGAGACCACCTCGGAGTAGTATCGAGTCCGGTTCTAAATTAGATTGCATCAGGTAGCGCGGTTTATCAGAAGTGTGGACGCTGTAATACCGAACTACATTTTTTGTGTATCCTCCAATATCCCCAAATGCTTTGTGTTATGTTTGGCGAAATACTGGCGCCTGAGCGACTTACTCAGTGTACACTCCGCAATGGGTATTCGGTTTTATGCTTTAAAAAAAAAAAAAAAACTGTCAGGACATCCCTGTTAAACTAGTGGGGAAAATTAACAAAAGCACAACGCTAAATTAGTCGACTGTAAAAATGAAATGCGAGTTAGAAGTAGTATCAGGGATGAACAAATCACGTAATTTGTCAGCTTTGTTTGAAATAAAATTAAGGGGACCAGCATCAGGTGCAGGCAAGATATGAAGGTAAAAAACAAAGATTGTTTTGTAATTAACAGGTTTTTTTCCTGAGTTTAATTATGAAAACAGAATCGGCTCAATTTTGTTTAAAGGGATGTCACCTGATTTAAAATAAAACCCCAAAACTTCAAGCCCTACTTGTGTTAGCATTTACTTTTTCCAAAATACTTTGCAAAATGCACCTCTATTAATATGAAGCATAACACATTATTTTACAATAAAATACAGTTGGATGGTGGGATACTGTCGTATTAATTTCCACAGGCCATTGCACTGCTAGGAATTGTAACCAAACTATTCTAATAGTGTGTGGATGCATTAAGCCCGACCTAAACATGAAATAGAACTTCAGTGTGGACTCTTTGAGCTGGATTAAATAAAACGGTTTTGAGTATGGTTCTCGAGATCGGTTATGTAGTGTGGACAGGGCCTACCTCTTCTGAGCATCTCTCTGTATTGATGAGAAATCCCACTGGCCAGGTCTGTATCATACCCATTATTTATAAAGAAATAACAATATATTGTCTCCTTTCTTCCCTCTCCTCTTCTAGATTACAGCCCCAGAAGTGTGACGTCACCAGGGAGATTGGTAAGGATCTGGCCTCTGCTTGCTTATGGTTTCTCAATGTGATGACCTCATGCTGTGTGTATTTATCAGTACATGAGGGCACAGATCTATGATGCAGTTGCAGATTGATTCATTAGTTTTCAGTCTGGTATCTGGGGCTGTTCTTAACCTCCAATAGTAAGTTCTACCTGGTCTTTAGATTGTGTGAATAAGGGTAGTACAGTAGAATGCCCAGGACTGAGGATCCAAGAGCGGTAAAGAGTGGGGCGGCAGTGTGGAGTAGTCGTCAGGGCTCTGGACCCTTGACCGGAGGGTCATGGGTTCAATCCTAGGTGGGGGACACTGCTGATGTGCCCTTGAGCAAGGTACTTTACGTAGATTGCTCCAGTAAAAACCCAACTGTATAAATGGGTAATTGTATGTAAAAATAATGTGATATCTTGTAACAACTGTACGTCGTCCTGGATAAGGGCATCTGCTAAGAAATTAATATTAATAATAATAATAATAATCTATAAACCAAAAGAAAAAGAAGCCTACATGATAATCCCAATATAAAACCATGTGTAGTGATACTGACCTCCCAGAGCTAGTAAAATTACGTGTTTAAACATCATACTCTATTTTCTAGAACGTTAAGTATAACTGAGTGCTTTCCTTTCATTGATTTCATATTAAGCTAACCTTCATAATTTTCTCCACATTATCACTAATTCTGACAGCAGAGCTCATTTCCCTCCACATTTACTTTGCAATTCAAGTCACACTGTTGGCTTTTGCACAACTATACACATTACAATAAAAAATAAATAAATAAAGTTTGAAGAAACAGTTCTTGATTATTCTCTGTTTTCAACCAGGTTTATTTTCTAGCTGAAGCTTAAAGTACGTGAGAGCACAGCAGAGCTCGTCTCCATGATTTTGTTTAGGACGCTTTCACTCTTTTATAACGGCTGAAACATTCACATGGAAAATTCAGTTCAATAAAATCCTGAGATCCACTGAAAGTCTGGATTTACAGTTACTATCTCATACAGGCTTACCAGACATTAGTAAGCGTTTGGACTAAACTAAGTACTTCTGCATTAGTAAAAATGTACTGTACACAATAGTTAGCACTGCGTAGTTTTACGCACTTCTGAATTAAGCCAATACATGCTGGACTTGCTTTTCTTACCAATAATATACAGAAACCCTACAGGAGAGTTCTTAACTATTTATTATTTTTAACAACTTCAACTCCAGATGTAAGAATGAAACCCCTTCCCAGGTACCAGATTTTGAAAATAATAATAATAATGTTTTCAAAATAATTGCTATAAAATTAACATATGATGAAAAAACACAAATAAATGACCTAAACTGTGTTTTTGATTAACCCTTTATGCTCCTGTGTACTACAGTACATACCCATGTTCAATATAGAGATAAAACACTTTTTTTTAACAATGAAAACAAAAACCGCTGCTAATAACAATAATCATCAGTAAACATGAATTATCAAATAAAAACCAAACAACATCAAAACGTGTGCCATTATCGACTTGCTCGGTGCCATTTATTGAAATGTTCAATACAACAGAACCCGGGGTTGCCTTCGCATCCACTGCACATTTTTCTTGTGTCCTTTCTTTTGTTTTCATTTTTGTAGCAGGCCCTGCATCTTTTTTGCGGTCTCTGCTTCCCTTGTGTTGGAGGGATAGTCACAAATGTGTGTACAGGGCTACTTTGTGCAGGCATTGTGATGGATCTGGCTGCCGCAGATGCCTGCTTTATTGCCTTGTACCCAGTGCTGTGTTTTGACTGTATTTCGTCACAGCACTGCCATTTCAAACCAAACAGCTTCCCGTTTGCAGCTGGCTTACCTGTAAAGTAGCTGCATGTGGTTTTGTTTGTACAGTTGGTACTGTTCTTGGCTCCACATCCTCTTCATCATCATCGCTGAGTGATAAGTCAGCATCACTGTCGCTGGTATGGAAATCCTTCGAACCAACTTCACTCCGTTGCTCATTATAGAAAGACCACGTACGTTGCCATGTTTAGCTTTCGCTAAAAAATATATAAACTATAACTAAACAAGTAAAATTAATAATAAAACAAAAAATAATAATTTAAAACATTATATATATACTTGTAAAAGTTGAATGGCTTCCCGCAATATATCTCAGCCTTCTAAACGCCCACAGGTAGATTGGAATCGTTACATGACACACAATTGGACACAAATGTCACCTGACCCTCCCTTGACTTTCATTGCACATTCCACAGTACTAGCACTGCCTTAGAGAATGAAACCTGAAACGCTAGACTGAGAAACCGATCATAGAATAGAATGGGAAACTTGACGTACGCACGTACGGCATGGTACTGTAAGTGGGTTTTCATTTGACGTACGTGTGTACGTCATGGTGTTGAAGTGGTTAAGGACATATGTATACAGCAGATAATTGGTAAATACATTTTTACACTTAAGTAAAATTTTGTTTTGACTAGAAGTATTCAACCAGTTTTCATGTTTCATGAAGCTTTGGGTAGAGAGATTTCTGTAACATTTTCTTTACAGTACTACTGTAACCCTCAAAAATATCACACAAAACAAAACACTGCTTTTAGATTGGAGTGGTGTTGCTCTGAGCCCTGGTTCCAGAGGTCCCAGCCCTGCTGTTCCCCTCTGCAAAGCAGTCCACCATTTATCTGGGAGATTCTCCTCTCACTCCTCTTTTACTGTCCCATTCTAGTCCCAGACAGAAAAGAAGTTTGACTACCGACAGTTTGCAGCTATTCCTTCTTCCAAACCTGTATACGACATCCAGGTATCACCTGCATGCTCAGCTCCTAGCCCTCAACACCCCCCACCCTCCACACCGTCTTACTAACTTCTGGGCCAAATCCTAAAACTGGTCGGGGGAGCTCGGACTAGTGCCAGCCATGGTATCCCATCAGGAATCAGCTAGAAGGTTTTCCAGAACTGTGGGCCAGTGTGTATAGGTGGCAGATTTTTTGGACCTTTAGTACAATAGCAAGTTTGGCAGGCTTAGGCACTTTTTGACCAAGTGGCTGGTTGTACTAGTCTGATCTCATAACCCAGTGGCCCAGATTCCTGTGTTGGTATAAAGCTCTTAATAACAATCATTTAAAGATTTCTCCCCTTGCTCCCCTTACTGAACTCCACCCGTCGTTGCTGGATACAAATTTATGTGATTTTATGTGAGTCCTGGGCTTTACTCTTGCTTTACCACTAGGCCCAGTTCACTAACCAATTGCCTGCCTGATAAATGCCCCCCCCCCCCCCCCAATATGATTGTGATGGGGGGGTTTTGAGAAGCTGTGAGAATGGAAGAAATGTGATTGAAACTGAGCTGTTCACAAACTGTATGTGCAAGTGTTTGTCTTCCTAAGGGTGTCTTCAACAGAGATATCTGTAAAAAACATTTACATGTATGTATGCATTTATATATACGTTTGAAAAGTATAGGCCATTCCACATCATACTGTCTGACCTATACATGGTATCGGAGCAATTGAACATGCAGGTTTATCATGCAGTCATCGAACCAAGGACTACTTGGATAATTCTGGTTGAAGTATGTCACCATTTGGTGGATCCTTGACTGAAGAATGTATATATAAATATCTTCTCTGTGTGTGTGTGTGTGTGTGTGTATCTATGTGTAACACACACAAGCAATCTGTTGTAGTATTCTCCATTCTTCCTGTACCCAAGTTCAAGCAGCAGCCCAGGTCAGTTTCATGTTTCTCATGAAAGAACAGTAAAGCTGCCCCTTGGCTGCTGCTGCTCCCATACCCCAACATAGCACCTTCTGTGAGGCCTCTCCATCTCACTGGGCACATCGCAGACTGGAAAGTGCTGCTTTAAGGATTTATAATTGGGTTCTGGGAAGACCTGGTGAGGAAAGGAACCTGTTGCATGCACATAACCTCAGCTTTGGGCTCCTTGTGTACAAGTCTAAACCGTGGCATTCAAAATGTCTGAAGCAGGCTCACCCCCTCCCCCTTGTCCCTGTGGCGGGTGAGTCGACGCTATGTGCCGTCTGCATGTGGTGACAGGATGCCATGCATGGCCTGGCTCTGGTGCATGTGAGCCAGGGGGTGGAAGGTCCAGAGAAACCGAGAGACCACTGAACCATCTCGCCAGGGACTCTGCTTTAATACCAGTAGTGCCAGTTAATGGAGCCTGTTCAGGTGGGCAGATGTCCCTGTTATTGCAGGTTTAGTGTGTAAGGGTGGCTGTATTTAGATCATTGGTGTAGACCACAGTGTGTCCAAAGGGTTATATTGGAATTACATATTGATCCTATGTCATTACTTAGTGTTATCATTTAAAAGTATTAATGCCACGGTTGGCTTATTTATTTATTTATATATATACTTAAAAAAAAAAAAAATTAAATTAGAGCCCAGAAAGGGTATTATGCCAGGGCAGCAACAGTTCCACTACCCCCAGCACCCAGGATCTGCCAGTGTGCCTCTACTCCCCGGAGGATGTAAGTGATAGGATTGGGTTGAGGGAAGGGAAGGCCCAGCTTCAGCACAGCCACTGTCTCGCTGTTTGGGGTTGGTTTGACCACCTTATGTTGCTGTCCCAACCAGAATTAGAACAGGGTAGATTCAGGACGAAATCCATTACCGCTAGCAAAAAAAAGCAAAAACGTACAACTGCTTTTTTTCAAATGGTTTCCCACATGCTCAACAACCATAATTATATGAGGATTTATTTTGGTTATAAAACCTTAAAATTAAATTCTCAAAAATGAGTTGGTATCCAGTTCTTTTGAAACTTTATCATGCACTTATGAACTGAAGTGTTTGACATGTGGGTATCCAACTTATAGTTTGCCTGCTCCATGGTTTACTTTAATCAGAGCAGGTTCCTTTTCAAGTACGAAATGCAGCCATTACTGAATGGGTATTTACCTCCTAAAGACCTGAATCCTGTAATATTGTATACCAGAGCTGCTCACAAAGTCAGAGCTGCTGACTTTGTGCTAGTTTTTCTGTGACGCAGTCATGACTCTGCCCCCGAGGTATCAAAAGGACTGTGCTCACAGATCTCACCACCATTTATCCTTTTAAGACTGACCTGATCGGAGATCTTGTTCAGGTAAGTACTTGTTGCTTCTATCTGTATATATTTTGCATTTTTTGTTTTACACAAATTATATGTGATATTTAAACTAAACGTTGTAATTATTTTCTATTACGCGTATTGTGTGCACTACAGCCTGTTGCTAGTTACGTCCCGCTGCGGCCTTGTGCCCCATGTGAAGCCAGCGGCTTGAGTCGTTCCTTCCCAGGGATCCAGCAACATAAGTTGGCTGACTTTGTGCTATTCCCCCAGGCTGCATAGCTGGAGCTTATTTTATTTCTTGTTTTTGCTGTTCAGATCTATACGAGACATTTTATATTATTTAATTGTTAAATTACTGTTTTTTGTTGAGTTTTTTTGTCATTGCAGTTTTTTTTTTTCTGTTTTTACAGATACTTCATGCAGGCTTGTCTGCAACGTGGTGCTCAGCACACATGCAGCAAGAGCAGCTGCTGGGCTGAACAGCACTGCACAGGACCGAGAGACTTGCTTCGGTTGTTGCTTGCAATTTCAACCCCAGTATCTTGATGCCATTTTCACCATTGTGAAGGCTGTTAGTCCATTCTAACAAGCAGGCTTCTCTCAGTCTTGTGTTGGTACTGACTGAGTGGTTTTGCCAGTGGCTTGTACAGGTGGGCATCCTTGTATGTTGCCACCCACGGTGACTGCGAACCGGTGGACCCGTACCAAACTGGTACTGAGGTCACAGACCTGCTTCCACTTTCGACCCGGGACCGAGGTCACCGCACCAGTACCAGTACCGTTCCGGTGCTTAAGTCACCGAACTTGCCTGGTGCAGACAAGGTTCTGAACCAGTTCTGAAGTAGTACCAACCCTGTGTTAGATAAACCGAACTGACCCAGTACCGTCCCGGTTCCAGCCCGCTACCGACCGGTGCCGCCTTGACCCGCCATGTCAATATATATACGAAGATTGAAGCAACAGCTGTACAACCCTATACTGTACATTTCTGTGTCAATTAAGCCGTATCCACACTGGACGCAAGCGAATAATTTAGAAGTCACTGCTGTCAAATGGGAGTATCCACACCAGCAGCGAGTGACGTCGCTTTGAGAATTTCGCGTCACTAAAATAGAACCTGTTTCTGTTTTTTTTTTTGTTTTTTTTTGTCGCCACTGGAATGAAACTGACCAATCAGAAGCAAGGTTAACACCCTTGACACACGTCAAACACACACCTCAAAACACGTCACACCTCAAAACAAGTTAATCATGGACGACGAAAAATTTGAGGTGCAGCAGTATCCATTATTATATGATTGCAAATTGAACGACCACAAAGACATCCAGAAGAAAGACAATACCTGGGTGTCTCTGAGTAGGGTACAGAGATTTTTATGTAGTATCAGTAGTCATGGTTTGCAAGTGGTGCATTTAACAGCACCGAGACATTTTCTTTCTTATTTATGCAAGTTGCATAAAAATAGGTTTATTAATAACCAAAATAAACTGGGCCATACATGCAGTCTACATATCCAGCATTTAAATGAAAAATGTGCACTTTTGCTGGAATAATAATAATAATAATAATAATAATAATAATAATAATAATAATAATGCACGTTAAAATACTTAGTTAATAAACAAAAAGGATCAAAGAAGGAATTTGTCAAGAAGCACAACTGAGATTGCAGTAAATTGTATATATAAATGTAGAAAACTAAAATAATTTTGTTGAAAATATCAGTTCAACTATACTATAATTGTCCAGCTGTCTTCTGACAGCTGGAGATGCACCAGGCTTCAAATCGGACTACTACTACTGCTGGCACCACGAAGAAAAAAATACAAAAATACTACGACTACAACTGTACAATTACTACTTCTAATAATGAGAACAATAAAACTGTTGGATATATAGGGATGTTCAATAACTCTGATTTCTAGATTTTAGAACGGAGTTGCCGGAGGTCAGGGTGTGGTAACCTTTCATCAAAACAAGACCTGTTTTGTAATGGGACAGCCCATCTCTAGTATGGCCAGTAGGAATGCATGGGTGGGGTCATGTATTTATTTCCAGTCTTTTAGATCATTTCCAAGTCGTGTCTGGTGTGGACTGACATTCGGTAACTTCGCTCACATCGCTCTGTCCAGTGTGGATGCAGCCTTACTCCTGCTCAGCGCTTTTCCTCATCACCCTCTCTTAGAGAGGTGGCTGCATCCTCACCCAATGGCTGAGGATTTTGGTGCCACAGGTCCAGGGCCCCTTCTCAGGGAGCCATCTGGACTATTGGTGTCAGTGCACCACAGACATCTGGGTGCTTACTACCGTTCAGACCTGCTATTCGCTGCAGTTCAAGCACGGTCCCCCTCCCTTTCAGGGCGTGACAACGACATCAGTCAAGGACCCACAGGATGTTGCTGCGGTGTCTCAAGAGGAAGCAGCTCTGCTGCAAAACTGATTATTCACATGACAGTTGGAGGAAGGGTTCAACTCCAGGTACTTCCTAGTGTCCAAGTGGCATGGTGGCCTCAGACCAATCCTCGACCTCCACAGGTCAACCTGTATCTGAGCCGAAGGAAGTTCAGAATGTTGACAATACAACAGCTGTTGCAGTCAATAAGGCCAGGCGACTGGTTCACCAAGGTGGACCTCAAAGACGCCTGTTTCCGCATCCCCATAAAACCAGCGCACAGGAAGTACCTGCAGTTTGCCTTTCAGGGAACAGCGTACAAGTTCTGTGTCTTGCCATTTGGCCTTTCCCAAGCTCCATGTGCCTTCT
Organism: Acipenser ruthenus; assembly: GCF_902713425.1. Taxonomy (NCBI): domain Eukaryota; kingdom Metazoa; phylum Chordata; class Actinopteri; order Acipenseriformes; family Acipenseridae; genus Acipenser; species Acipenser ruthenus. The sequence continues at coordinate 18,987,361 of NC_081192.1, forward strand.
CGAAGTGCATAGAAGCAATATTTCCCCCATTGAGACTCAGGCATCCGAGTACTCAATTATCTGGACGACTGGCCAATTTGTGCCCAGTCTCCAGAAAAGGCAGAGGCCCACTCTGGGTCCATGCTGGCCACTCTCTCGGATGGCAGTGCAGAGAATAGCTGCAGTTTGGAGCTCTGTCAGCTCAACAGAGTGCTCACAGTAGTAATGTTCCAGAAACTTCTGGGCCTGATGGCAGCAGCTTCCCAGACGTTTCTATTGGGTCTCATGCGCATGCACCCTCTAAAGGCCTGGTTCAACAGCAGGGTTTTTTAGCCCACGTTGAACCACGAGCACCTAATGACAGTGTCCCACTGTGCTCTGTGGAATGGCTGGGGTGTGGAACCCCCCATGGCAGGGTCGCTACATCAATGTTTTAGAGCTGCAGGCAGTTTACCTGGCCTTGAAGAGTTTATTGCAGGATGTTCAAGGCAATGTGCTTGTCTGTACAGAAAACACGACAGTGTCCATCGTGTCCATCGTGTCGCCTGCAAGCTTTTGCTGTGGGCACACGAGAACATGGCAGCGGACTGCTCAAGGGAAGTCCTCAGCAGCTCGGGAGTGGAGGCTTTACCCCAAGGTGGTGAGCCTCATCTGGGAGAGGTTCAGGAGAGCAGAGATAGACCTCTTTACCTTCCAGGAATCAACCCACTAGCTCTCCATAATAGGCAGGGAACTGCTAGGAATAGATGCCTTGACACACCAGTGGCTGAGGCATCTATTATACACCTTCCCACCAATCGCCCTACTCCATCTGTTTCTAGAGAAAATAAGGCAGGACTGGGCCAAGGTGCCCCGTATTGGCTCAGGAGATGTTTTCAACCCTGATGCAGTTCTTGAGCGGCCAGCCGTGGAGACTGCCGATGAGCCACGACCTGCTCAGTCAGGCACAGAGGACCTTATAGCATTTGAGCCATATTGGTCTGTCCAACAGGGTTATTGACACCTTACAAAATGCCAGAGCAGCGTCCACGTGTTCCCAGTACGGGTACAAGTGGGCCGTCTTTCAGATGTGGTTTCTGTCTCGTGGGTTCGACCCCACGACAGTAATACTGAACTTTTTGCAGGACCGATTTGACGAGGGGAAACCCCTGTCCACATTAAAGGTCTATCTGGCAGCTATTTCAGCTTGCCATGTTAAGATTGACTCAGTCTCCCCAGGAGCGGTGACATTTTTGAAAGGGGCTCGGCGGCTTCAGCAGACTAAACATGGTGCTTAATGCATTCATGAAGCCTCCATTTGAGACACTGCATTCAGCTGTGCTGAAGTACTCATTTAAAGTGGCTTTCTTGCATGCTATCACCTCGGGAAAGCAGGTGAGTAAGATCCAGGTCTGCTTATTTTTTACAGAAGTCATGCTCTGTACCAATCCTGCCTTTTTGCCAAAGACTATCTCGGTGTTCCATGTCAACCAGTCTGTGGAATTGGAGGCTTTCCATCCACCTCCTTTCCAGTCTGAAAGAGAGTGACAGCTCCACACACTCTGCCCAATGTAGGCCCTGGCGTACTATTTTGATAGGACAAAAAGACGGAGGCAGTCCAAACTATTTTTTGTCTGCTGTGGGGCGAAGTCCCATGGTAAAGCCCTGTCTGAGCAGTGGTTGGCCAAGTGGATAGCAGACATGGTCAGGACTGCCTATGAGCTGGCCAACTTGCCCCCTCCAGAAAAGCTCACTGCCCATTTCACCAGGAGCATGGCAACTTTGTGGGCTTTATTCCAGAGTACATCTGTTAAAGACACGCAATGCAGCGGTGTGGGTTACTCCTGAATACTTTCACTAGGTTCTACAGACTTGTCGTGGATCCTCAAAACTCTGGTTTTGGAACTAGAGTTTTAAGGGCGGCTTCCCAGTTGACCCTTACAACACAGATGAGTTTCTCCCTCAATGTTTTCACCCTAGCTAATTATTGGGGTTCTGAATGGTAACGCACAGGGCAGCCTCTTGGCTTAGCCTTGTAGCATTCCGGTCATTCTGCAATCTTGCCATTGTGATGGCTTGGGTATACTGACCCATTCAGTAATGGTTACATTTCGTACTTGAAAGGGAATGTTAGGTTATTATCATAACCCTGGTTCCCAGAAATAGAAATGTAACATTAACCTTCAAGGTTGCTGGGTCCATGATTGCAGCAGGCTTGAAGGAAAAATTACGCTGAGATCTGTGCACGCAGTACTTTTGATACATTGGAGGCGGAGCCATGACTGCATCACAGGCTTGGTGAGCAGCTTTGGTATTCAATATGATTCAGGTCTTCAGGAGGTAAATACCCATTCGGTAATGGTTACATTTCTATTTCAGGGAAACGGTTATGATAATAACTTAAAGTTCTGTCAATGTGAATTGCAGAGGTGGTTCAGCGTTGACGGTTTTTCCTGTTTGTTACCTGTTGATAATTGCCTCCTCTCTCGCAGTGCCTGAGCTTTGTTCTTCTCTTGCAGTCCCCTGACCTGACAGATGGTATTCAGCTATTGGATGACACTACCAACAGTGCGGGTGAGTCATTGTGTTACTGCGTTTACTGTGCACACCCAAGACCTGGTGGTAAACTGTACTTTTGAAAAGTGTTTGGTTTGTAAGCCTTTTGGGTTTATTTTATTCTCTGCACAATCACTGTCTGAGAGCAATAACATTGTGCCAAACAAAGTCCTACTTTTGAGATTTCTTCATGAAAATGACATATCATTGAGAGTCTTAGAGACAGCTTTATAGGTCAAACATTTTTTGAAAAACCCATTAGAAGTTTCTGCTGGGCTGTGGTTTGCTGTCAGTGTGATAAACACCCACCAGAAGTGCCGTGATACCTGCAATTTAAGCCACTTACTGAGACTTTCTTTAACTCAAGGTGACCTGGACTGATTTCAGTGTTTAAACCTGTGATATATGTGAGTTATTTACTGTTTTAAGTTTGCTAATGACATCCTAATTATTTTTATAATTCAGGTGGATTCCTGTGATAAACAGCAATGAAATATTGGTAGGATTTGACTGCTTTGCGATTTCGGTGATGATCATGGATGTCTTCCTTTTCTGTTTTGCTTTTCTACATCTTTAGCGCTCTGCTTCCTGCATGAAGTTCTGCAGGGGGAGGGAGGATGTGGAGTGCTCAAGTGATTTTAAACAGCATATGCCACTTTTTTATTGAGGGTTTAGTTGCAGCCTTTTGGTTTACTGGAAAAAAAACAGTTTAACTGATTGTGCTTTAAAAAAGAAACTCTGCCTTCATATTCAAAGGGCTATTTTGCAACTTCTGGGTTCATAGGCTTTACTAATCAATGTTTGTGTGAACAAGCTATGCATTCTATGGACCTCCTGGGAAAGACTATTTATAAAACATTAATCGTGAGTGTTTTACAACAGTGCGGTTTAGCTCCCCTCCTCACTCTCCTTAGCACATTGGAGGGCTCAGTCACCATTCTTTCTCTCAAGAGCTAAATTAATTTTGTGTTTTTGTTTTAATAACTTCAGCTAGAAAGCAGCTAGCTTGTAGAAGTCTTTAGTAGTTTTGGCTTAATTTTCCCAGGATGTTGATGGTATTTGCATTTCTATAAAATTTTTAAATTAGTGTCATCAACAGACTAATTCCCTATTCTGGCAAGGCCTCACGTTTCCCAATGCTAGAATTCTTAGAGATGATCAGTCCGCAGTGATGTGTTGGTTTTGTCAGATGCTTGCGGTGGGATGTCATTGCCTTGACCTTGGGGAAACATTAGGAAAACAGCTACAGGTGCTGGAGCTTGAACAGGACAAGTACATCACTCCAAGAGCCAAGGAGCACATTCTGAATGGCGTCATTCTGTCTGTTGGAGTCTGGTGACGCCATTTTGTCAAATAACACAATGCATGGGATTGCAGTGACAGAGAGGACTCTTCTCTCATTGCATGGGTGGGTGGCCCAGTAAATAACAATCAGATAGCTGGGTCATAGAGTGATCACTGAGTGGTGTGGATTGTCTTGGTCTAGTGTGGCTAATTGTCTTTCTGTTACTCTCCACAGATTTCTCATTTCTTTTCTGCTCTCTCCTTTCTCACAGAGCCCCGTGGGGAGAAGGATGCTGAAGGCCATGTCTGCCTACCCACCACCTCAGCACAGGAAGAAATGGCACTCTTCAGCAACAAGCGCAAACTACGGCACAGTCGTCTGAGCCTGGAGACAGCTGTCCCCACGTAGTGCAGCTCCAGAGCTCTGTAAACACACAAACACACACACACACACACAACCCCCCCCCCCCCCCCACCCCCACCCCCCCACACGTACATCCAGGCACGCCATACATACACAGTGCCCACTCTCTGCAGGGAGGGATGGAGGTGTGGGGGCCTGCCATGAACACATGGACCTACCTTGGGCCATAAACTTTAATAACCTAGAGGGTGTGGGGGCTAGCTTTTATATACCAGACTACAAAACAACTTTTCAGTTTGCGTTTTAGAAGCTGAATTATTTTACTCAATAACTAATATTTTTTGTTTAACTACTGTTTTTTTTTTGTTTTTTTTTTAAATCACTTATGGAAGAAAATAATAGCTGTGTAAATTTTTTATTTTTTTTTGCTCTGTTGATTTGGTTGTAATTGCTGGGGTTGGGAGGGGGTGTGAAGCTTTCTGGGTTAATGAGTGTAAATACGAGTGTGGCTCAGACTACCTATAGCGATAAGGGGAAAGTCATTCTTCTGCTACCTTCACTGCTTTGCACCTTGCTGTGTTAACCTTTGGTTTTTACTGCCTGTGGCGGAGTGTCCCGCCCCTATTTATTATTATTTGTATTTTTGTTTGCGGCGCGGGTAAAAGCGCCGCGTCTTTTATTATTATTTAAAAACCCCGTGAGGATGCATGGCTGATCAGCTACTGATTACTTAAATAGCTGACAGTCATGCATCCTTACCAAACGCGTGCAGACTCTGGCCGGGGGATAATAAGATAATTACCAACTAGTTAATCCCTCGGCCAGAGTATATAAACCTGCAGCTCTCTGCACTTGATGTTGGGGTGTTGGAGTAGAGAGTACGGGGAGCGGAGAGAAGGAATAATATTTAAAAAACAATTGCTAATACGTGCTGGATAATCCAGCACGGCACTTACTTGTTTGTTTATTTATTCGTTTGGCCCTCGTGCCCTTTTGTTTGTATTTTGTTTAAATATTTTGTTTGTTTGTTATTAAATACGCTGAGTGCTTTTGCACTCAGTTTCACCCGCCCATCCACTGTTTGGAGTCAGTTACTTCCTGGTATGTGACAGTCTGGCTCGCAGTGGTGTGGTGGATGACGTCACAGACCAGGAAGTAACTGACTCCAAACAGTGGATGGGCGGGTGAAACTGAGTGCAAAAGCACTCAGCGTATTTAATAACAAACAAACAAAATATTTAAACAAAATACAAACAAAAGGGCACGAGGGCCAAACGAATAAATAAACAAACAAGTAAGTGCCGTGCTGGATTATCCAGCACGTATTAGCAATTGTTTTTTAAATATTATTCCTTCTCTCCGCTCCCCGTACTCTCTACTCCAACACCCCAACATCAAGTGCAGAGAGCTGCAGGTTTATATACTCTGGCCGAGGGATTAACTAGTTGGTAATTATCTTATTATCCCCCGGCCAGAGTCTGCACGCGTTTGGTAAGGATGCATGACTGTCAGCTATTTAAGTAATCAGTAGCTGATCAGCCATGCATCCTCACGGGGTTTTTAAATAATAATAAAAGACGCGGCGCTTTTACCCGCGCCGCAAACAAAAATACAAATAATAATAAATAGGGGCGGGACACTCCGCCACACTGCCTCATTTCTTTTAATGCAGTTTATTATTAGATAATGTATTTTAGATTTAAAATTGTACAACTGTTCAGAATTGTAGGTACACACTACATACAGGTCATTAGTTTGCTTGACACAATAAACCAATCATTAACATGCTAGTAGAATTCAGATTATTTTAGATTATTTATAGAGATGGCATTGAAATCAAGAACCGCCACTGTGTGTTTAAATTCCACTAGATGCTATTCATCAAAATATCAAAGTTTTCCAAAACTAAGGTGGTGTACTACAACTAGCTGCTGTTGCTGTAAACAATTGAACATTGTAATAAACACATTGGAATACATGCCATGCACATGATAGGCCAAGTAATAAGGGGGAAAAAATAACTGTGGCCTAGCTGATTGCAGGAGGTAATACAAATAAATGTGTTCAGAAAGTCTTTAGGTGCTTGGGTTTCATTCCCTCTATCCTGTGTTGTTGTTGTTGTTGTTGTGTTTTTTTTTGTTTTTTTTTTATTTGTTTTTTTTTGGGGGGGGGGGTGGGGGGACACCTCAAACTTTGTAATGTTTAGAAAGTGTATTGTTAGTGTAAGGGCTTGGGTTACAGCAGTTCCAGGTTTTCAGTCCATGCTGGAGATTCTGGTTTGCAGTTTACTCACAGGCACACACAAGTACATTGCTGTAGGGGACTTCCCACTCATTATATAACTTTTTTTCAAACTGCCTGTTTATGCTTACAAGTGGACTTTAAATTAGAACTCTTCTGTTGGCACTTCAGGGAAGCTGTTCCTATTGAGAATAGTTTCAAAATGGGCTTGGATTTTCAGTTTGTAGTCTCAGACACACATACTCTGCAGAAATACAGTAGACTTGTATACAGATACACAGGGTAAGCAGAAGCAGTTAAAAATGAAGAAAATAGAAATTTTTTGAGTCATAACTGTATTTCCAAAAACTCTGCCTACAGTATCGATTGTACCTTTTATTCAAGGACCACTTTTTATACCAAACAAAAACTTTGTTATCAAAACATTATTCCCTTAATTTCCTTTTCTTGGCAAGTGAAGGTAGCAGAAGTTTTCAATGCATTGATTCTTCTCTCTGTTAAAGTGTGAATAATGTACAGATATTAAAGAAAGAAAAAAACAAAACAGCCGACCAGCGTGGAAATCTCCCTGCATGAACACTGGCAGTTACTGGATGCATTTTGTAGAGACTGGTTGTCTATAGACAGGAAATTAGCTTGTATTTGTCTCCCCCCCCCCCCCCCCCCCCATATATTTAATTCTACTGTTTTATCAGATGGTTCTAGTAAGAAAAACACAAAGCTTTTAATTTTGATTTACTCATTTTAACTGAAGTTTCATTTGGGTCATCATCTGTGATTAGGTAACACTCTTTTTGGTTTTACTGGAAACTGGGAATAGCTACATTTTTACATGAGGCATTGCAAATATTTTTAATTCTTCCCTCTCACTTTTTTTTATTTTTGTTGGGGATTTCCAAAAGGGGGAGGGGGATGTTAGCTCATCCAAGACTGTAACTAGTGAATTTGTACAACCAAAGAAGTCTATTTTGTGGTTCAGGAATAATAAAGTTTACTTTTCATTTTACAAACTGATCTTGCGTCCACCTTTTGTGTTTTTGCCCGCACCACCTCCCCACCCCCAATTGGAAGACAAAATGTTGATTACTTGAGTAAGTCTTCGAGTGGTCCTGCATTGGGCTTGATTTTGTTGAATACAATCTGAATGCAGGAGTGCTCTCGATTTGGGTCTCCCCTAGGAGGAGATGAGAATAAACAGGTTTGTTCTTCATGTCAGGGATGATGACTCTGGCTCTCTTTCTCTGTGTCTAGGCCTGAGACATAGCTTGAAGTAGTGTTTCTGGAAGGGGAAATAACCATCAAACCTGAATTACCACTACAGTACCTGCACCTCCTGAGTGCACATACCTAAAATTGTGTGTAGAAATGGAAACCATAAACTGCCTAGTATCGCTGAGGTTACAGCATTCAGGATCAAAGAACACAGATGGAAGGGAACATTTCTTTACAAAAAGAGTGGTGATGATATGGAATAGGTTACCTAGCTATGTTGTTGATACCGACTCACTGGAATCCTTTTAAAAATATTTTAGTATTTATAATGCTACAACAAAGTTTTTAGATCAACTAATTACTGGGAACCAGATGAGCTTTTACTTGCCTATACCTGATTTTAACTTAATGTGTCCTCATAATACATCCAACGGGCCATGTGACCTCTGGAGACCTAAAGTGTGGAACCACTTGCTACCCTATCTCTAGGTTAACTGTACACCGATGGCAAGGTTCTAGTGGAAATATTTGTCTACTTGACTTAGTTTTAGCTTACTGTGACAGGAATGGCTGAGTGGTCTGACGTCACGGCAGAAGAAGGGACCACAAAACCAAAAAGGTATTGTGCAGTGGCGCGGGCGCCGTTTTATTTAAAGCAACCAAAAATAAATATTTAAACAAAAATAAACACTCGCTCACAGAGCAAAAATAAAAGGGTAAACAAAAACAAATCACGAACACAAAATAATAACTGCAACACAGGTCAGGCTGGGCAGATTGCCTTCACTGTTCCTATGTTTACTTTCTCTCTCGTTTCTCCGTCACTCCTCTCGCACACTCTCCTTCTGACACCCACCCTGAACTGGAGAGCTGCAGGCTTTTATTAAAGGTGAACCATCTCCCAATTAGCAACAAAATTAATCCCGTAATTAATTCGGGAGATGGTTCACCTTCTGCACGAGTTTATTAATTATTACACCTGGCAGAGGACGAGCACCGATCTCGCCTCTGCCAGGACACGTTTTAAAAATAAACAAAACACCAACACGGCGCTACGCCGTCATAAATACAATAATACAATAAATCATAATAAACAAAAACAATACTCTGCACGGGCGGAGGGGGAGACCCCGATCTAAAAATAAATAAACAATGTACAGGGCTGCTCGCCCTGTTACATATCCCCCTCCTTGTGCGAAGCACACATGGCCCCAACGGCCACCTCCCCCCTCAGTCTCAATGTCCTGGGAGAGGGGGAAGCAAGTTGCTTCTGGGGGGTGGCCATGGTGGAATCTCCAGCACCCCCCAATTCTTCGTGGCCGACAGCTCCCTCTTCCGGGGCTCCCTCCACACTCTGTCCTGCCGCGAAATTGCGGCTGGGGGAGCTGGTCTCCTGACCTTCCCCCTCCTCTTCATGGCCAGCAGTTCCCCTCCGTGGGGCTCTGGCCACACAAACTCCTGCCGCGAAAGTGCGGCTGGGGGAGCTGGTCTCCTGACCTCCCCCCCCTTCTTCATAGCCGGCAGTTCCCCTCCGTGGGGCTCCGACCACACAATATCCTGCCGCGAAAGTGCGGCTGGGGGAGCTGGTCTCCTGACCTCCCCCCCTTTCTTGATGGCCGGCAGCTCCCCTCCGTGGGGCTCCGACCACATGACCTCTGGCCGCGAAAGTGCGGCTGGGGGAGCTGGTCTCCTGACCTCCCCCCCTTTCTTGATGGCCGGCAGCTCCCCTCCATGGGGCTCCGACCACAGTGTAGGGACCCCAGGTGAAGCAGGATCCCTGGCGACCCCAGGCGACGGCAGCGGACCCTCGGGAGGCGACGGCAGCGGCAGCGGACCCTCGGGAGGCGACGGCAGCGGCAGCGGACCCTCGGGAGGCGACGGCAGCGGCAGCGGACCCTCGGGAGGCGACGGCAGCGGCAGCGGACCCTCGGGAGGCGACGGCAGCGGACCCTCGGGAGGCAACGCAGGACCGGCAGCAACCCTAGGAGACGCAAGGGAGACACAGGCGACCCAAGGCGATGCTGACGGCGGGAGGGGAGCCCCTGGCCATGAAGGCGGCAGCAGGAGCTCCACTTCTCCCAATGGTGGTGGTGGTGGTGGAGGTAGAGGTAGCTCCTGCTCCTCTCCTCTTGACAGTAAAGGTGGCAGGGGCTCCTCCTCCTCTGGCGGCCAAGGCTTCTCCCCTTCTGGCGGCCAAGGCGGCAGGGCTTCCTCCCCTTCTGGCGGCCCAGGCGGCAGGGCTTCCTCCCCTTCAGGCGGCCAAGGTGGCAGGGCTTCCTCCCCTTCAGGCGGCCAAGGCGGCAGGGCTTCCTCCCCTTCAGGCGGCCAAGGCGGCAGGGCTTCCTCCCCTTCAGGCGGCCAAGGCGGCAGGGCTTCCTCCCCTTCAGGCTGCGAAGGCGGCAGGGCTTCCTCCCCTTCAGGCTGCGAAGGCGGCAGGGCTTCCTCCCCTTCAGGCTGCGAAGGCGGCAGGGCTTCCTCCCCTTCAGGCTGCGAAGGCGGCAGGGCTTCCTCCCCTTCAGGCTGCGAAGGCGGCTCCTCCCCTTCTGGCAGCGAAGGCGGCTCCTCCCCTTCTGGCAGCGAAGGCGGCTCCTCCCCTTCTGGCAGCGAAGGCGGCTCCTCCCCTTCTGGCAGCGAAGGCGGCTCCTCCCCTTCTGGCAGCGAAGGCGGCTCCTCCCCTTCTGGCAGCGACAGGGAAACCAGCAGGCATGTTCCCTCTGCTGGTTGTGGTGGAAGCGGAACCAGCAGGCATGCTCCCTCTGCTGGTGGTGGTGGTGGGAGCAACATGTCGTCCTCCCACGGAGACGGAGGTGGCACCAGCAGGTATGCTCCCTCTGCTGGTGGTGGGAGCGACACGTCGTCCTCCCACGACGGTGGAGGTGGAACCAGCAGGAATGCTCCCTCTGCTGGCGGTGGGAGCGACACGTCGTCCTCCCACGACGGTGGAGGTGGAACCAGCAGGAATGCTCCCTCTGCTGGCGGAGGTGGGAGCGACACACAGTCCTCCCATGGAGACGGAGGTGGAACCAGCAGGCATGCTCCCTCTGCTGGCGGAGGTGGGAGCGACTCACATTCCTCCCAGGGCGGTGGAGATGGCACCAGCAGGTATGCTCCCTCTGCTGGCGGAGGTGGGAGCGACTCACAGTCCTCCCACGGCGGTGGAGGTGGAACCAGCCGGTATGCTCCCTCTGCTGGTGGAGGTGGGAGCGGCTCACAGTCCTCCCACGGCGGTGGAGGTGGAACCAGCAGGTATGCTCCCTCTGCTGGTGGAGGTGGGAGCGGCTCACAGTCCTCCCACGGAGACGGAGGTAGCACCAGCAGGTATTCTCCCTCTGCTGGCGGAGGTGGGAGCGACTCACAGTCCTCCCATGGAGATGGAGGCGGCACCAGCAGGTATTCCCCCTCTGCTGGCAGGTACCTGGGCTGTGGACCTTCGGCCTTCCCCTTCTTGGGCCGTGGACGCACCGACTCCCCCCTCTCGGGACGTGGACGCACCGACTCCCCCCTCTCGGGACGTGGACGCACCGACTCCCCCCTCTCGGGACGTGGACGCACCGACTCCCCCCTCTCGGGACGTGGACGCACCGACTCCCCCCTCTCGGGACGTGGACGCACCGACTCCCCCCTCTCGGGACGTGGACGCACCGACTCCCCCCTCTCGGGACGTGGACGTTCGGGCTCCTCCCACTCGGGACGTGGACGTTCGGGCTCCTCCCTTTTAGGCGCAGGACGTTTGGGCTGCTCCCTTTTAGGCGCAGGACGTTCGGGCTCCTCCCACTCAGGCACAGGACATTCGGGCTCCTCCCATTCCAGGTCAGGACGTTCGGGCTCCTCCCTTTTATCTCCCCTCCAGCAGCTGTAATCCCAGTCTTCAGGGAGGGGGCAATTAACTGGGAAATGCCCCCGCTCCCCACAGATGCAGCAACAACTCAGCTGGCTTATGCTATGGAGGAGGGCTTCCCAGCTCATCTCCTCCTGTGCCTGCTGTTGTTGCTGCAGCGGCTGCTGTCTCCTCATCCTCCTTCTTCCTCCCATCTTCCTTCCTCCCATCCTCCTCTTCACTCTCCTTTTCTCCACACACAAAAACGAAAAAAAACGAAAAAAAAAATGAAAAGATGCAGTACCCTACTTCTGCCTGCGTCCTGGAGGCGCTGCGATCCCACGCAAGACACCACGTGTGACAGGAATGGCTGAGTGGTCTGACGTCACGGCAGAAGAAGGGACCACAAACCAAAAAGGTATTGTGCAGTGGCGCGGGCGCCGTTTTATTTAAAGCAACCAAAAATAAATATTTAAACAAAAATAAACACTCGCTCACAGAGCAAAAATAAAAGGGTAAACAAAAACAAATCACGAACACAAAATAATAACTGCAACACAGGTCAGGCTGGGCAGATTGCCTTCACTGTTCCTATGTTTACTTTCTCTCTCGTTTCTCCGTCACTCCTCTCGCACACTCTCCTTCTGACACCCACCCTGAACTGGAGAGCTGCAGGCTTTTATTAAAGGTGAACCATCTCCCAATTAGCAACAAAATTAATCCCGTAATTAATTCGGGAGATGGTTCACCTTCTGCACGAGTTTATTAATTATTACACCTGGCAGAGGACGAGCACCGATCTCGCCTCTGCCAGGACACGTTTTAAAAATAAACAAAACACCAACACGGCGCTAGGCCGTCATAAATACAATAATACAATAAATCATAATAAACAAAAACAATACTCTGCACAGGGGCGGAGGGGGAGACCCCGATCTAAAAATAAATAAACAATGTACAGGGCTGCTCGCCCTGTTACACTTACAAATTTAGATTGTTTTTGAAAGTTGAAAATGGATAAACTATACACAAGGATTCTTCTTGGAGCCCATGAGGGTTAATGTTTTCTCAATATTAAAAAATGCTTTTTTGTGAGCATTAACACTTTAGTGTTTGTTGATACATGGCATGGCAGCTTCCAAAAGGTACTGGGATGTGTTTCGAGGGATGTTAACCCATTGAGTCATTATTTTTTCACACAATGGGTGCAGAGAGGTAGGCCTAGGAACGATTGTGTCATTCCAGCTCATATGAATTGAGATACTCGAACCATTTGTGCATAATTCTGGCGTTGTTGATGCATGCATTATCTATCGTGTTGCATCAAGTGCAGCATTGTTAGGTGGACTTGATCTATAAAACAATGCTTAAGTAATCTTTGGCATTTGAAAAGTACTGCAGGGATCACATATTGCATGATATAATCAACCTTATTTGCATCACTAAATCAGGGGGATTATACAGGTGCTAATAAAGTGGCTGGGCAGTGTATGCCTGCAATAACCCATGTGCTGCTGAGTCCTCGTGTGCGTTGTGGAAGGAGATGGAGCCTGGGCTGTCGCTCAGTAACTCCTGGTGAAGCCGCTCAAATCTCTCCTGCTCATCCTCCTCCTGTTTGTACAATATGAGCAGGAAGAAAGAAACGAGTTAACAGACTGTGCAAACAGGACGGAGTTTGGAACCTAAAGATTTAACAGCCTCTATAAACATCAGCACAGCAGAACAGTTATCTCCAGTGTCATTATCTCAACTATTGTGTTAATATGTATTTCCTATTTTGTAATCCCAGAATCTGACACTCACTATAATTTACAGCAATTTGGTAAGTGGTTTTATGTATTTAATATGGCGGCCATCTTAGCTCACAGGTCAAAGTCAAGGATGCTGTTATGTTTTGCCTTCAATAAAACTGAAAATACAAAGTTGAAAGCCAAAATGCTTTATGACATATTAGCATTACTAGGTGCGGCAGTGGGTTTACAAACTCATGGAAGCTCCTCATGGATGCTTAGTAATAATCATAACTATAATACCTGTCAGGAGCCTGCTCCTGCACTGTTCCACCAAGCATTGGCAGTACTGGTCCTCAGCCTTGGTGCTCTGCAGCTCATCGTAGCTGGAGCAATAGGCTTTCAACTCCTTCAGCTTCATGAGATCAAACTCCTCGTCATCGATCACAGTCTCACCTTTCTCATTCACGTGCTGCGGCACTCCTGAGACTGCTCTCCTCTGGTGTTTTCTAACAGCCCCACACAAGATCTGTTCATTCACTTTACCATATAAATACACAAATAGAAGTATAATGCAGTTACTTATTTACTTATTTTCTTATCTCGTATTTAAGCGCACTATTATTACACAAGCACATGCTCCTATTGCCGAGATTATATGGTAGTAAGTCTGACTTGGAAATTATGGCTGTTAGAAAACTGAGATAAGGGAAAATCCACTGGTTCTACAGACAGCCTTGTTTTACTTGTTATAAAAAAGGTTTAGTACAACCAATAATTACATTCTTGTAAGAGAAATACAGCAATTATATTTTATACAGTCTACCATTGTTACAATGCATGTCCCAAAGTTCAGTTTGCAAGTGGTCCCAGAGACTGACTCGCCCTGCAACTGCAGGTCTTGTTTCTTAGCCAGCAAAGCCTGCTTGGTGTAGTTGATGTCCATGAGCTCTTTGGCTTTCTTCCTCTTCTCCAGAACCGACTTGTTCTCCTTCAAGATTCGGTTTATCTCGCTCTCGCGCTCCGATTTGAAATCCTCGAAGGCCTCCAACTTGGGAACTGCATCATGGGTGAAAACACAGACAAATACATTTAAATATTTACAGTATATAGAGATAAATATATACAGGGTTATTCAGAATGCAGAATATACAAAAACTCAAATTGAGATCTGCCATTGCCCAGGCACATGGTAATTTTACAGCTTCACAGGACACTGCTGTCGCGTGACTAGGCTTGGCCTGTCCAAATATTTTTTATGGAAAGCCTCTGCTGCATTACCAACACTTTGCCCATGACTGTCTTGCATACACTAAGTCAACACATTCATCAACTTACATGGTTCTTATGCACTGTGACTTTTTTTTTTTTTCCTATGGTGCAATGTTTATGAATCACCCTGTATATACTGGGAATCGTTTACTGCTGGTACAGTATAATGGCAACAAAGAATAGCGATTGTTTTGAATGTTTTTTGAGTATTTTTCACAGAATATGGCAAGAATGTGTGTACTTGTGGTTCTTACTTGGGGCAGCTGGTGTTTTCCTTGCATGCCTACTCGACGCGGCGCACATTGTGTTCTTTCGGCTCCTTGCTTTCCAGGTCCTTCGTTGAGGAGACAAGCTGGTACATCTTCGACTGAGAGCCCATCTCAAGCTCCTTCCCATCTGCTGGGCTCACCAGTCCATCCTTCCTACCAGGGCTGCAGAGAGAATACAACAGTAGCTCAAGTCAGTTTAAAGGGATGTGTGTTTAGTTTTATGTTATCTGTTTTTGACATATAACATCTTCCGTTATCTCTCCTGTTTCAAGTCTATTTAGCCAAACAGATTATGTACAAAACTTTTTTTTTAAAAAAAACAATGAGAAACCAGTTATTTTGTAATACAAAAGAAAAATTTGGTAAAACCACAACAGATATAAAAGATAGACATTTGTCTTTTTATCTGAGCATTACTAAAGATCATACGAGTCCTTAAGCTAGGATTTCTCCCCTGATCATGTCCTTCTTCATTTTTGCCTTCTTTGCAGATACTATAGAGGTGCCACTGTGTTTAGCTGCCAAAGGAGCCACCCTGATCCCAAATCCTTGCCCGTCCACTTCTCCAAACATGTCGACTGGATGTCCTGCCTGGAACACATTTGAAAGGAGTCATGGTGGTCTCAATCCAGACCCTGGTGGACTGTAATCCCATCATAAAACAATTGACACAAGACTTTTAATCACCTTTAAAAATAACCACCAAACAACTCCAAAGAGTGGCATTGGCTGAGTTTCTTTAAGCCTCAGTAAAGTCAAAGCTGATACTGGCTGCCACCTTTGCAGAGGCCAGTTTAGGATGCTCAGTGGTCAGAATACAAGGCTATCATGCAGACCAACATTCAAGCTTCAGCAGGCTAGATCATAGCTGTGTACAAATCAGGGCATGACATTAGATGAGGTCAGAGAAATGCACACCTCTGATGATATGGTTGCCCTTGATCACCATTAACTGCACTGGCTGTTCTACAAGACAGCACTTATTCCTAAACCCCCTCCCTCTGCTGTCTGATTGTCCAGAGCATTGTCAAGAAAGAGTGAGACGCCCACCTTCACAGCCGCAGCAATGGCAGCACTGTCACTCCTGTCAGTCAGCGTGTACTTCTGACAGATCTTGGCCTCAATCTCCTGCTCCTGTTGACTAGAAAGCCAAGGAAATGAATCAGGTTTTACACATACAGTATACTTACTCACCTGCATTAACCCCTCAGGAAAAACACTCCTATGTCATCTTGTCACTTACATCTCTATGCCAGGTTTCACTGCCTTTGCCCAGGTATAGCTGAGCTGGACGGTCTGTTTGAGTTGTAGCTGTAGGATGTTTCCACTGACACTCAGCTATACCTATACCTTAGCTACACACAGAACAAAGGAATATCCACTAGAAAGTGTCCTGAGGGCATCAGATGATTTTTAATGGTTAGGTTTAGGGTTAGGTAGTCGGTTAGGGTTAGGTTTTAGGGCTGGGGTTGGGTTAGGGTCAGGGTGGGTTGATTTCATAGAGTTGCTAAACTATGGAAGTGAAAGGTGGGAGTGCTTGGCAAATGCCCTAGAATCATCTGATGCCCTCAAGACACTTTCTAGCGGATATTCCTTTGTGCTGCTTAGCTACACCTCGGATAGCACAGTGTTCAAAACAAACCGACAAAGAAATTACAGCTCTCCTCAACATTTGGGCGAAAAACCTTATTCAAGAGCAGGTATCGGGCACAGTTAAAAGTGTTTGACAAAACTGCGGAGGTTCTGCGGCAGCAGGGGATGAATCGCACTGCTACTCAGTGTCAAGATAAAATAAAAAAACTGAACAATGAATACAAGATTAAAGATAGTAACACAACCTTTTACTGCCACACGACTATTTCCTCAGTCAGCTATACCTGACAAAATTACTCTATAACGCAGACAGACATCTTTAACTACACCTCGCCCAGACGGTCCAGCTCAGCTATACCTGGGAAAAGGCAGTGGAAAATAGGCACTAGTCTGTAAAACTATAAGGGCGCAGGAAGTAAAATACTGCATTTGAGAAAACTTGGGCTATCTTGTTCAAAGGGATTTCCAGGGATGTTGGACATTACTTTATTTGCAATATTTAGCCACCATATGGCACACTGTGGTACTGTAAGGTAAAATCCAATTGGAATCAAAGGTAATAGTGGTTCTGATTTCCAGAAGTAAAGGTAGTGCCATATGCCCTTAAACTGGTAGCAATGTGTTACTGTGTGGTTAATAGAAGAGATACATCAATTCGTATTTGGTGGTAACGTTTAGCCATGGTTATGAATGAACAGAGGCACAGTACTAGGTCTTTTGCCTTTGGACTTGGGTCTGTACACATCTATCTAGATAGCATGCATTGGAATGTGCACCTGTTTTTAATAATATATATATATTTTTTTAAATAAATGGAATCCAAAAATCTGATTGGGTTGGACTTTATTTAATGGGTTGAGCTACGCTGGAAAGTTGAGATACTGCTCACCCTGCATCTTACACAGGTTTATTTATTTAAAAATAGGTACAAGTTTGAATTTAAAAAACAGGTTTAATTCCGCACAAACGCACTGAGTAGATAAGAAATTCAAGAATGAGAAACAGGCCATTCAGCCCAGTAGGGGAAATCTGAAACAAATCAGAAACTTGCCTCCAACCCTTCAAACAAGCCAGGTTCCAGATTCTTATACTCACCCGTGTTCCCCAACCGTTCAGAGCCTGCCAAGTCCACAAGGTTCAGTTTAGAAGTCACGTACTAAGCATTTGACAAGTTCCGGGAGTGTGACTAGAGGTAGATAATATGCAGAGGTATTAAAGGTAAGTAATTACTGCTGTACTATGACTGTACTATGGCCTATTACCATAGGAGGCTGTGTGGTCCAGTGATTAAATAGTGTGTGTGTGTATATATATATATATATATATATATATATATATATATATATATATATATATATATATATATATATATATATAGTGCTCCCTCGCTAAGGCTCTCGGGTATAACGCGCCTTAGATGTAACGCTCCTAAGCATGTCCCCCAAATCCCTATACTAGTGATTCATGCAATATTTCTACAATAAATACAGTACCGGTGTTGTTCAAACTGTAAACAACTTCTCAGTCTAACTTCCGTTTCTGTCTCTCCCATTTGATACAGTATCTGAACTGAAGAAAAGCTGCGCTGGCACTTTATAACACAGACATCTTATTAAGCATTCGCTTTTAAAGTAAATAAATATTAGGTCTATTACGTGGTTATCTTTCCTAATGTATTTACTTTTTGCTGTGAGAGGAGCTGCGGCTTTCACTGGGTGACGAGACGCTTCAGCCCGGCTATGGCAGCCGAACCTGGGGCGAACCCATTCCCTCTTCCGCTCTCCTCGCACTTAATTTGCTTGTCTGTCCCTTCAAACTGAACTCCCGACCGCTGTTTAGACAGGCTATTTATAGTTTAAAAACGGCTAATTGAAATGATCCACAAGTGGGAATGTTACCTTTTTTTCTTCTGTATATGCATTATAGAGAGGGAGTTATTTTATGTTGTATTTTAGTCAGATATGTGTTATTATGTGTCCCGCAGCGCCCCCCCACTCCCCAGTTTATAAGGCTCTTCGGTTACATAACGCTCATATTGTGTGTCCCCCGAGACTCGCGTTATACTAAGGGTGTGTGTGTGTGTGAATTGTAGTATTACTCAGTTTTTTGTAAGCCTTCGTTTTAGAACATGATGTACTGTAGGTTATACTGTGATATTATGGTTACCACGCAATTTTTATTTTTATACCGGTGTAGTGTTATTTTCAGGTAGGACCAGAAAAGTGGAAAGCAGGCACTGCGCTTGCTCGCGCATGCCTAAATAACTTCTGCTAAAATAGCAGGTGTGTTATTACGTCTTTTTTAATTTGAATTTTTCATATTTTCCTCTCTTTTACATCGTTTTTAATGTAATGTATCATGTTTTTCCACCATTAAGAAAATAGTATGCATATATTTATCATGGGGTCTTGTATATATATATATATATATATATATATATATATATATATATATATATATATATATATATATATATTACTTGTGCAACATTGCGGTGGATTTCTCATTTTGTCTTGTTCATCGTGAATTGTTTTTTTCTTCTTAGACAAATATATTGTCTGTTTCCAGTTTAAGTGTGCCAAAAAATAATGTATAATTCATGGTAAATGTACCAGTGTTTGACAATAGGAAAACAAATCAGATCGCAATTGTGCACATGTACCAAACTCTGACAGCGTACCACTTTCAATGTGACATCGTATGACTATCTGACGTGACACGGGTCAAGTTTTGGTAAGCGTACCACAGTCTGACAAGATACCACTTTCTAGCAATGCAACTGGTCCCATCCCTAGTCTATAGTATTTTGACAGCGCCTGCACTGCCGCCGCGTACACAATCATTACACAACCGAAGCACATCCATTCGGTGTAGAGCTGTAGTTTTTTTTTAATGTGGTGGGCACGCAAAGGGTCTTGTGAAGGGCTACTTGTTTTAAAACATTATATATATTTAAAAAACAAAATGTTCCCCCTTCTCCAGGGGCCCCTTCGAAGAGATGTGTCCCGGGGAAATTTTCTAGTCCTCCCCGCCGCCCGTGGGCCTGTGCAACATACTCTATTGAAACGATATTGAATATTTGCTGTAGTTAGCAGCCGTTTTGAAACCGTCTTCCTGCCCCCTGGAATTTTCTCCTTACGCACACAGCGCTACAGAATGTACTAAATAAGCACAGAAAACACACAGGAAGATTGTCGTACGGCAAGAGGAGTAGTTCAATTTACTTTGTTCCGCGTTTTTAGATACTCGTTCTTTTTTATGAATGAAGATGGTGGACGATCTGTGGTTGCTTGAGGAGCTGGAGGATTTGATGCATTTCACGGCCAGCGACCTGCCGAACCGCGGATACAAGGTGATGGAGGAGATCCGCAGACAGGGCAAGCTCTGTGACGTTACCCTGAAGGTACAAACTGAGAGTTTATACACGTTTTAATGAATATAAACCGGGACGGACAGTGGGAATGTCTATTTTGTCACGGATTGTACAGTCAGATTAGTCTAGGGCTACTTTGTAACATTGGGAAACTATTGGTATTGTATTATTATATCTCGGTCTTATGAATAATATAGCAAGTATTTTACATTGTGAATGTCATTTAAGAAAATTAATTTATCCCCGACGGTAGTTTGTACATATGTGGGCCTGTGTATTCGTAGCGACCTTTGATCAACTATTTAATCAGAATAAGTGTACATAGCGGTGCTGTGAAAAATATCTTTGATCGGCAAAGTGTATATTAATTTAACTGTATAATTAATTTAATACAGGTAAATACAAATCTGACAAGGAATTCATCTTCATATATCAATGTCAGGTTTGTTACTAAAATGTCTTAATATGTATGTGAGAGACACTGACTTTACCCCTGCCAGCAAATGATGAATAACACAAAAAGCCAGCATTAGTGAGATGAAGAATTTCATGATACTGTATCAACAGATTTGCTGTACAATAACAGCAGTCTGATTATAACATTTTCCCTTTTTGTCTGTTTCTAAACTATCTCAATGTACTAGCTCTGTATTAGTAAGCAGTTGATTTTTTTAAAGTGGTGTAGTCCTAAATCTGAAAGTGCCTGTGTACTGCCACAATATGCATCCCTGCCAGAATTTGCTACCGGTGTTGTGCCAAATAGTGTCATCGGAATAATAGTGTCTCATTTGTAGTCAGAACATAGGCACAATCGTGCGAATTTATTTGCGCATGCTAAGAATATTTTTTCCTCCATCTTTGCCAAAAACTGTCACCTTTCATTTTGAGTCAGTACTTTTTTTTAACTGGGGGTAAATACCCTAATAATTGTTGCAGAAATCAACAAAGAAGTTTAAGAATATATGCCGACGAGTTCTCTTTGGAAGGTAGCAGATTAGTCTGCAGATTACTCTTTAGTTTTTCTTTACCCACCTGATTAGTGGAAGGTTAGTTGGCCGTTTTTCTTTTAACGGTTTGACACCTTAATGAAAAGTTATGCTTATCATGTTTCATAAATAGAGAATTGGTAATACTTATTAGAATAGTCATATCCCGTATATGATCTGCTCATAAACGTACTGTAATGAGTGTTTCACTGTCTGCTGCGTTATCGGTTGTCGTAGATAACAATAATAAAGTTCATAATTCAATTATAATATAAACAAACTAAAAGTAGTTATTTAAAATTACCCCAGTGTACGAAAATATAAAATCATAAAATACAGGTTTAAAAAACCCAACGTTTGATCAGAAGCGATACTGAAAATGCATCGTCGATTGGGAAACCCTTTTAATTAAGAAAAGGAAGGTACAAGCCATTGAATGCAGTTCTGCAAATTTGCCCTATTATTAATTAAGGTCATTGAAATAACATGAACATTAAGTTATTAGACTAATTGAATGCAAGAGTTGTCACTTTATATAAAGCAGCCCAGTTTTGTCAACTTTGTTTTACAGCAGTCCCTGATGATGATCGGAGCTTCTGACCAAACATTGGGTTTTAATTGTTGGTTTTAGGATTTGTCCTACATTTGAGTAATTTGAATTTATATCAGAAAAAAAGCTAGCTGATGAAGGACATAGTCCGAAACGTTCTGATAATTGATTTTATATTAATTATTCACATTTTTATGTACCTATATTACCTTTTTCATCTTTAGTTTGATTCTTTTGGTACACAACAGTTGTCCTTTAAAAAAAAAATACATATACAGTATATTCCAAAAACAAAGAATGCAACAAAATTAAAATATCAAATCAATATGATGGTTCTGCAATCTGTTGCACATTGTTACTTTAATCGTAATATTCATTGAGACACAATTGTGCTGGCGACACTATTTGGCACCTATAGTGCCAAATGCTGTCACTGCCAAATAGTGTTACCATTGAAAACGCAAATGTAAACAGTATTCCGCTAAAGAAGTAAATACACTAATTAGCAGTACAGTGCTCTTTGATATCCAAAAACAAAGACTGCAGCATAATTAAAATATCAAATCAATATGATGATTCTACAGTCTGCTGCTCTTTGCTCTTCAATGAGACACAATTGTGCTGGTGACACTATTTGGCAGGGAGAACGTATTTCGCTCTAATAGTGCTAAATACTGCCAAGTGACACTATTTGAGATAACACAGGAAGTAATTTGTGGCAGATATAATTGCCAACATTTGCCACCTTGCCACAAATTGCCACCCTTGTATATTTTATAGGAAAGGAAGGTAGTAAATTATGGTAAATCATACTACAGTGTCAGAAAATACCACTCCTGTATGTTCTGTAGAAAAAAATTAGGTAGTGAATTGTGGCAAGTTGTATTTTTAGTTTTAGAATGTGGTTGTTAATTATGGCAATTAACCAGTGTACTGCTAGACCAAACACACCTACATTTTACAATAAACCAAATGATTATTCAAAAAGAAATGTTTAGTTATGAAATATATTAAACATTTTTTCTATGTAAAGAACAGACACAAATAAGTTGTAAATAAATATATGTATATAGATTTTTGACTCAGTCGCCAGTTTTCTGATACAAGGCCCATCTCTTCAATGTTACAATTTATTTGATTATCCATCACAGCCCGTGTTTTTTTTTCGCATGCACAAATCAGTCTGTCTTTATTGTGCAGTTACACAACGTTTCCTCCAGTTTAACCGGATGAAAATGCAACAAAAACAACGCGAACGAGACCAGCTACTATAATGTAAAACAGTTAATCATTAAACAGTTTTGGATACTGATGTATTTTTTTTTAAATCTGTGATCTTTGGTTGCTTTTGTGCATTTTCATTTGCAAGTGAACTGTGACATTTGGGTCTTATTGCTCATTATATTCTGCAAGCTTGAATACTGACTTTGGATACTGTTTTAATTCTAGAAACTCTGTTTTTTTAATCTTTTGATAAATTGCATCGCTTTTTATGTTTCACGCAGATTTGTGGATGGGTAACATTTTGATTTCATTTTGCTGTTGGGTCGCTATAATACGTACCGCATTAAAATAATTATTGTTGTTATTATTATTATTATTTATTTCTTAGCTGACGCCCTTATCCAGGGCGACTTACAGTCGTAAACAAATACATTTCAAGATGCTCTAGAACCACTACTTCAGCAGACCACAAAGCAGATTAAAATTACTATTTAGACTGGTATGGAAGAAAACGATCCCCATAAGACACTAATTTAGAACAATACTGCCCAGCACTCTGTGTCATTGCAAGTTTTACAACTTAAGTGAGCAATCTGAGCCGTTTAGTTTGAGTGTAGTAACTATCGAGTAGTTTTTTTTGCAATATTTTCCCATATACTAAAAAGTAATAATATTATTAATAAAGAAACAGTCGCAGAAATTAAAGTACTTTACATTCTAAATCTTTTTTTTCGTCGGTTGGTTAGGTTGGGAAGCTTTCTGGCACAGTAAACGTATTGGGCATGCACAGTGTGAAAAATACATTTGGGGGTTTAAAACGAGATGAGTAGGTGGCTCAAGGATATCTGTCCAGGTGAAAAGGCAAATATACTGGTACTTTTTATTTCCTGGTCATCTATTGAAAGTTAATGTACTCCTCTGCCAAGGGTACTAGCCAATGAGATGCCAGGAAATAAAAAGCCTATTTTCTAAAATGTGTTAATTAATTCTTAAAGGGAAATATTCAACATTACAATAAAACAGTATACAACAGTTGTTTCTCAATAACTTATTTTACAATTAGTTATTTTGCAACAATACAATTACAGAAATGGAACCAGTGAAAGTTCCTCATTTAACCCTCCTGGAGATTAGTTTGCAGCCCATGTATCCATTTCACTTCTTTTTGTAACAGTATTTCATCACGATCACCACCCTTCCTTGGATTCTTAACCAATTCAATACCCAAGAATCTAAGGGAGTAGATGTCCTGTCCCATTGGGTTAAAATATCTCGCTAATGATGATTTAGGGTCATGATTCCTTACAGCACTTTTGTGTTCACAAATTCAGTTTTTTAATTCTCTTTTTGTTTTACCTACGTAACACAATCAGCATCTGCATTTCAATAAATACACCACAATTTGTTTGACAGGTTTTTCTACCGATAACTTTCAATCGTTTGCCAATAGGATGAAAAAAAAGTATCACCTTTAATCATTGTATTACAGTTTACACAATTATGACCATGACATGCCCAGGTGGTATCTTAAAAGGACATTGTTTAGGTGGTTGATAGACATCTTTCTCTGACTAAATGCTCCCCTAGATTCTTAGCTCTATAGGCAAACCTAGGAGAATCTTGAAAGATATTAGGGTCATTCCATGCTAATGGGGTACATTCTGCCCTAATGATACAACGGATAAAATATGTTTAAATACATAGATGTCCCTGTATAAATAAATGTATACATGTCATTTTAAACCTTACAGATTTACAAAACTTAGTATTATAGAAAAATATAATCTAAAAAAAGGAGTTATGCATATAGCATTTTTTGTAAGGTCCCGTAGTTAAAATAAGAAAACGCCATTTTGTTTCGTTGTAGGTGCAGGAGCACCTGCCAACAGATATCCTACTTTCAGCTTGATTATATCATCACGTTGCGGTGTTCGTGGTTTACAGAATGCGTGGAAGCAGGTTTTTAACTTGCGTTCCTACACCTAAAACTGCTGTTAAGGAAAGTTGGAAAGGCTGCACTGTCAAGGTTTGCGTTGTGGTCGTAAAGGGCACAGAAGGCTAAAGTATGGAAGAACTATATTTGGGGGGAAAAAGCAGAACTTCTTTTAGGGAGACTGTGCCAGCTTCAGTGAGTCAAATTTGTAGACTTAAAAAAGAAATGGGTACTAAAACTCTATTCTGCTGTCCTCTCTCGCTGACCTGGGAATCTCTGGCACTGCTCTGGCCTGGTTCTCCTCCTACCTCTCCAACCGCACTTACCAGGTAACCTGATACTTGAAATGTTTATTATTATTTGTTTATTTAGCAGACGCCTTTATCCAAGGTGACTTACAGAGACTAGGGTGTGTGAACTATGCATCAGCTGCAGAGTCACTTACAACTACGTCTCACCCGAAAGACGGAGCACAAGGAGGTTAAGTGACTTGCTCAGGGTCACACAATGAGTCTGTGACTGAGGTGGGATTTGAACCGGGGACCTCCTGGTTATAAGCACTGGACCACACAGCCTCCTCCCACTTGAAATGTATTTGTTTACGACTGTAAGTCGCCCTGGATAAGAGCGTCTGCTAAGAAATAAATAATAATAATAATAATAATAATAATAATAATAATAATAATAATAATAATAATAATAATAATAATAATAATAAAACACACGCTGGGTTAAAACTGTAGCCCAAATATTTAGATTTCCCCCCAATAATCTTCACCAGTCCTTAAGAGGACTAAAACTGCTGGTTCAGCTCTTCGTCAGGTTGGTGTGACACTGCTGTTTAGACTCTGCTCGAGCATCTTTTACACTTGTACTGTGCTTTACTCTTGGCCTCTGTCCTCTCCTTGCACTTGACATCCTTAATCCTCTCCAAGCTAAACCTAGTCATAAATGTAAAACCATTAATACTCTCTTGGGTGGATAATAATAAAGGCCTAGTATTGCAGAACAGCTGACTTGGACTGTAAATATCTGATAAAGTGTATTACCACTTGTTACATTTGAAACAATTGTCAACAATTTGAAATGGATACAGCTAGTAAAGAAAAAAGTTCTGGTTCTTAAGGGGTTAAATAGCAAATTTGAAGAAGCTATGGCTTCGATACAATTGCTTGTCCTGTATAAGGATCATACTGGGTAGGTTTACAGTGACTTTTTGCAAGCCAAAGTGAAACATTCTTTTCAGAAAATACTGCTGTTGTCAAAACGTACTTTTGCCCAAATCTTCCATATAAATATGCTGGTCTTGTTTCATATACACCGATTAGCATTCTTGGACTACCTCATGTTACCTTAGGAAGGTTGGCCATGATTACAATTAGTGTCTGTGAAAATAGCCAGTTGTTTTCTGTCCCTTGTTGATTTATTGAATTTTCTTAGTAATATAAGGTTATCGGTCTAACTGCTAATCCATATTCTAAAGCAGATGTTCTGGCAACTGGGCCAGTAGGCCAGATAGGCTTGGAACGGCAAAGGATTACATTCCTGTTTTGTTTTTATCTTTCTTTCCCCTCAGGTCGGGGATCACAAGTTCAGTGCTCACAGGATTGTGTTGGCTGCTTCAATCCCATACTTCCACGCCATGTTCACCAACGATATGATGGAGTGCAAGCAGGACGAGATTGTGATGCAGGGCATGGACCCCAGGTAGTATTACATGTGTAGACACTGATACACTCACTCACACACACACACACACACACATATGGTTCTTCATAGTGGCTATGAGGACTCCCATCTAGAGCAGATGTACTATTCTAAACTCCACAGGGGCATTGATTGCCACAGTAATGAATGTTGGGACTAAAGAAAATACCCCTGCATTGAAAGTTTTCTTTTAAAAACTTAATTTATGTTCAAAGTATATATTTAAACATTAGAGACAGGGCCTATATCATCATAAGGTAGTTTTTTTCAAGTTTTCCAATCTTGTGGGAACTTTTTTGATCATGTAAGCTCTCCAAACAAGCCCTGCCCTCCTACACACACCACAGCCATGAAATGTGTTGAAACGTGTGTATTTGAGAATAGGGTTGATTTGATATACCTATACCCTGCCAGGATAAGCCACAGCTTGATTAGCTTTAGAGCATTTTACTGCACCGGGAAGTCCCAATAGGTTCCATCAGCCACTCATTTTTAGATGCTCTACCAGACTGTGGCTTACCCGGGCAGGGTATTGGTTGATAAAATAAACCCCTAAGCCCCTTTCCTTGAATCTGTCTTTCAATGGTCAACTTACCACTACAGCATGTTATCTTGGAATCTTCAATCAAGAGTTGTACTTCAAGGCTCATATTAGTAATGTTTCCAAAACCACCATTTGCATGACTTTCAAGTATTGCAGCACAACTTTGGAATTCCTTTCCATGTTTATAAGTGCTGACTACAAATATGTGAGAGATTTGTATATGGGGTTATCACTAACTGCTAGCAGTGATCCTGCTGTTCTGTTAGTTGATTTTACATTTTAATAGTTAAAAAAAAAAAATGCAGTTTTTTTTATAGTCTTTTAGAATTTCACTAGATATTATTTGAAATACAGTAAGTTGATAGATAGATAGTAAAGTAGATACAAAAATTATGGAAACTTCCCCTGGAAGTGTTTCTTACAGTAATTCAGGATAAGCAAATACTGATATACTGCTGCAACCTGGTTCTTGTGGTGTAGGCCACATGGTCTCATTGCTTCTAGACCATTAGAGTGAGTTAGAACTACAAACATTAGTAATGTTGTCTTTGAAATATCTGTATATTCCAAATTGAAAAGGGAGGGCAGTTATATTATTGCTTATGCTGATAAGATGTAGGGAAACTGATTACAAAACCTTGGTCAGCAACCATTTATATAAAACTGAATCAAACAAAGTTACTGAACTATATCTCTGTCTGTCTGTCTCACAGTGCTCTGGAATCTCTAATAAACTTTGCTTACAACGGTGACCTGACGATAGACCAGCAGAATGTGCAGTCCCTGCTGATTGGAGCCAGCTTCCTGCAGCTCCAGAACGTCAAGGATGCCTGCTGCACCTTCCTCCGAGAGAGGTACTGTAGAAACCAGGCACTCATTGAACAGAATTCATTTAGCTTAAAGGATTCCTATTATAAATGTAATCTATGCCTAATAAGATACATGTGAAAAAATCAGACAGTGGACTTGTGGACTTTCCTAATGATAAGGGTATTGATTAGCACAAAGGTACAAGTACATAAAAGTACAGTATGTCCTAAGTGGGGGGGGGGGGGTAAGAAGGCAACCTGTCCTGCTGCCAACTGTCCGTGTGTCAAGATTCTTACATGAATGCTGATCAGCACTTATTAAAATAGGATTTTATTTTCCTCTCTTCCTCTCCCTCCTCTCTCAGGCTGCACCCAAAGAACTGCTTAGGCGTGCGTCAGTTCGCAGAGGCCATGATGTGCACAGTGCTGTACGATGCGGCCAACAGCTTCATCCACCAGCACTTTGTGGAAGTGTCCATGTCCGAGGAGTTCCTGGCGCTGGGGCCGGAGGCGGTGCTGGAGCTGGTGGGGCGTGATGAGCTCAATGTCAAGGCAGAGGAGCAGGTCAGAGCCTCCAACAAGCCCAGCTTTGTCCTGGAGATGGGGGCACACTGCGGCATCCTTGTACATTTTTATAACAGTTATTCATTGCATAGCAGTTTGATCCATTCCTGCTTTTACCGTGAGTTTAATAAGACACACCTGAGCAATACAGCCTGTACAATGCAGCCATCATACCGGAAGTAGTGTTATTTTTTATTTTTATGTAGTATTAGAAACAATGATTTTGGTTTTATAGTTTTGTTTGTACATGTATCCGTTTACACTTGTACATGGGTACGTGCACATACCTGTTTCTTTTGAAATGTGTATTTTATTATATTTTTTCACTGTTTGTAGTTGTGCTGGATATGCGCTCATTTTCAAAATAAAGCCTTTTATGTTTAATTTTCCATTTAAATATGGTGTTTCTGCGATGCAAATGTTAGATATGATGTTTATGTATAAAACTTTTCAGTTGTATCCGATAGTCTGTCTTTCATTTTGATAACGAAGCAGTTTAAAAATGTATGGGTCAAAGTCACCCACGTGGCGGTTCTAGGTAGTTCGAAAATCTGGCGGTTCTAGTGTTAACCCAGTGTAGTACCAGATGCCCTGTTTTAAAATGGAAATACTTGCTATAATGAAATTAAGTTGTTAGCTGCAACCACTTAAGTATCATATCTTAAACGATACAATTAAATCCATAGTACTGATTCCAAACACTAAATAATACTAAAATGCTAATCATCTTTTGTGTTTTAAGGCCAGGGTCTCCATCTTGTTTAAATATGATTCATAGGCTACATGTTAAGTGCCACAGAATTAAACTAACTGGGCATTGGGAAATTACTTGCTTTCATTAAGTCGGCCTCTATTTTTGGAGAGAACAGTGCTATGGCTTTATTTTAAAAAGAAAGAAGATTTAATTTTTAGCTGATAATTTCATTACCATCTAAACTGTAGAAATGTCCATCACTAAAGGTGCCTACCTGTGCTAGGTGTTTGAGGCAGTACTGGCCTGGGTGCGGCACAAGCGGGATCAGCGGGAGCCACGCCTGCCCGAGCTGCTCTCCAAGACCCGGCTGCCGCTGTGCCGGCCACAGTTCCTGGCAGACCGCGTGCAGCAGGAGGACCTGGTGCGTTGCTGCCACAAGTGCAGGTGAGTGCAGGACAGTTCTCTGGGCATGCTGCATACGGAAAATAAGCAAACAACTGGTTTCACAGACTCCGATTAGCCATGATCTTGGACTAGATAGTCAAAGATTAGTGCAGTCAGGATCCGTATAGCCAGCTGAAAGTGTTTGTGTGCGTGTGCCAGGTTCCCAGATGCTCACCTAATAAAAGGACCACTGCATGGAGCCCAGGGTGAGTTGTGTGAGATGACGGTAGTTCAGCTCATCATGCTGTAGATGCCAAGGCCAGATGGAGACTACCAGTCTGGACCCTCGCCTCCAGGGATCAGTAGCTTGGTAACATCTGTTACTTTAGTTTGCTGATTGGCTTGAGAGAGGGAATGGAAGTCGCTTGTTGATCTTGATCAGTAATGGAATTGCAAAGGTGAGGAGACATTTGAATTGGGCATTTAAAACTGGGTCAAAACAGGTAAAATAACAAAAAAGTGTGTGCCAACCAATTAAAATCTGTTATCTGGTTAGATCTGGTATAAATGGATGTTCAGGGACAGCAGTATTGTATTATAACGTTGTAACACAGATCAGTTCTATACATTCTTAAGGTGGATTTTCACATACATGACTTGAGCGAGACGAGTGACTTGGAAAACAAAAAACTTGCCTCCCATATATTTCAATGTGAGTGTGTGCACTACTGCGAAGAGATAGCGTCTGTAGCAAGGCGACTTTCCCAATCGCACTCCACAGTGATTTTATCACCCTTACCCACTGCCTCTGTACATTGTAACCAATCATAATGAAGCAGCAAGTGTGGTGCACATAGTGTTGGAAATACTGTAGACAATCAAGTGTATAGGGGATTAAAATGTATTGGCGATTTTTATGTTGTAGCCCAAAACTGGATGGAAGTACTTCCTGTACTGAGAGCTCTTTGCATGGCTCCTTGAAAAGCATTAAAAAGTTAGACAACATAACAGAAAACATGCAGTATAAAAAGAGTTAAGTGGCAAGCGAATTCGGGCATTGCATTTAGGAATATACACATATAAACTCCAAAGTAGCGGTTAAACGTTGAATAATATGCTAGACGTATAATCCGTCACCTGACAAATTTCACCAAACTTATATTTTTTAATGTCTTAATTTTAGTAATTTATCATTCTACACAGTAGTCCGTCACGTATCCAACTGCTGTGGTGTGACAGTAAGGCTGGATAGTATAAAAACTAAGGGGTTTGGCAATTGCCTCCAAGTAGCTCTTCTAAATTGGCGTAACAGAAAGTTTGGGGCGGATTTTATTCTTGGTCGATCTGGCGCTTCATTGGTGCACTCTGTTTTTCATGCTGTGGTATGCATGGTATAGTATCAACTCCACGGTGTAATAAATGACAAGTATTTTTTTCTGAAGTTTGTTATATATATATTTTTTTTTAAATGGCATCTCTGAACAAAGGAACGAAGCGAAGCCACGTTTGGAATTATTTTGAGGAACCAGACGAGAAAACCGTGGTATGTAAATAATTATGCTGAAGTTTTTTTTTCTTTTCAATATTAATTCAAAAAACGTGTACATTTAAATAAATTATGGATAGGCTTTAGTTTAGCAGTACACTTATACACAAATCGTGTTTTTAAACAAAGTCCTTGATCTATGTAATTTGTCAACAGAAGGGGATATTTAAAAAGATCCCTGAACAGTAGCATTAATATAACAATGTATTGGAAACATAGATTCTGTAACATATGCAGCTGTGTTTTTATTATTATTATTGGTTTTGTTTTGTTCTTTGAATATAATATAATGTAAAACAAAAACAAACAAAAAAAAAGGTTTAGTTTGGTTTAGTTTATTCACTTTGTGCCCACAGGGCCAGCACAGGTACACCTCAATAGCATTGTACAAATACAAAGAGAGACATTTACGAAGATAAAAATAATACTACAAATGCTTTTAAACAGACCAAATTCCCATTGGGCTGTTTTTATTTTTATTTATTTATTTTTTTAGTCTATTGATTTTTTTAATATTACATGCAGGGCATCCGCTATAAGATCGTTACCTTTATTAAAAATGTGCACGGATGAATCTACCGGTTAATCAACTAATATACTATATACTTTGAGTACATGTTTTTTTTTTTTTTTTACTTTGTAGTTAAGTCTTTGCGATGTTAAAACATGATTTGCTTATTTAGGGTTTTGCTTAGAAAACACTAACCAGGGCTGTTAGTATACACAGAATGTAATATAAAGAGTGTGTGTATATACATATGGTTTAAACCCTGACACCTGCGTAGCATTTAAACGTTCATAAAAATGTACCAAAAGCACTTCCCTAATTGCAGTACACGACGGACACTCTCCCCTCTGCCGCTTTTGTCATCTCACTCACCTCGAATGTGTGAATATGCCATCGTTCATCGCACCAAACGCAACGCTGAGGTCGATCTTAACACATTGATGTCTGAACACTTTGTTCGCCCCAGTATCGCTCAAGTCGTGTACGTGTAAATTCACCTTTAGGCATGTGTTTCTATGTATAATCAGACAACAGTGTTAATTCTACGTATTACCTGTTACACACTGCCTCTCTCCCTGCAGAGATCTAGTTGATGAGGCTAAAGACTACCACCTGATGCCGGAGCGACGGCCACACCTCCTAGCGTTCAAAACCCGGCAGCGCTGCTGCACCTCCATAGCAGGCCTGATCTATGCAGTCGGGGGGCTCAACTCTGCAGGTACCTTGCAATGCCTTAGAAGGACATGGAATCCTGGTTTACCATCACCATGCCCTGACGAAAACTGATGAGTGTGTGAGGATTTTATCCAGTAACAGAGACGGTACGGGTGGGGGGTGTTGAAAGGATGGGGATGGGAACAAACCTTACAGATGACTTGTAACAACAAATAAACAGATGGGGGATATGGGGGGGAAGGCAATCCCCTTGTTTAGATTGCAGTTTATAGCATACAGTAGGTGAAGCATGCAAGCAGATGTTTGGATTGCAGGCTTGTGTCTCCTACAGATGAACTACGTTAAGTCAAGTGAATTCCAAGTTAAGTGAAGTAGCAAATTTTTACGCAGGTGACTCCCTCAACGTTGTGGAAATGTTTGACCCAATTGCCAACCGCTGGGAGAAGTGTCAGCCAATGACAACGGCGCGCAGCCGGGTGGGCGTGGCTGTGGTGAATGGCCTCCTGTATGCGATAGGAGGGTATGATGGCCAATCACGTTTGAGTACCGTGGAAGTGTTTAACCCAGAGACGGACATCTGGACACGAGTGGCAAGCATGAACAGTAAGCGAAGGTGAGGAGGGGAATACACTAATTGAACAGGGCAGTGCACCACCAGCAACATGATCCCAACTAAATCATTGTTAGCCTGGACTCATTCCTAAATAAACCCTTTATTTATTTATTTATTTTTTTAATTCAGTTAAATATTAAGTTTTCTCTTTTCTATCTCTGAACTCAAGTGCCTAAGTTGGTGTTTGCGTGCTGCGTGCAGTTACTCTTCTTGTGAAGTGCCCACCTATAAAGCCACCTGCAAGATCTAATTTCTGCAGTTTCAGTTCGCTTTTCTTTTCCTTCTCGCTTCGCAGTGCAATGGGAACAGTGGTAGTGGATGGACAGATCTATGTTTGCGGAGGATACGATGGAAATGCATCCCTCAGCTCAGTGGAGTGTTACTCACCAGAATCAGACAAGTAAGTCACGTTCTTTTGAATTCTTTTTATTTATTTATTTATTTATTTTTATTTTTTTGCCTCTGGCAAGGCTTAAATTGAACAATAAATGTTAAATGTAAAGGCGCTCCCTCACAATCTGACCATGTGTTTGTTTCGGTGTTGTGTGACTGCGACTGTTTCTTAATTCCTAAACACTGCACTGTAATAGAACTGCATCTGGATTGCATTTCGATTCTCCACTGTCATTGAAATAGACATTGTAAAAATAATTTGAAACCAAAAGTGAATCTGGTCAGGTTACGCAGTGAGAGAAGTTATGGTTTACACCCAGCTTTTGTTGACTCAAGTGTGTTTCTGCCCAGGTGGACGATAGCGACCCCCATGAGTGCCAGTCGCAGTGCGGCTGGGGTCACTGTGTTCGAGGGGAGGATCTACGTCTCGGGGGGGCACGATGGGCTCCAGATATTCAACTCGGTCAGTCTGCCTGCTCTCATTTCCTTTTGTTTTGTTTATTTATTTTAATGCCTATATGTTTGTTCTGCATCAATTGGAAGATGCGGTGAGTTAGAACCCACTCAGACATAACCCATTAAAAATGCTCCAGGTGAATGTGTAATTTTCTCACCAAATGAAATACCACCTCTTATTTAAATTTAAAGGCAGACGGTCTAACTAATGTGTCCTCTTCGAAACGTGTTTTTCCTTTCATTTGAAACATTCACTCACTATTCACCACCTGAATTCACTGTAATTTCCCCCACCCTCCTACAGATGGAGTACTACAACCAGCACACCTCCTCTTGGCACCCTGTGGCAGGCATGATGAACAAGCGATGCCGTCACAGCGCAGCAGCCCTGGGCAGCAAGCTGTATGTGGCGGGCGGCTATGATGGCTCAGCCTTCCTGAGCATGGCGGAAGTGTACAACTCGGCGGCTGACCAGTGGAGCTTGCTGGTGCCCATGAACACACGTCGCAGCCGGGTCTCGCTCGTGGCCAACTGTGGCCGGCTGTATGCTGTGGGCGGCTACGACGGCCAGTCCAATCTGAACTCGGTGGAGATGTATGACGCCGAGACCAACATCTGGACTTTCATGGCCCCCATGGTGTGTCACGAAGGGGGCGTTGGGGTCGGGTGTCTGCCTCTCCTCCCAATATAGCGCCAGCTTTCTCTAGTACTTTCTTTTACTTTTTGTTTCTTAACTTATGAATTCCAGACGAGAGGGGGACCTAGTGGATTATTTGAGCAATATATATATATATATATATATATATATATATATATCTGCGGTATGTTTCCTGGAGAGCGTGACTGGCTGATGCAAAGCAGTATGTGCAATGAAGAGTGGCTGGTGGACTGTGGATACCTAATTAGATTTCCCAGCCTCTTGTCTTTTCTGGGTCTCTTATCTTTATTCCAGCCTAGTGGAAAGTCAGTGGAATGATCAGAAGTTCTTTTTAGCTACAACTGTCAAGTTCCTGGTTCTTAAAAGGGCTCCACGATCACAAAGCCTCCATCCAAACTGTCAGTTTTGTCTGCAGGGTCTAAGAGGGCAGGGTCTTGCCTGCACAGTCTTTGGATCAGTTTTCAAGGCTGGTGGAGAAAGGAAAGGTTCAAATGTGAACCACCACTGTTAGAAAAGGGTTCCACTCTAGTCAGTAGCATGACGAAGCTCCCTCCAAACAAGGCACTACCACATTTTTTTCACAACCCTACTAAAATAAATATAGTATATAATTAGGGCTTCTGATTTTCGGTTTTAACTGATAAAACACTCCTGATACAAAAACAATGAAATCGGTGGACAGCCAATAAACACCGGAAAACACTGTAAAAACTGTGGAAATGGTTAATCAATTCACGTTGACTTTACCCTTTTCCCATTAAAAAATAAAACCTACTACAAAAATAATAATAATGAATAAATTTCCCAGTGCTGCTGGGCAATGTCCCGCCTTCCTGACTTGTATCTATCATTGATTCGTTCTGAATACTTTAAACCTGCCCCAACTACTGAGTGACAGCACATTCCTACATTTCTATTGGAGACTCTGCTTGCGAGTTTTAAAATGAGATTACAATCAGGAATGGAGGCTTGTTAGTGCGATTTCAAGCTGTATTACAGTTAAGATACGGAGGATTTAAAACACAATTGTAGCAAAATGTACAAAAATGCCTACACACAAAAAACCCAGAAGAATGTGCCTGTGACCATAGGGATTTCATTGTGGAAGACAGCAAAGGAAAGAAGGTCCAACTTAAGTGTGCAAGTACTGTCGAGTTACTATTATACATATTTTGACAGAAAAAAAAACGCTCAAGCAGTTTGGAAAGTAACTGAAAACACTAATTTCATACAGTATATCAAAAACAAAAGCTCAGAGAAAAAAAAAACGATTTACATAAAACTCGAAAATAACTAAAAAGAAGCACCGAAAAATACAATTCATAAAAACCGAAAAACAGAAACCCTATATATAATGTTTATATAAAATTCTTTAATTCTACATGTCTGGTGCTTGGAATTAATAGCCTGTGAGTTTTCTTTAACCCAGCACTGATTGTAAAGTAGACCACATGTAATATTCTTAAAATAGGTCATTTTTGTAAGTACAATTTCTCAAGGTCCCCCATCCTTATCTAGATTAACTGCAGATTAATCCTGCCTGTGTTAACATCACTAAATACAATTTAAAAAGTGGTGTTATTTCAAGTTATAAAGTGGTACACTCAAGACATCATTAAAGCACTGTGTTTTGCATTGTGTGTGTTATATAATGATCATTATAGTAATGAAAACCCCAGAGAATGTTTCAGGAAGTTGATTCTAGATGACTACTACAAAGAGCAGCAGCAATTAAGTTAAAATCAATAAAAAAAGTTCAAATCGGTTCATAAAACTAAAATTGCATACAAATTTAAGGTTATGGAACAATGTATTCTCTGTGCTTGCGGTGGTGGTAAGCAGGGACACCATCACTCTTCAATGTTGAAAGGACTTCTGTGAACCTACTGTAATTCTAGTTTCTTATTATTCTTGCTATTCGCTTGTGTTGTTTTTGTTTCTTTCTGTTCCAGCTCAGTATTTCTATTCCTTGTATTGTTTTATCACCTGAGGGTATTCCCCATATCTTGTTTGTATTGCTTGTCATGGTTTGATAAACCAGTTGCTCTAAATGAGATATTATTAATGCATTACAATATGAATCTTTTTGACACACCTTCACCCTCTGCACAAGACTGGAGTAATCACTGGAGCCCATCTGAAAGTGTTTACGTTGAATGATGAAGCTTTTGGAGATTTTTTTTTATTTAAGGACTTAGGAACAGCGGTTTTGGATATAGTTCCCTTTTACTACAATTAAAATACAATCCGCCTCGCCTAATCGGGACTCTGGTCATCGGGATTTCTGCTTAAATGGGATACAACTCTGGGATCTTCCCAGTGCTATTGATGTTGTTTAAATGGGACATCACTTTGTTTAATTGGGATACAGTATTTTCAAATGATGAACGGAGATCGCTTTTCAGAGCAAGACAGGTTGCGTAGCACAGTACAGTGAGTACATGATTACGCTGTGACTTGCGTAAACCACATTGAAATCTTGAAGGAGCTGGAGTCTCCTGTTGTTTCTCAGGCTGTTGTTGCAAAGAAAGTTGGCATGTCAACATCGCAGGTGCCACGCCTTGTGATAAGATGTGATTTCATTCTTTTTCATTTCGTGTAGATTTTAATTTTGTTTAGGAATAAAAAAAAACAACTATTGACTCATATTTTAAATTATGTATTTAACATTTATTCTTAATGTGATGTGATTTAATTGTTATTTTTTGTTTTCACTTAATAAACCAAAAAGTGTGACTAAGACAGAGTTGACCACCAGGCACCAGAATTGGGTTCAATTCCATTTTTTTAATTCCAATTCCATTTTCAATCCCAGTTCCCATTTATACAATTCCAATTCCTATTTCGTTTTATGGCGTAGTCTTTACTGAGGTTTATACCGTAGGCTTTATCAGGTTACCTGACAACTTCATTAATTTATATAAAGCCTTTGTTGCAAAATGATTGGAATAGGAATTTGAATTGATTACAAGAGAAGTGGGATTAGAATTGAAAAAATGAAATTGAACCCAACTCTGGTGCCTGGTGGTCAACTCCTAAGACAAACTAAAGTTAATAAACTAACTGTCAAACTTAATTAACACAGCACCCATACACACAAATGCAGCAGCAATACAGGAGCAATATTCAAGACATGCACAAAATTATTTTACAGAATGGCGAAGCAACTCGCCAGAACTGAAAACATCTAATTGCTTGGCGACTTCAGGTTTTTTTTATCAGGAGCTCTAACAATTTCCAAATGTTTACATGCCATTTTGTAGCGATGAGGTGCACTCGTGAAAATCAGAATACAAAATGAGGCAATGATATGACAGCGATTCTGGAAAGATTGAATAAACCAATCGATGTACCTCAAGACACTCTCGCGAAGACAAGTCACATTTGAAAAGATTGAATAAATCATTTGAATTTAAGTTTGATTGTGATGATGAGTTATCAGGATACAAATCAGTACTGTATCAGTTGTAAACAAATTGCTAGCGGTGCCAAAAAGGTGTGTGTGTGTGTTTTTTTTTTAAAGTGAAGTTCCTGTTCCTTTAGCCGGCGCATTTACAATGGGAAAAATCAGTTTCACCACAAGGGTGTTCCCTTAGGCGAAGTGTTCTCTTAGGAGGTGTTCCTATACACAGAGACATTATTTATATATATATTTGCTGTTTGGCTCAACGAATAGAACATTGTTGATACCAGTAAACAAAGTATTTTATTTTAAACCAAAAAGATGTGGTGTAATTGCTTCAGCTGACTCTCAGACAAACATCTCTGCCGCATAATTTTCATGGTCCAACAAAAGTTGTGGCAATTGCCTCCAAAACACTAGCTTGAATCTAAATACAGAGGCGTCCTTCCCACTAACATTGACAGTGAATTGCAAGCCCTGTGTTCAGTAGGAGAGCTGTGTAATATAAACAAAACAATGTGATGTGATGGTGTGTGAAACCTATGACTTGCATACTGTCATGAATATCAGAACACCTCACTGATATTCAGTGACACAAAATGGCATGATTGTCAAAACTAGAAGTTCAACTGGTCATGCATTACTATGATTATTATGTTATTAAATTAGACAGTTGGCAACAATGTATTGATATGGGCCCTGGATTATTTTGTTGTATCTGTTTCTTTCACAACAGACAGTAGGAGAGCAGTTCCTGATGTTGTGTGAGGTCTCTGAATGTGGTGCAATGTCCATCTCATTAAGGCTCACTTACACTTGCTGAATGTGAGTTTGTGTGACATCTGAATGCAGTCATGAATTAACATACAAAACCCTGATGTTCATTATTAATTAGCTGCTAGAGGTACTGGGCAGGGTTAGGAGACAAGCCTTGGTCCTTCTGAGAGAGCAGGGAGGTGGGAAATGGTATAGCTTTTAATTGTATGTCTCTTAATGCATACACAGTCCCTTTTTAAAGTCGTATTTTTCATAAATCTCAACCATCACCCTCAGTGGGAAACAAAACCATTTTGTGGTAGTGTATGTTTATTGGTTTTTGTTCAGTGTAACTGGGGGGAGGAGGGTAGTTCATAAGGACCGGATTGGTACTAAAACTTGTTCCTCCAGATACATAAAAAATATCTTGTAGTGTAGAAGACCAAATATTAGTTACTTTGTCACGCTAGTACTCCTACTCAGAGGTGGGTAGAGCTAAACCCAGGGCATTTCTGGCACTCAAAGGGTGACCAGCCTCTGCTTTACAGTAATATAACATGTTTTGAAGTCTAAATATGTATTTTGATACTGTAAGTGTGCATTCCAATACTTGAAGTGCCCTAAAAATTAGTAATAATCTTGTATGAGGGTCTTAAGAGGGAAATGCATCATGCATTGTTTAAGTTATGCTATGACTCTCTTATTTTTTATATTTCCTTCTCCGACTCAGATTACTCGTTTCCCTTTCAAGTACGAAATGTAACCATTACCAAATGGGTATTTAACACCTAAAGACCCGAAACCTGAATAAGATATAACAAAGCTGCCTGTCCCCGAGGGTATAAAGAACTGCACGCACAGATCGAAGTGCCATTTTACCTTTCAAGAACTGGCCTGACAGGTGAGCCTATTCAGACAAGTACGTGTTACTTTTTGTTACTTTTTGTGCTATAGATTTTCACATTTATTGCGTTTTTACACAAATTATATGTGTTATTAAAAATAATAATCACTTTATTAGTTTTACTAATTATGTGTGTTTGTGCTCTACAGCCTGTTGTTTGTTACATCTTGCTTCAGCCTTGTGCATTGCGTGAAGCCAGCGGCTTGAGTCGCTCCTTCCCAGGGATCAAGCAACGTAAGTCAGCCGACTTTGTGCTCGCCCCGCAGGCTGGAATAGCTCCAT
Source organism: Acipenser ruthenus (assembly GCF_902713425.1). Taxonomy (NCBI): domain Eukaryota; kingdom Metazoa; phylum Chordata; class Actinopteri; order Acipenseriformes; family Acipenseridae; genus Acipenser; species Acipenser ruthenus. The sequence goes on from NC_081192.1 coordinate 19,026,619, forward strand.
CTGGAGTTGTTTCATTCTTGTTTTGACTTCGGCCAAAATTACGAGATGGTTTGTATAATGTGTTAAGTAATTGCTATTACTGTATTTTGTTGAGAGAAATATTTTTCTTTTCTCATTCTGTTATTCTGTTTTCACAGAGACTAAGCACAGGCCTGTCTGCAGCGTGTGCTGCGGCACATATGTAGTGACAGCAGCTGCTGGGCAAGACCGAGAGGTGGCTTCATTAATAAGAACCTGATCTGTTTGTCAAAACTGAGTGGGCAGGCTGTAGGTAGAAACCTGGCTGCGCTGGTAGCCACACACAGGCAGCTTTGGCTTTCCCAGGCACACGGTACGGGGACAAAGCACCGCTGTTGGATGACCCTATTACACCAGGGCATACCTTTTGCTCCTGGGTGGACGAGATACTGCAGTGCTCTCACTGGGCGTGTGAATCCACGAATGAGCTGGTGCGCTTGTTTCCCAAGCGACCACCCCCAGTGCTCAAACCATTGGCAAACTGGTGCCCTAAGCCCCAACAGCCTCAAAGACCTGCACAGCCGCCTGCGCCTGGTGCCAGAGGTGGTGTCCACAACCGGCCCGCAGCTGCTTGCCGCGGAGGCTACAATGTGTTCAGCCTCTCGACGCGCAGGCAGAAGCCTCAGGCCAAGTTTTCTGCCACAGGCCCAGGGAGCCATCTGTAGTATAGGCGTCAGTGCACCACGGACATCTGGGTGCTTACTACCGTTCAGACAGGCTACTCACTGCAGTTCATGCTCGGTCCCCCTCCCTTTCTGGGCGTGACTGTAATTTCAGTCACGGACCCACAGGACGCCACGGTGGTGTCTGGCAACTCTGCTGCAAAAACAGGCTATTCCAGTTAGAGGAAGGATTCTACTCTAGGTACTTCCTAGTGTCCAAGCAGGATGGTGGCAGACCGATCCTTGACCTCAGACAGGTCAACCTGTATCTGAGCCAAAGGAGGTTCAAAATGTTGACTATGCAACAGCTGTTACAGTCAATCAGGCCAAGCGATTGGTTCACCACAGTCGACCTTAAGGGCGCCTAATTCCACATCCCTATAAAACCAGCGCACAGGAAGTACCTGCGGTTTGCCTTTCAGCAAACGAGTTCCGGGTCTTGCCCTTTGTCCTATCTCTAGCTCCTCATACCTTTTCAAAGTGCATGGAAGGTATCCTGGCCCCATTCAAAGGCATCAGAGTATCAATTATCTGGACAACTGGCTCATTTGTGTGCAGCACAGGTAAATGCCCACATGGAACTTGTCACCTGGCACCTTCAATGGTTGGGCCTCACAGTGAATCATGCAAAGAGCCAGCTCACACCTACTAAGACAGCCTCCTATCTAGGAGTGTGCTTGGACTCCAGGTGCATGCTGTCCACTCTGTTGGACGGCAGAGTACAGAGGATAGTTGCCTGTGTTAGAGCTATTTCATCTCATCAGAGTGCTCATGGTAGTGACATTCCAGAAATGTGGTGGCATACAGGTCTCCCAACCTTTACCGCGTGGCCCGTAAACTTTTTCACTGGGTACACGAGAACCTTCCTGTCACGGTGGGCAGGACACCTGCCCAGGGTGACAAACTGGGTGGCGGATCTCTTCTGAAGAGCAGTTCCCAGCGCTTCATAATGGAGGCTTCACCCCGAGGTGGTGAGCCTCATTTGGGTGAGATTCAGGAGAGCAGATATAGATCTCTTTGCCTCCCTAGAATAGACCCACAGTCCCCAAGGTAACTGTTATATGCCTTCCCACCGCTCGCCATGCTCCCGCTGTGTCTGGAGAAAAGCCGGACAGGACCGGGCCAAGGTGGTATTAGTAGCCCTTTATTGGCCCAGGAGGCTCTGGTTTTCAGCCCTGATGCAGCTCCTGAGCGGCCAGTCGTGGAGACTGCCCAAGCACCGCAAACTGCTCACTCAAGCTTGGGAGACCTTATGGCATCCCGACCCATCGAGCCTGCAGCTCTGGGTCTGGCCCCTGAACGGCTGCATTTGAGCCATCTGGGTCTGTCCAGTATTGACACCCTGCAAAATGCCAGAGCAGCGTCCACACGTCCCTAGTATGGTTACAAGTGGGGTGTCTTTCAAATGTGTGTGGTGCCTGCCTCGGGGGTTCGACCCCACGACCTGTCCCATGGCAGTTTTACTGCAGTTTTTGCAGGACCTGTTTGATGAGGGGAAATCCCCCTCTACATTTAAAGGGCTATCTGCCAGCTATTTCAGCTTGCAATTTCAAAACTGACTCAGTTTCCCCAGGAGCTCACATCCTGGTGGGGCAATATTTGAAAGGAGTACGTCGGCTTCAGCCGGCTATGAAGGAAATTGTTCCTAGCTGGAGGCTTAACAGGCTCACCGAGACCGAGACCAAACGCACCGAGACCGAGACCAAACGCACCGAGACCGAGACCAAACGCACCGAGACCGAGACCGAGACCAAGACCAAACGCACCGAGACCGAGACCAAGACCAAACGCACCGAGACCAAGACCAAACGCACCGAGACCGAGACCAAACGCACCGAGACCGAGACCGAGACCAAGACCAAACGCACCGAGACCGAGACCAAGACCAAACGCACCGAGACCAAGACCAAACGCACCGAGACCAAGACCAAGACCAAATGCACCGAGACCGAGACCAAACGCACCGAGACCGAGACCAAGACCAAACGCACCGAGACCGAGACCGAGACCAAGACCAAACGCACCGAGACCGAGACCAAGACCAAACGCACCGAGACCAAGACCAAACGCACGAGACCAAGACCAAGACCAAATGCACCGAGACCAAGACCAAACGCACCGAGACCGAGACCAAGACCAAACGCACCGAGACCGAGACCAAGACCAAATGCACCGAGACCAAGACCAAACGCACCGAGACCAAGACCAAGACCAAGACCAAACGCACCGAGACCAAGACCAAGACCAAGACCAAACGCACCGAGACCAAGACCAAACACACCAAGACCGAGACCAAGACCAAACGCACCGAGAGCGAGACCGAGACCAAGACCACGACTGAGACCAATATATTTTTGTTGTGACCAACCTTATAAACTAAATTAATTTTTGCTAGAAGAACAACAATGTTAATAACTTTATTTTTCTTTTGATAAACAAAATAAACACAAAAAATGTAACAACTGACAAATGTTCTAGTGACTTTTTCCAGTTACGATCAATTCAATTAGGAATACACCCCCCTGAAAAGGTGTATAAAACATTTACATGAAATATTTACATATAATTGGAAACATCTTAATAAAATGTTGAACTTGAAACTTGAATGATTTATTTTGTTATTCAGAATCTGCAATTATTTTACCCCCTTTTATACCCCAATTTGCCATAACCCTTTGCGGTCCTATGTCGGACCTGGTCCGACATTGCAATTATTCCTATCCGGTCCAATGTCGGACCCTATCCGACATCATCAAAAAGACGCAAAAAACTGGTTTCTAGTCGTTTTTTCTCTGGAAAAAGCTGAGAAAACCATTCAATGGCCTAGTGGGAGCGACAGGAGCCGAGACAAGCCGAAAAAAAAGGGCGTATCTCATGAATAGTCATACTTGCCCCTGACTGCAGAAAAAAATACTTTTAAACAGCGTGGCTAAAATTAACTGCGCGTGTGAAAATAAATTGGACCTGACGCGCCTGACACGCACTTAATAAATGGACTACAAAGGGTTTATACCTGCTGCAACCCCTGTACTCGGAAGAGATTAAGTATATTGCTGGGACACGTGGAAGCCGAGAGACGCTAGGATCCTTCCGAACTGAGCTTGACACTTGTGATACAATCGCTAGTGTTTGTTGCATCCTCAACTTCTGCTGATGTAGAAAAAAAAAAAAAAGTTGGACGAATCTCCAGGGCTCCATATATAAAGTGTGATGGTAGCTCCATTTTTACACGTTGTGTATTTTGATTTTTTATTTATATAACATGAGGCTGTGTGGTCCAGTGGTTAAAGAAAAGGGCTTGTAACCAGGAGGTCCCTGGTTCAAATCCCACCTCAGCCACTGATTCATTGTGTGACCCTGAGCAAGTTACTTAACCTCCTTGTGCTCCGTCTTTCAGGTGAGACGTAGTTGTAAGTGACTCTGCAGCTGATGCATAGTTCACACACAGTCTCTGTAAGTCGCCTTGGATAAAGGCGTTTGTTAAATAAACATAAAAAAACACGCAGACCTTTGGTTGTAATAACTGATGTTTCGCTAGATATAACAGCTATACACATGTAAAGCATTTCACTTACTTTGAAAAAGAAGTTCCCTGCACTTCTGTCACCTTTGTGTTACAATGCTTGCACTTTGCTGTCCATTTATTATTATGTTCATCCATTTCAAAATTGATGTAGGCAAACTGAGTGACGACGGACAGCTTCAATGCCATTTGAGCTCAGAGAAGAGAAACTTGCGAGGTCTGAATTTGTAATGGAAACTGTTAGTAGCAATGTATCCATTGAAAAATAAAATATGCGATTAAAAAGTATGCGTATGAAAAAAAAAGCACAACAATGGAAAATGCAAAATTCGGTTATTTTTTTTAAGCAAACAAACAAAAAATTGATTTACTATTACACATATTTGGAATTGTATGTGTGTGAGCGTGTATATACATTGCCTTGCATAAGTATTCACACCCCTTGGACTTTTCCACATTTTGAAGTGTTACAACCTGGAATTAAAATGGATTTAATTAGGATTTTTTATCACTGATCTACACAAAATAGTCCATAATGTTGAAGTGGGGGAAAGAAATCTACATATTTTTCAAAATTATTTACAAATAAAAAACTGAAGTCTTGATAGCATAAGTATTCACCCCCTTTGCTGTGACACTCCTAAATAAGCTCTGGTGCAACCAATTGCCTTCAGAAGTCACATAATTAGTTGAATGGAGTCTGTGTGCAATTAAAGTGTCACATGATCTCAGATTAAATACACCTGTTTCTGGAAGGCCCCAGAGTTTGTTAGAGAGCATATCTAAACAAACAGCATCATGAAGACCAAGGAGCTATCAAAACAAGTCTGGGATAAAGTTCTGGAGAAGCACCAATCAGGTTTGGGTTATAAAAAATATCCCAAACTTTGAACATCCCCCGGAGCACCGTTAAATCCATTATTAAAAAATGGAAAGAATATGGCACAATCGCGACTCTGCCTAGAGAAGGCCGTCCACCAAAACTCAGTGACCAGGTAAGGAGGGCATTAGTTAGAGAAGCAACCAAGAGGCCAATGGTAACTCTAAAGGAGCTGGAGAGATCCACAGCTGAGATGGGAGAAACCGATACAGCAACTAACCGAGAAACAACTATAACCCGGACGCTCCACAGAGCTGGGCTTTATGGAAGAGTAGCGAGAAGAAAGCCATTGCTGAAAAAAACCCATATCAAATCCTGTTTGGATTTTGCCAAAAGGCATGTGGGAGACACAGCAAACATGTGGAAAAAGGTTCTCTGGTCTGATGAGACCAAAATTGAACTTTTTGGCCTTAGCGCACAACGCTATGTGTGGCGCAAAGCCAACACTGCTCATCACCCCGAGAACACCATCCCCACGGTGAAGCATGGTGGTGGCAGCATCATGTTATGGGGATGCTTTTCATCGGCAGGGACTGGGAAACTGGTCAGGATTAAGGGCAAGATGGATGGAGCCAAATACAGGGAAATTCTAGAGGAAAACCTGTTTCAGTCTGCAAGAGACCTGGGACTGGGGCGGAGGTTCATCTTCCAGCAGGACAATGACCCTAAACACACAGCCAAAGCTACACTGGAGTGGTTTTAAAAGAAGAAGCTGAATGTCTTAGAATGGCCCAGTCAAAGCCCAGACCTCAATCCGATTGAGAATCTGTGGCAAGACTTGAAAATTGCTGTTCACCAACGGTCCCCATCCAACTTGACAGAGCTTGAGCAATTTTGCCAAGAAGAATGGGCAAAAATTGCAGGATCCAGATGTGCAAAGCTGGTAGAGACTTACCCAAAAAGACTCTCAGCTGTAATTGCTGCCAAAGGTGCTTCTACCAAGTATTGACTCAGGGGGGTGAATACTTATGCAACCAACAAATGTCTTTTTTTTGTTTAATTAACTTTTTTGTCACAATAAAAAATATTTTGCACCTTCAAAGTGTTAAGTATGTTGTGTAAATCAAATGGTAAAAATCCCAATTAAATCCATTTTAATTCCAGGTTGTAACACTACAAAATGTGGAAAAGTCCAAGTGGGGGTGAATACTTATGCAAGGCACTGTATGTGTGTGTGTGTGTGTATGTGTGTGTATATATATATATATATATATATATATATATATATATATATATATATATTGTAACAAAGCTGCATCTTCAGGTTCGTTTTCCCCTTTAAAAACTTGACCCAACACAGGAACTTTGGTTTTTAGCGTGGTAGCGCACTTATTATTCAAACACAAAATAAACAAAATAAACACCTTCGGATCGCTAACTAAACTTCCAGGAACAACCCTGACTACAACGTGGGATGGATAAGCCGGTTCCCCACAACACAAAACAAAACACACAGTTTAACAAAATACCCAGGAGTACATCCAGTACCTGTCTTGTGACTGCTCGGCAGCAGGGCATCCACCTTCCTGCTTCCTTCTACTCAGGTATATATAGGTAGTGGACAAAAAAATGGAAACATGGTAAATGAGGGACACCTGCATATATATATTACTCGTTAAAAATCACATGGAAATAAGATCATATGCAAAGTACATTATTCTGTGAATGCACCAGCAGGCAACGTAACCATTAAAATATACCTGTAATGTCATACATTATATTACAGTGGGGGGTGGGGGCAATAATAATAATAATAATAATAATAATAATAATAATAAATATTTTTTACTTGATATGGCACCTAAATGCAAAACATCTCAAAGTGCTGTACAGCTAATCAAACACGGTAGCAAAAAAAAGGAGCAAAGCACAAAATACTTTTTTTTTTTGGCTCAACAAAAACAGTGATGCATAATTCCAAAATTATATTGTTATATGTTTTAAATAAATAGGAGAAAAATAATACATTTGTAGCCTAATATACAAACCAGGAAATTCCTAGATTAAATGGGTCCCAGGCAGGAGATTGTTTCTGACCAGGAGATCGGTGTTGAAAACGGGAGGGTCCTGATCAAAACGGAAGACTTGACAGGTATGTACAGATATATTTTTTAGGCATTTGTGTACTGACACAATTTTGTTAAGCTAACGAACACATTACAAGAAATGTATTTGGTGGCAGGAGGAAAGTTTGCTTCATGGGAGAGGCTGAGAGACGCTGTAGCAGCATGAAGTCTAATGCGTTAAATTTAGTAATTTGAATGATGCTCTAGAGTATAATGGCTACATTATTTTGTATTTACTAGCTGTCAATGTATAAAAGTGAGTTAATTTTTAAGGATAAAAAAGGATATATGATAATCGAGGAAGATTTATGCAGAAAATATTTAGATTTCCAGAAAGCTTTTGACAAAGTCCCGCATAAGAGATTAATTCTCAAACTGAACGCAGTAGGGATTCAAGGAAATGCATGCACATAGATTAGGGAGTGGTTAACATGTAGAAAACAGAAAGTACTGATTAGAGGAGAAACCTCAAAATGGAGCAACGTAATCAGTGGTGTACCACAGGGATCAGTATTAGGTCCTCTGCTATTCCTAATCTACATTAATGACTTAGATTCTGGTATAGTAAGCAAACTTGTTGAATTTGCACCAGCAAAAGTCATTCAAACTGATATAGACAGTATTCAGAACTGAGCAGACAGGTGGCAAATGACATTTAATATAGAAAAGTATAAGGTACTGCACGCAGTCAATAAAAATGTGCATTATAAATACCATATGGGAGATACTGAAATTGAAGAAGGAATTTATGAAAAAGATCTAGGAGTTTATGTTGACTCAGAAATGTCTTCATCTAGACAATGTGGGGAAGCTATAAAAAGGCCAACAAAATGCTCTGATATATTGTGAAAAGTGTTGAATTCAAATCAAGGGAAGTAATGTTAAAACTTTACAATGCATTAGTAAGACCTCATCTAGAATACTGTGTTCAGTTCTGGCCATCTTGCTACAAAAAAGGATATTGTTGCTCTAGAAAGAGTGCAAAGAAGAGCGACCAGAATTATTTCGGGTTTAAAAGGCATGTCATATGCAGACAGGCTAAAATAATTGAATCTTTTCAGAAAAGAGGAGGCACTTTTTTACACAGATAATTGTTGACCTGGAACCAACTCCCCAGTAATGTTGTTGAAGCTGACACCCTGGGATCCTTCAAGAAGCTGCTTGACGAGATCTGGCCTCCTCTCGTTTTGTAAACTTTCTTATGTTCTTATGAAAGTATCAAACAGTTGAAAGCCTAATGCATTACCATGGAAACTCTGTGTCATGTTTGGAATCGGCAGGTTTCTGATTGTTTAAATATGCTGGTGAGCAGGTTAAAGAATTGCACAAACAGAAGGTCCAGTTTACTCCACTTTTAAATAACTAAGGATACAATCCACCTTTATTATACTCATTAACATTCTTAGGGATGGAGAAAGTCATGCTTCTGCTTTTAATGGTTTTGATCTTTAGAAAGAAATGCTGGCAGACAGTTTGATAAAAAGCTGCAGGACATGGTTATAAATGTCAGAACTTGGTAAGATCACATACGTGTACGTGTATTTTTATGTCCTATATACACACATACACATGCTCATATACAACACACATGATATGATAGCCAGTGTGATCTCTTTGGATATCAGAAAATCCACACTGACTGAGCTCACTCTAAAGACTAAACCTAAACCCAGACACTTCTAAAACAGGCTCTGAAATCAGGATTTTCTAGTAACAACTGCGATGAACATATGGTGTTACGGAACTAGTAACAAACAACAAACTTACAGGGAGAAGCCCATAAATTAACCTCCTGAGTTACATTGGAAGTTTAACATCAAAGTTTTGTTAACTTCGGTTTACTTAGCACAGTGCTAATTGTAAATATGATCTTCAGTCGTAGAGGATGAGGGTCCAAGATGGGAAATTTGCCTACATGTGACAGTTGTAAATTAATAGGAGCCGAGAAAAGCCAAAAAAAAGGGGCGTATCTCATGAATACAGTTAACATGGACATAAACAAACAAGATAGCTGCTTCATCGCATTATTGAGGAGTTTGGTGATAAAACGAGTGATCAGGAGATGATTTATCGGTATGCACTACTATAAAGAGGTATGTGAAAAATGCAACGAACAAGGGGTGGAACGGGGCTGGAAATGCAGTACTGAGTGTCCTGTTGATATGCAGTGCCTTTTAAACCTGTTTTACTGTGAAAAAAATACTTTTAAACAGCGTGTCTAAAATAAACTGCGCGTGTGAAAATAAATTGGACCTGATGAAACTGAGACGCGCTGAATAAATGGACCGCAAAGGGTTAATGGAATTACTATAGGTTATAATTTGCAGAAATTAACTGTGAATGTCCAGTCACATTCATAGATGCAAAGCAGGAAAAATGACCTTAAAATTTGTAAAATTGTAGATCTATAATATTTAATACACATGGAAAAAATAACAATGTATCAATTGAAAAGTTAATTTCTACAAATATATAGTAAAAACTTCCAATGTAAAAAAAACAAAACCATTTTTAGCTATCACTTGCAGGCAATATTTCCATATTAGTCACCCTTGTCTTCTAGGGTAAAACTGCAACAAACTAATCCAGGTCTTCAAAGGATGTTGGTTGATGATTACCATGAAAAGCGTTTCCATTCTACCCAGTGTAGGAACTGTGAGCATGTAGTGCACATGTGTTAATGTCATTCGTGCGATCTTATTAAGTGTGGCTAAAAATGTTATCTAATTCAGATAGTTTAAATAATCCCAGAACTACCGGTATGTACAAATAATAGTGCAGAGTAAGCTAATCATTTTCAGTCGACGAGTCCAGATAAGAATAAATTCATACTTTTTATTTATAACTCACGATTAGCAAAACCAACCAACTGTTGAGAAATTATGCTGTATTATCATCCTCTGTGCGGACAACAGACTTGCCTTGTTGCCCACCAAAGCACCAGCTACTACCCACATCCCTCTGCTGGTCAATTCAGTGCACAGCACTTGATGCTGCAGCATGCTACTTTACGGCCCCCTTAATGTAACACAGACTAGATAAGCCAAAGTGTCCTTTTGTTAGTAAGCGGCAATGCCATCTAGTGAAGAACTACCAAGGATCACATTTCCTTTTAAGCTGGTTATGCTAATATAAATACACTTTCACTGGTCTAACCTGTGTTACTTCTATCTATACTGTAAGCTGGTAAATAGAGCAGAGAGCAGCTTCTGAACTCAGGTCAAAGCACTGTAACATAGTATTTGAGCCACTCAGAATTATTGCAAACATCTTAAAAAGGTACAGGGACAGTAAATTGGCAAAAGCTAATAGCCCTTTTAAGCTGCATAAACAAAGGACATTACAGGACTTCCAAAAAAAGGATTTTACCCTTTAAAGTTAATTTTTAATGATGTCCTGTTTAGCCAGAACATGTTATCTGGGATCTTCTCTAGAACACAAGTCAAGGTGATGGGACCTGTTACATTAGTAAAACAGCTAGAGCAAATATAAGTTTTGTCTCTGTCAAAAAAAAAATCTGAATTTAACAGTCCCATTGGCAGACATAAGAACATAAGAAAGTTTACAAACGAGAGGAGGCCATTCGGCCCATCTTGTTTGTTTGTTTGTTAGTAGTTTATTGATTCCAGAATCTCATCAAGCAGCTTCTTGAAGGATCCCAGGGTGTCAGCTTCAACAACATTACTGGGAAGTTGGTTCCAGACCCTCACAATTCTCTGTAAAAAAAAGTGCCTCCTATTTTCTGTTCTGAATGCCCCCTTATCTAATCTCCATTTGTGACGCCTGGTCCTTATTTCTTTTTTCAGGTCGAAAAAGTCCCCCGGGTTGACATTGTCTATACCTTTTAGAATTTTGAATGCTTGAATCAGATCACCGCCTAGTCTTCTTTGTTCAAGACTGAATAGATTCAATTATTTTAGCATGTCAAGTTCTGAACTAAAAGAAATCAAATGAACATGCATTTTAATGGAGTATTTCCAAATTGCAGTTCAGTTTTGTTTTTTTGGTTTTTTTTTTAAACTTGACCTCTGCCAAGGACATTTTATGACATTTATGACATCTCCCAGGTGCAGAGGTACCCCCAAAGTGTTTTCTGTTCCAAAGGGATATAAAAAAATTGCTAGTTTTGTTAGTTAAAAAAAAAATGTTACCACCCAGTACTCTATCATAACCTCTACGTTTTGCAAGGGTTTTGAAATTTTGAGAGGAGCCGTAAGCTGCGCTGCTATATAAACCCCTGCACTGTGCTTGTGGCTCAGTGTTGAGCTCTGAAGATGAAGTCACTGCTGCTTGTCTGCCTGCTTGTGGTCACATTGACTGTGGCTATTGCTGCCCCCGCGCAAGAGAGGTCTGGAACAAGGAAACAAAAGGTTGGTAGAAAGAAAATGTATATTAATGTGTATTAGGACACATTAAAATATCTCTTTAAAGTTTCTGCTGATGGGGTTTTGCTGGGGATGTTAACTAAAGGTAGGCTTCATTGTGAATATAGTATTTTTTTAATGTACAGTAGGTATGCGAAAGTGTTGCAAAACTGTTTAAAAGTAAATGAAGGGTCTTGTTCTTGAAAAGAGTGTCACATCTCTTTTGGAATTAAGTTGGGCGAGATAAGGAAATCCACAGTTTTGCAGGTTTTGTGAATTCGCCATACAGACTGTCAGATTCACATGTACTCATATATATATATATATATATATATATATATATATATATATATATATATATATATATATATATATATATATATATATACTCTAAACACACTTAAACTCAGGGGAGATGTTTAGGAGGACATAGAGATGGTTCGGACTCCTGTAAGTGGATTGTTCATGCACTGGGCTTGCAACGTATCCAGATGACTTTTAATAATCAAGAAACTCACACAGTCTCATTCGATTTGAAGTTTTAACGAATCAGAGTAGTATTAGTACCCCTTCGGTTTATTAAATGCTTAAAAATGGATTGAGTAGTTATAGACTACGACGAATCCCAGCTGACAGGCAATCTGGGAAGTGCAGTGCTTTAACAGGTATAATAGCATTAATACTTCAATACATTTATGGTTATAACATGTTTTGCCCTTAAGCTATGCATGCATAAAGCTAAAAACGCCCACCGCTAAATCCTAGAACATCCAATATATATCACTCTCCACAACTAAAACATAAATCCTATACCTTATAGCAATGCATCAATATAAAAGATATAGATTCAAAATAGTTCTTACCTTCCAAAATATCTATGGAAGTGTAGAATATAATGTAAGGACAGAAACTCTTCAAAGGCAAAGACTTCTAAATACGACACCAACAGCAATCAGCTCAATCAGAGATCTTCAGAGCATGGATCACAGCAGCTTGTAGTTAGCAAGTTGAGTGACTCTTGACTAAGATTTTACTTCTGTTTTTATACATCAGAAGTTACAATTCAATCTTAAGCATTAACCCTTTGCGGTCTATTTATTCAGCGCGTCTCAGGCGCGTCAGGTCCAATTTATTTTCACACGCGCAGTTTATTTTAGACACACTGTTTAAAAGTATTTTTTCACAGTAAAACAGGTTTAAAAGGCACTGCATATCAACAGGACACTCAGTACTGCATCTCCACCCCCGCCCCACCCTTTGTTCACTGTATTTTTCAGATACCTCTTCATAGTCGTTCATACCGATAAATCATCTCCTGTTCACTCGTTTTATCACCAAACTCCTCAATAATGTGATCCAAGTCATTATTTTATTACTATAACATCTCAAAAAGCTCTGCTGATGCCCCCTCCAGAAAAGCTCACTGCCTATTCCACCAGGGGCATGACAACCTCATGCATTCCAGGGTGCATCTGTCACAGACATTTGCAATGCAGCAGTGTGGAATACTCCCCATACTTTTAGACGGTTAATCGACTTAATGTCATAGATCCAAAAAACCATGGCTTTGGAACAAGAGTGTTGAGGACGGCTTCAGGGTCAGCCCTTACAGCATAAACATAGAGGTGAGTTCTCCCTCAATTTTTTAGCCCTAGCTACTTGTACTGGGTTCCTCATGGTAACGCGCAAGGTGACCTTGGCCGAGCCTTGTAGCATTCCAGTTGGTCTGCAATATTCCTTGCGACAGCTTTGGTATTCATACCCATGAGGTAATAGTTACATTTTGTCCTTGATAGGGAACGTTAGGTTATTATCATAACCCTGGTTCCCTGAAATATAAATGTAACCATTAACCTTCAAAGTCGCTGCAGCCATGATTGCAGCAGTCTTGAAGGAAAAATGTATGCCCTCGGGTACGAGCATGACAGGCTCTGACGAGCAGTCTTTGTTATATTTATGCAGGTTACAGGGTCATTAGGGATAAATACCCATGAGGTAATGGTTACATTTCTATTTCAGGGAACATTTTATCATTTCAGCATAATGATCCATTAAAATAACTTAATAAAATATCTAGAAATGTATTATAAACACATTAAGGTATAAGTATTTTAATTACTTAAGAGTATGACGTGGCTTGCCTCTAGTAATGTAACAAAAAAAACTACAAACGGTATCTTTAATAATCATTAAACATTAAACATTAATCATTAAACATGTTCATTATTTCAGTATACAAACATATCTTGAACTATGGTTGTTTTTCCTATGTACTTGACCGTGGTGGTGGGTGTTTTTTGCCAAAAACAGCTTTAAATTTGTGATGCAATGTTGTCAGATGTATTGACATTATGTTGATAATCAAAACAACAGGGTTCACAAACCTATACAAGGCCAGAGTGCCTGAGTTAACACAGTTCAGCCCAGATGAAACAGTCCATTTGCAATGTACAGTACTGGGTGGCTATTGGTTAGGCGTTCAGCAATGTGATGCAAATACCTGGAGTTACCACAAAGTGCTGACCTGAGCACTCTTGCTCATTTGCTATTCTGGGTTTCTCTCTGGGATGCTTGTACATTAAAGATGTTATATAAATAAACTGTAGATGGTGGTGGTGGTGGTGATGATTTCCTTCCTAATATGCAACTGCTATTATTTTCTCTCAACAGAAAAAATGTGCAAGGGAGCCTGACTCCCCACAGAAAAAATGTCAAAATGAGATTGGCTCGTTGGTGTTATTAGACAACTCAGAGGGACATGCTGCTGGGGTTCTGGATAGATTTAGGCAAATGGAACAGCAGGTACAGAAAGCAACTATGATGGAGTATCACAATTATTACTAATACTAAAGCGCCTCACACACAGACAGAGTGAGTTAGGATAGTTTTTCTCTAAATCTGCTTTTACCTGGCTTTGAGCTTACCTGCAGAGTCCTAAAGGAAGGAGGGAGGTTGTTTTGTCCTGGCGCTTACGATTCTCTAGAAAAGTTCAAAGCAAGCTCAAGACCAGGTAAAGGCAGATTTAGAGAGTAATGATAATAACTCAGCATTGGAGCAACAGAACCTAAACCCTAAATGTGTATTTCTTGTTTTGTGTATAATAAACTATGAAGGAGTTTCCATCGTAATTGTATGCAATGCACAGTTCCATACCGACATCACCTTAGACACCGTTGCTCGTGAAACATCAGCAAGTTGAGCTGTCTTGGTCACTGAAGCTCCTGCCGAACGCGACCCAACAATCTCCCCTCTTTCAAAGTCACTGAGGTCTCCTCTTGCAGCCATGCTACCCATAATTATAGGCAACCAGGCCTGTCCAGCATTTTTATACATGACCCTAAGCATGCTGGGATGTTATTTGCTTAATTAACGCATGAGCCACACCTGTTTGGAAGCCCTTGCTTTCAATATTGGTGTCCCTCATTTACCCAGGTGTTTCCATTTTTTTGTTCACTACCTGTATATATATATATATATATATATATATATATATATATATATATATATATATATATATATATATATATATATATATATAAACATTAGCTTGAATTAGTGTGTAATTTCAGTTCGTATAGTTCCGTTTAGGTAAAGCAGTAGGGGACCTCTTTGCGGCAGGGAGACTGGATTCCTTGAAGAACATGGTAATGAACTAATAGTTTCAAAGCCATGTTTGAAGACCAGGAGCTATGGTACACCTTCATACAACTTTGCAGCCATTTTGAAGGGACCACTTTGAGTTGCTAAAACTGTTGTCTTGAAGGGATTTGTGGAACAAAGGCAGTCCAGAGAGAGTTTCTGATTGGCTGGTCACATCAGAGCTGGGAGACTGAAGTGGAGGTGCCAAGCACTGTCTCTTCTGTCAGCCAAGCTGTGAGCAAATTACTATGATTAAATGCTGGAAAATGAGTCTGTCTCCCCATGTTTGTGCAGACTGAGTGAGTTACCTTGACTTAATTACTTGGAATAGTCATCTTAACTTAAAAATAAGCCAAGATGACTTACAACAGCCAGGACGCGAACCTGCGCTGCATGACTTGCCCTGCACACAACGCAGCTGTACGTTTTCCAGTTGAGCCACACAAAAGTGTTTTTGAGGTTAAGATTAATTTAAAAGCTTGGGGTTGTGATCATGTTTTGTAGCTGTTTCTGGAAGTGTGTATGCAGATGGTGATGCTGGAGGCAGCCTAGCCAGGATAGATAGACAAGAAAAGGTAGTGTATTGCAATTACCTTACTTTAGGGAACCCACATTAGATAGACAGACAGACAGATAGATTCAAATTTAATTTTTGTGTGTCCCCCTACATTTGTATGATGTTTGAAATCTTTTGTTATAATCTGTGTTCAGGAGATGCCATAGACCTAGGTTAGATGAGTCCAAATGTCTTTATATTGAGTTATTTGTTTATTTAGCAGACGCCTTTATCCAAGGTGACTTACAGAGCCTAGGGTGTGTGAACTATGCATCAGCTGCAGAGTCACTTACAATTACGTCTCACCCGAAAGACGGAGCACAAGGAGGTTAAGTGACTTGCTCAAGGTCACACAATGAGTCAGTGGCTGAGCCGGGATTTGAACCGAGGACCTTCTGATTACAAGCCCTTTTCTTTAACCACTGGACCACACAGCCTCTGTATAAGTTCCATTACCAGAGCTGTCCCATAAAAATGAACCATTTTCCTGCCACATTGTTTCTTTTACAAATCTCTATTTTATATAGGTGTTTTTGTTTTTTTCCATTTCTAGTTTTAAACTATACTAGTGATCCTGGAAGGGTAGCATCCTTTTGAGCAATGTGACTAATTAGGGTGATCAGTCACACTTGATTCAGGCACTAGTTTCTGACCACTTCACTCACCTTGATTTGACACTTTTATTTCCCAGCATCTTACAGGGCAACTCCCAACCCCATGTTGTGATAATATTTAAAAATGAATCGCATTAGCCTCTTTCAATAATTTTTCTTTTTTAGGTGGAGCGTACGAAACGCAGCAGGGATGTGTTTGGGTCTCGAACACCGTTAGATGGGAAAAAAAATGACCATCAAGCCAGTGCAGTGTGGAAGAGAATTCATGGCAAGACACCAAACGAGGTAGTGCATTGCTACTGACACGTAATGGAGACAGAGAATAGATCATGGATTTCTTTTTTGTTCAGTGATTTGTTTCTATGGATATCCACAGATATAGATATACACAGCTTTTTCAACAGCCTTTGTATCCCCACAACTCAGCAGTTGTTAACCACTTGTGACAAATAGAGCTCCCTCAATATTGAGGTTATTTATCATGCTGTAGTGGTGTGCAGCTGATCTGAAAGATGCTATGTTTGCATGGGGGGTTAAAACAAATGGTGGTGTAGCATTGCAGCACGAATAAGTTACAGTCACCAGCCACTTCACGCATACTTATTTCTAACTTGTCAGTTGATTGAAAATAAGTCTAACTTGGCTTGTCTAAGTAGTTAATTGGTTCTATACGCTCCCTTTAAAGACATAATAAACAATCTCATCCAGTGTCTGAAGGGGATTGAGGGGAGGAAGGGGAGGAAAGAAAAAGGAAGGGTGCAGAAACCTGGAAAATGTTTACACAATGAAGGAACGTAAACAACATGCATTCCAAAAGAGTATAGTTGAGGCTAAATTGTGGATTAATATAGTTGGTATTAATGAATGTTAATAAGAAAAAATAATTTAGTGTAAAATTGTACTTGACGGTAGGGTACTGCCTCTTTAATCTTTACAGAGGTGTCACTTTTGGAATCCTGTCTCAGGGCAGCAAGCGAAGTGTTATTACCGCCGAAGTGTTCTCTAAGACAAAGTTAGCCGCCAGACACAATATGAATCAATAAATAAATAAATAAATATGTATTACTTGTCATGACGCACGTCCATCAACATATGAAATGAACTGAATAAGTAAAAGAAAAGCAATAGGCAAGTGTATGTTTATAATCTGGACAAACTGACTTTAATAAACTGTCAAACTAAATTAACACAGCACCCCTACACCCATTATGAAAAATGCAGCAGCAGTATACAAGACATGCACATTATTTAACAGAATGATGAAGCAACTCACCAGAACTGGACACATTAAATTGCTTGGTGACTGGTGTCTGATTCAGGGTTTTTTTTTTTTTTTTTTGTAAGAGCTCGAACAATTTCCAACTTTTTGTAGCAAGAGAAACAGCGGCTCACTTTGCCGTTTTATTTGCATGCCATTTTGTAGCGATGAGGTGCACGCGTGGAAATCAAAATACAAAACTAGTCAGTGATATGATGGCGGTTCGGGAAAGATTTAATAAACCAATCACTCGCCAAAGACACTCGCGATGAGAAGTCGCTTTTGAAAAGACAGAATAAACCATTTTAATTTGAGTTTGATGATGATGAGCTATCAGTTTGCAAACCAGTACTGTATCCATTGTGAACGAATCCCTATCGGTGCCAAGGTGGTGTTCTTTTAAGCGAAGTTCCTGTTCCTTTAGCCGGATCATTTACAATGGGAAAAATCTGTTAAACCACAAGGGTGTTCCCTTAGGCGAAGTGTTCTCTTAGGAGGTGTACCTATATGTGGAGACTACTGTACTATCTTACCAGAAGGCTACCTCCCCTCCAGACACTGGAAAAGTATCACAAGACTTTGTCTGGGCTGCCAATCTCTAATAGGACAAAAAGGAGGAACTTCTAACAGTAAGTTAGCTTTCCTGTAGCCATTCCCTAGACTGCAGTGTTATGAAACATATCATTACAGAATCAGACGGAAAACATGTCACCTTGAGTTAGGCCATTTTTTTATTGTTTTTTGAAAATCCATGAAAAGTTCTTTAAACTTATCAGTTTTTGTTTAAAATCATGTTTTACATTGAATTTTTTGGAACTCTGAATAAAAGATTCATAATTGAAACAAGTTTGCAAATGCCATTACTATTTTTCAGATTCCTAAAATGAAACCATTGGCCCTAGCAACAGGAAAAACTGATTTAGCACACTTTGAAAAACAATATTGGCTGATATCACCAATATTAGAAAAACAGTCAGCTGTATCACAAAGACCGCAGTGAAAACATGCGTGGTTGTGGGATGACATCAGATCACCTGTTCCAATGAATAATAAGTTAAAATGCTTCAAATTTAACAAGCTTCATTAATATGCCCCTATCTAGGTCTATTCAATTATTCTAAACAGACATAAGCTGATGAACAAATAACACCATTTAGATTTCTACCCCATAACTCACACACTTGTATCAAGCAACTCAATCAGACACCATATATCTAGTGGCAGGTTTTGCCCATTTGGAGGATAAGTGCTTCTGATATGTTTAGAAAGGGAATGTATCTGTCTCTGTAGCTCAGATACAAGTGATACCTGACATTAAACAAACTCTATGGGAGGTTTTATTAAAATGATTTTCACCTCTCCACAGATTACAGCTGATCCTGTCCTAATGTGAAGGTGGATCAAACAAGTGATGTCTTGTCCTGCCAGTAGACGTGCAGAAGAATCACAGCAAAATGCATGTTGGCCTGATTGCCTGAACAATGTATTTACAAATGTAACTTTTCATTATCGGTTGCACTGCTTTTGTCTTAATTGTTTAACCAAATGTTTTTTTTTGTCTTTTTTTTTTTTTATCCCTGCACTAGTAAATCACATATCTGTGTTGGGATAGCATATACAGCATGCTCGTGCCGAAATAAACAAACATTTAAATAAAGAACAAAAAATCATTGTTCTTGAGTTTATTTTGGTGTCTCAAGGCTGTTGAAATGGGTATTCTTCTTGTGTGTGTGTGGGTGTGAGGGATGGAGGTTGGTGGGAGAGTATTCATTTTTGTATCCATTAAAAAGAGATTTACTAATGCTTTTGATAGCCATTTTGTTGTGTTCACAAAGTTTTAACACAAGAGTAAGTACTTGAAAACTTAATTCAATCTTTAAAGATTTTCTGACCTGTAATTTAGTCCTTCAGCCACATGTCAGTAGATTCAACCAAAGATGTGTAATTAACAACAGTTAAACAATTAGATCCATTACCAGCTTTGACACGATGGATTAACACCGAGAAAAGGCTGTAGGACTAAAGCATCATGCTTTAAATGCAATTTCTTAAAAGCTTAATTTTTTTCAATAATTCAGAGTTCACAAGTGGAGTTTTTATTACATAAAAATATTGGTATTTAATTGAAGCATTGTTAGATGGCTATTACTGTCTTCTTTCATGGATCTTTTGTATTTCTGTTATTCACATTTTTGTATTTAAATATTTCTTCAAGATATAACAATGACATTTACAGTGTGGTCCTGAACTCTGGATTACTAGCCTCTTTTAGGATCTTTAAAATACATATTCCTGCTTGAGCGATATTTAAAAAAACGTATTTTTATGGTTGCAATCTGGTATTTAACATCAGGGAAATGATTCATTTATATGCTAGCAAGGGCTAACATATCGGCTATTTCAAGTTGCAATAATATCAGATATAAACCCAGTGACATTTTTTTTAAATCCAATATGAATAAAAAATGTTACAATGCCTTGTGAAACAGTGATTTAATTAACAAAAAATCAACTGTAGGGTATATGCTAAAACAACTTTAAGATCTCCTACAGTAGCTTGTTTTGAGAAAAGAGACAAACTGAAACCAACCCAAAAAAGCGTCCAAGACTTAAAAAAATGTTATTGTTTTTATCCCTGAACTTCTAATAAATACAGTAGAATACATGTTTGTGTTTGAATAAAACATTGTTTGGTTTGATGGGGTCATCAATCTATCATAACAGATGGATTTCGAAATACATTTTTTTTTAAGACAGACTGCTTTTGACAGCTATTTTTGTTAGTGTCCAATCCTTTTGCTGTATAATGGAACCTTGGCAACTGACTACAGATAGAGATATACTGTACAATACCCTCCACAGGGAGCCCCAGTACTGCCAAATACTTGTTGGCTGTGCAGTAGATATGCGAGAGTTTCTAAACGTTCTTGGCTTTATCCCGGGTTTAAAAGGCATGTCATATGCAGACAGGCTAAAATAATTGAATCTATTCAGTCTTGAACGAAGAAGACTATGTGGTGATCTGATTCAAGCATTCAAAATTCTAAAAGGTATTGACAATGTCGACCCAGGGGACTTTTTCAACCTGAAAAAAGAAACAAGGACCAGGGGTCACAAATGGAGATTAGATAAAGGGGCATTCAGAACAGAAAATAGGAGGCACTTTTTTACACAGAGAATTGTGAGGGTCTGGGACCAACTCCCCAGTAATGTTGTTGAAGCGGACACCCTGGGATCCTTCAAGAAGCTGCTTGATGAGATTCTGGGATCAATAAGCTACTAACTACCAAACGAGCAAGATGGGCCGAATGGCCTCCTCTCGTTTGTAAACTTTCTTATTTCTTTATGACATTAAGCAGTCTGACTGCGGGCCTCCAGCTAATGAATCCATAGAAATGTTGTTTGCATTACAAACACCCCCCCCCCTTTTAGATATATAATGGTGCATGTTCTTGTTGGGAGAAGACCATGAATGCATACATTCCAAATAACTCCAAGCACCTAAAAGCAGCATTCATGTTAATGAACTGAATTGAGAGAATACTTCTGTATTTCCAGACCGTAGTTTAGGAACCACGGCATTAATGTACATGTTAAATGTGTCACAGAAGAATGAATTCAGTTAAAGGATAAAGGGTGCTATTCAATTAAGCTTTCAGACATAGGAGGATGTTGGAATAGCAAAACTGCAAATGTTTTTAAAATCCCTTTTGTTACCACTTTTTAGCACCAGTAATATCACTGGTCCCAGAAAAAAAGTGATGATTTTTATGGGTCCTTTGGCTTGTATTTTATACTTTTTTGCAATATGCATATATTTCAAGGCAACGTTATAGAATAAAAGTGGTATGAATTCACTTTATTGTGCTGCAATTTAGTTTCACGCCATTAGTAGAGCTTCAGTCAGAACATGTGACGTTACCACACAGGAATTGTTTCAATACCAGGAAGAAAAAGTTAGCTTGTTTTAAATACATATCTAGAGCAATTTTTAGCAATATTTCCTCAGTGGAAAATATGGACCCTTGTATCATTTAATAAAAAGTGTGGGCCTTCGTTACAGTAGTGTGACGAAGAATTAAAAACAAACCCCTTTCAACAGTGCTCTTTTATTCATTTTACATTCAACAAAACATTGTCATTACAGGTCAACTAAACAGAACAGGCTTACCATTGACATACGTTTTTATTCAGGCTTTTTTCAGAAGTAGACTATCCAAAGGCTTCCCAGTTTGATATGTTGCTTTTATTTCTTGCCTGTTTTAGAAGACCAGAGTTCATCATTGTTTATGTAGATAACCAAGTTGCCATCATATCACCAGGGTAGAGTTGCGGCAATCCGGCTCCTGTGTGCTGGTATGCCACATTGCAGTGTTTTCGTTATTGTACATCACCGGGTTGCAATTCTCCTGCATGATAAAACAGTGAGCATCTTTCTTTCCATCAGTACTGCTTGCCCTCAGTGACTTCCATCCATATACAACAAAATGTCCATCCTCCTTTAAAAGATGTAAATTAGAGTACACGTTTCAGGTACAACATGCTAAATGATTATGGGCCCTATTCGCAAAGCTGAAACTAAATATGTTTTCATGTACGAATTTTGCTATTTCTAAAGAAGCCAACAACAGTCAAGAACACTTTCATGAACATCAATAGTAAGACAGTGATCTAAAAATTGAAGAGAAAAAAAAACACCCAATTAATTATAATAAGCTTTGTATTGTAATTATAGTTGCAAGGATGGACCGAGTACTAAAAGACATACAAGTATCCGCTATGATTACTAATTATTTATTTTAAGTGCAATGCACACAGGACAGTGAAGGAATAAATGGAGATAGACAGTTTTCAATTGCAATTCAGCCCTTAGAAATAACATGAGTATGTTTAGCACTACTATGGGTTAGCATCTGCATAAAGTCTATTACTAAACTGGTAAACATTCAATGTCAACTGTGCTGTATTGTTGTATTTTAACATTACTTCACCCCAGCAGTTAAGTGTTAATATGAATGAATGAATGAATGAATGAACGAAGTCCCACCTGGAAAACAGCCCACGTTTTAAAAACACACGTTGATTTGCAGATTGTAGCACCTAATACCATACTGTAATTTCATTACACCTGCAATAATGTCTATAATAATTAAGAACTCTGCTTCAGCATTATAGTGCCCTATGGCAGCAGTATGTCAGCACCATGTTTATATAAGTAATGACATGTCTTAAGATAAATATAGTGCAAATATAGGAAATGACCTCCGGCTGATTAACGATGACCTTCATTCCCACTGTCAATCCCATTCATTGGCGGCTCCTCGGGTGTTCGTGGTGCTGTGATCCAATACCAGTTCTCAACCCCCTTCGTTAATCCAGTGTTTTGATTGGTTGAGAGAAGCTGAACAATGTACAATGTTTAATAATAACAAGCGCACAGAAAGACTGCTGTTGTGTTTTCATGCGTGAGCTAAGTGTTCTTGTGCGTAGTGCCCGGCTTCAGACAAGTCTGTCAAACACGGCAAGAGAAGGGTCATGTTAACCACCCAGCTGCCCATTTATTTGGGCAATTTCCATGTTAAAAATGCTCTTTTTTTGCAGATTTTTCATTCTTAGCCCTCAAATAAGCAATTTGGACAGTTTTCAAAACAATTTTTGCTATTTTTTTTAAATACACACTTAATAATAACAATGTGTTTACAATTGTAGAATTATAATTTAGATCACAACATAACATATTTTTTTTTTACAAAGGCAGTACTATATAAGTATAAATAACATTTTTTTTTTACAATGGCAGCATTATAATAACATTATAATACTTGTGCAGGCATATCACTTTTTAGAAATAATTTTTTGTGTGATAGATTTCAAAGCAGACAAACTTCAAACCCTCATCAATACTAATGTCTTTATCTAGCACATATACATCAGAAAACTTGCATCGCTAATTGTCAATCACGTCATATACAGTATCTTCCCCAGTTTCAGGCACGGGTGTATAGCGCTGTTATATGAATTATTATCTGTGAAGTGTAGGTACAATAAATAAATAGATTGTTTTGACCAGTACCAAACCTGACAAGGCTTCCCTACAACCTGTAACACCAACAAATGAATAAAGAAATCTCCTTGTTGTATTCTCTGTAGATACACAGTCATCCATGTTTCACTTCCAGCTGTGTATATGTTAAGGGCAAAACCCAGTATTGTGGCGAGTCTAGTTTTGCCCAAGCCAATCTAGTTTCGCCAAGGGCTTCTGGGCGAATCCCGAAGTTACTGCTCTTTATCGGCACTCGCCCGCGTCCAATTGGGCGAATCTAGATTGGCCCAGAACTTGAAAAGGACGACTGGACGAAACCTGTTTTTTCAACAGTTTTCACTGAATTTCGGGGATAGCCCAGGTGAGTCTAGTTTCGTCCAACGTTTTAAAATCGATGCTAGGCGAATCTGGTTCGCGCATGCCATTCATTTGGGCGAGTCTAGTTTCGCCCAACGCTAAAACATCAATTCTGGGCCAATTATTTGGTCAAGTCTAGTTTTGCATTTCTGCACTCTCCTCTGCCGGGGTATCTGCCTCGCCGCTACTCTGACACCAGTGTAGCGACGGTGTGCTGGGAACCCCCCTTACCTTCAGGGGGGTTCTCACCATGTGAGTCAGAGCAGACCCCCGGCCAAAATCTGTCCTGTCGCAGCTCCTGCGCTTATCTTACCTCACTCTAGACTCTGTTCTACTCTGCCTCTCTTTCAGGATGTGGCCACTCGTGCTGAGTCCCATACTAACCTCTTTGCTTTGACCTTATTTCAGGTCCCAGGCAACGTGACGTCTAGGCCAATCAGGGGTTTTACGAGCGCCCCTTACAGAAGTCTCAGATGCTGGGTACCTCTCTCTCTCATCTCCTCTCGTGTCCCGGCCTTCCGGGACCGACTTCCTCTTGAGGGGCGGCTCTCCGAGTCATAACCCTCGTATGTGTTTTCGGTTGCTGGGTCCTCTGCCCCCGAGATGTGTCGGCATTATCGCCCTCAGTCAGCGACCATCTTTTCTATCCCGTTTCGGTTGCTGGGTCCTCTGCCCCTGGGATGTGTCGGCATCGTCGCCCTCAGTCAGTGACCACTTTCTGTCCTACTAACTGCTCCTTTCTGCTTCTTCTGCCTTATCCTTCACCCCAGCTCATGCCCTGTGAAATAGTGGTTAAAACCACTCTTTTTTTTATTAGCTCTCTCTCCCAAAAGGTTAAAAGTCAAAAAGTCTCACTCCTCCATACCAATCAGAGTGTGGCATACAGTGTGCGATTCCACCCTCTGACAAACTGGTGGTATGCAGCACAGATTAAAGAAGCACGTGCTGGACAAGGGAAAGAATGTGTCTGATGTCAAAATGAATATGAGAATGGCAGTGAGTGATGAAGCCAACTTGCTTAAAAAAATGAAAAGCATTTAGTAATCTTTTCCAATTACTGATATCTTAAAATTGAAGGGCCATATAAGAACGATAAATATTGTAACTCATTTTTAGAAGGTCTTTGTTGTTCTCCAAGTTGCTGCAGTGACATTGTAGATCCTATAACTAGTTACTGTAAATTAGATACTGTTTTAGCAGACACATTCCATTAAGTAAACATGTATTTGAATGTTTTTTAAATTAAAAGCAGAAATACAAAACTGACATTTTTCTTTGTGAACGTGCTAAGTGATAAATGCCAATTCAAAAACCGTCAAAATCCACCAAGGTTGCAAATCTGCAAATTTAATACTAGCCAAAATTCCCTGTTATACGGTACATTAGTTGCTTAAAGGATTTCCACTATCTTATTAGAAAGGTACTGTTTAGCAGTGATCTGTACATTCTACTGTGCCCCCAGCATTTGAATAATGCTTTACATTACATTGATCTGCATGTGATTAAATACATAACCTTTACAGTAAAATAAGGGTTACTTACAATGTATAATGGTAATTAAACCACATATATGCATGCGTGTATGTATAAACATTGCATATTTAGCGGTAGCCATTAAAAACCTGAAGCAAATTTGAGTACATTTTAACTCATTTTGTATCTTTCTACCGACACACAAACAACAGTGCCTTAGTTTTTAAGGTCTGTTAATAACGTTTGTTAATATTTATTATGGGTGGGGGGGCATTACCAAGGTACTGCACCCTGGTGGACGTAACGCCCAATGCAGCACTGCCAAGATCAACAACGGACCACATTTGCATCACTCTGGCAATGCTTTTACAACTTGAGCCATTGGGGACCCCTCACTAACACTTGTAATGGTAATTTAACTGCTGAGAGATGGGGTAGCATTCCCTGCTCCGATCACTGGTTGCTATGAAGCCCAGCGGGAATTGTCCTTCCAATTTCAATAATAATAATTATTGCGTGCTAAGGTTATCCCACAAAAAAACCCTCTCTTCTCTATTATCCTCCCCTACCCTCCCAAAAACCTACCTGTCTCTATTCTTCAAATACACTAATTTCCGGGGACCAACTTACAAGAATCTAAAGAAAGTATTCTTTAGTCTACAAACTACAGCATAGGAGCAAATTGCATAAAAACAAAACAAAACAAAAAAGAAAAAAGACAAGCATTCCATCACAATATTTTATTTTTATAGAACACTTTATGTATATATATATATATGTGTGTGAGTGTGTACATTTTTATTTGAAAATATATTTATTGCAGTTTATTAAGGGAGAGTATCACTAAATTAAAACAATTAACAAGTGTTGGTAACCTTGATACCTAATAAAGCTGTTCATTTTCAAATCATCTGATACAGGGGATAATTTACAGCATTCAAACATTGCATGTGCACAGCCATGTTATTACAAGGGTTCAATCAGTCAAAAAGATTCAATATAAGTTGACCAGAAGAAGATGTTACATAAACAAACATGTTAAACAAGACACAATATAAAAATCCCTTCATGTGTCGCAAATAATGTTATGTCCCGTAACAAGGATATTCCTTTCAGAAAACTGGCCTTTGCCCTTGTTGTTAAATAAGACACACTGCACAAGTAAATAGTGTGATTGTTGCTGTAAAAATAAAGTTTCATTATTTTGAATTTAAGTTTGGCAGGGATGGGGAAAAAGGGATCATTATTACCGTATTTATGACGGGTATGGCTGTGAGTTTTTGCATATTTATTTGGGTTTTAGATAATTTTTTTTTTATTAGATAACTAAACAGAAAGCAGTACCATAACAGCTTTAAAAGTATGCATATAACGTCATGTTTAAACAAATTTAAGTGCATAGGAAGCTGCACTTCATCTTGAAAGTTTGTTAAGATTCTCTTTAGTACCGATATGTGGATGTCATGCACTATGGATTTGTACATGAGCATGAAGGTTAACTTTATTGACGCCGAATGGAAACTACAGAGTGTGAATCTGGGGACAATTCCTTTTCATGAAGACCATACGGAAACCAGCATAGTGCAAGGTGTGTGAGACATTCTTGAGCAGTGGAACCTCAGCCTTACTTTTAAACAACCTCTGAGGCAGACCAATTGATATGACATAAAATCAGGGCCCCTCTTCATTTTGGCCTGTACAGAAATGTTACAATATCTGATGTTGTCTGTGAAAGGCTGTGTAACTCAAGGCAGTTTGCAGCATTTGGTGTTTTGTAGTATTGTACTACTTCAACAGGGTTAGACAATAAATAACATAAACCCTGCACCCAGTTCTGTGTTTCAGAAATACCATGATTTACATGCTTATAAATAACCAGGTGCCAAGAATTTTAACAATCAGACCTCTGTTCAGTCTGTTCTCAACCTGTTCAATAAATTGATACTCCCCTACAGCTGTCCAAACAACGGGTTACCAATTAACGACCTACAGACACACGAGAGAATTATATTCCATCAAACACTCCAATAATAATCATTCTAAGTTTTATATCAACCCAACTGGTTAAATTCCAGACACCTGGGATTTAACCCCTTAATGAGGGGAGCTCTGAAACTCAGGGCCGGGTGCAGGGCTAGTGACATTGTCTAACCCTGCTTTAGTGAGTTAATATTTCAGGGAAATTGGAAAACAAATCTTTTACGGTTTATGTGTCATGAACATTAGTACAAAATGTTTGTTGCTTTTAAAATAGCCCAATGGTGACCATTTAATTCAATATAATACAGAGAATAGGGGTCCTTGTTTCCAGTAAAACATTCAGTATCTATATGTGTATCTGCTGTCATTATAACTGAGTTTGACTCCTGATTGCAGGCAATTTTCTATTATTTTTCTTTCTTATATCAACATCATTCACTGAAATTAGAGTGTATTTAGTGTTGTAGTCTGTTTACTGTCTGGACATGTACTCATGTACTGCTCTATACTGTTAATGTTGACATTTATACAACTGTTCCTTTGTTTAATATTATCTAAGCGATCAGTTCTAGATCATCTTTTGGAGAAGAAAGAAGCATTGCACTAAAAGAGCCTGTGAAATATGGCTTGATAGAAGCTTTAACTCTATCACATGCTCCCGTCATCCAGTCAATCCTTTTCTAAAAATGGAAACACAATTAAAATTAAAGACATGCTCCATTTTATTTAAACACGACACATTTTCATTTGTAATTAGATCGGGTTGTAAAAGGCGGACACAAACTGATATTCCGCTTCAGAAAACAGCGGTTTAACCTTACATAACTTTGCCATACCCTTCATTATTTAAATGGACCAAGGATTTAAAAATATAACAGTAAGGCAACTTCCAAATCATATTCTTTAGCACAGGCTATTGATAGTATAAAAACAAAAACATCAGTAAACATCTAACAATCATCTGTACTTGCTGTCTATTAATATGTACTGTAAAATCACGACAATAGACGCAACAGCTGCACAAATACATGAGTTAAGCCCATGTGCTAGTATGCAGGACTAGGCTATTTTAGAAAAAAAAAGTCGATGAGAAAGAAAATTGTGAAATTCTAAAAAAGCTCACACACCTATTTGCGCGATTACACAAAGATTACTGTGCGTGACCAAAAAACACTGTCAAACAATTGGATATTTAAATAAAAAATTAAATAAATAAATAAATAAATGATAATTGGTCACTCTAAATTAAAAAATAAATAAAAAATAATAAGTGTGGTCGAAATTTGCACTATACACCCGTTACTCCTCTTGTACTCCGCATGCAGGGGAACATCTACCTACTATTATTACCTGATTTAACCCTTCTTTTGAAGTGCAGTCGATATACCTCTGTGCGTTATCAAAGTTTCCATTATCACGAACTGCAAAACATGCCTTGCAGACTCTCACTAGCTGTGAAACAAATGAAACACATAGAAACAATGCTAAGTGAAAATGTTCAAAGTGTGTAAACTGTTCATTTATGTTAGCACGTTTGGCATTATTTCTATTTGTGTTTATTTACAACCTGAAAAACCCTCGTTACTTATCTGCTCTTATAGAAATGTCAATTTCTTACCTGTTAAGCTGTTTTGACAATAAATTCCAATCCAAATCACTTCCCTGCACGTAAATACAGAAACTTCCCGCCATTGATTTCCTTCCAGTAGTCAAACAACTTTGTATAGACATCGGCAGCGAAAGCTCTTTTAAGAAGCCGCATTATGCAAAATGGGTAAGGTTTGGGAATGGGGGAAATCTTAAGAAGATGTTTTTGTGGTAATTACGTGTTTTATTTAGGTTGCAGAGATGTATAAATTAGGTTTCTGGTTTTGTATTGTTGTTCAGATTGTACTTTATACGTTAACATACTAATTTAATTTGCTTTGGTCAATGTACAGCTATGCTCAAAAGTTTTGCATCACCTAGACTTTTAGGAATGTGATATCTTTTATCCTTTAGATAAACTATATGAACATAATTTAGATCTTTTATTTGACATCATGTAATCAAAGAAACTACAAAATTATATTGCAAAAGTCTACTGGTGTAGTGTTATTAAGTGGTACATTGTCTGAATGTTGAACCCTTTCCAAAACTTGTCCTGTGTAATGCCAAAAAGTGATACGTTGTCATATTGGAAGTGGTACGCTGTCAGATTTTGGTACATGTGCAATCAATTGCAATCTGATGGGTGTTTTCCTATTGTCAAACACAGGTACATTTGCCATTAATTATACAATGCGGCATGTAATTAAATATGTTAACGTAACATTATTCACCAGGTTTCATTCAACTTTATAAAGCAAAATTGGTTAATTCTATAGGGTGATGCAAAACTTTAGCCATTGCTGTATGTATAAACTTTCATCTGCTCACAACTTCTTTGCATGTAGGCTAATAATTGACACCTTTTACAGGGTGGCGTAACTCTAGGTATGCATATTTATTGAGTTAGTTCTATAGCCCTGTTAAACCCATGGATCCTGGCCACTTAGTTTTGTTTTTTATTGTAAGTTTAAAGCTTCTATTGTTTTCCCATACTTTGTAATCTGTAAACTAACACGTTACAAAGCATCAATATACA
Source organism: Acipenser ruthenus (assembly GCF_902713425.1). NCBI lineage: Eukaryota > Metazoa > Chordata > Actinopteri > Acipenseriformes > Acipenseridae > Acipenser > Acipenser ruthenus. The sequence goes on from NC_081192.1 coordinate 19,056,678, forward strand.
CTAGAAGTTCAAATTTAAAAGTCTGGTGAAGAACATAAAATTAATATTACTGAACTCTTTCTTTTTTGTGCAGCATTTCATTTTGCAATATTTGGTTTAGCATGAAGTTTGCTTTCACTCCACTGAAAACACAATTCCATGCAAGGACAAAGTTGATTTGATTTGACCCCTTGACTGGCTTAGGCAGTAAAATCCTTTTTACAGAGAATCATCAAACCTGATACCCACTCCATTCGGTAAGATTCTGCAATCTTGTTCAGCTGGTGCTGTCTTGGGACAGTTGGTCTGTTTCACAATGACGTCAAAGGTATAATAGGTCCCAGCGGAGCCAGCCTGAATAATAAACCAACAATGTATTAGTCTGCAGTCTGTAAGGTACTGTGCAGGACTCCTGTGTGCTGCAGAGCTGCATGGACATCACCAGACATCACTAAAGAACTGAAAGCACCCTTATTGACACATGGTTTCATCTTAGCAAATAATCTCAGTATTTGCCTAGGCAAAATGGGGTCTACTGTAATGATTTAAAAACAGCAATTGTCCTAATAGCACCACCCTAAGCACTACCATGCTCATTTGCAGACCACTGTATTTGTATTGTCATGGTGGGGACTCCGCTTACCTTTAACCCCGTGACAGGAGACACTGACTCCAGACGAAAAGCTTTTGGAATTCTAGCTATTGAGTTGAAGTACTTCACAACAATGTCAACGGCTTCTCTGTTCACTTCATCAGTAGAAGCCACCATGGCTCCTGCACAGAATAACAAGGCTAGCAGCAGGCTCTTCATCTTCCTTTCACAGCTACGTCTACTCACACCAAAACTGAGATCACATCGCCGTAGCTTTCCCTGATAAGTCTGTCCTAGTAAAACATTAACTTTGCTTTTAACTTTGCAGTCTCCACCAGTGGGTAGCAGTTCCTTTGCCCTGCTGTATGAATGTCCTTCCTCCAGCCCTGCTGATAGTGTATTAGATTATGGACATGAGTCTGGGGAAGACAGTCCATTACAAACACTGAGTAAACACTTTCAAAATATAGCCATGTTGACATCATTTCAGCTAATGTCTTTGTAAACTGCAGTGTTGTGTCATGCCCTGCCATTACGGATTATGACCCCAGCAGACAAAACTAGCTCTATAAGGACGCTCTGTAAGTGCTTGCCTGGGTAAGCTGGTTTGTGGCCAGTGTACGTACTGTTATACTTTCACCAGCATTAGTCTACTGATGCAGTGTATTTGTGTACGAGGTGAGACAATGGCTCAAAGTGTTCAAAAGCATAAAAAGGGCAACTTTACTGAAGAGGAGACTATAATAATAGCTGAGAATGGGGGTGTGTGACAAGGCTGGCTGAGTGATGACATCAGACCCCGGAAAGGAAACACACACAGGTCGGTGAAATGATGAAGGCGCTTGCTTGCGCCGGTTTATTGAAAATAAAAAGGTTGAGCAAAACAGAGAACACTGACTGCACAAACAAAAAACGGCGCATTGGCCAAAGTAACAAACAACGTGGACAAACCAAACAAGTATCGTGTGAGCGCTCTCGCACGAGTAGCATTTGTTATTTTTGTTTCTCCTCTTTCTCTCCCGTTCTCCACTCTCGAACACACAACCCCGAGTGAGTGAAACGTGCATCTATATATACTGTCGTGCCAGGATTCAATTACTAATTAATTATTCACTTGAATCCCAGCACGTGAATGAATTATGTGCAACCTCGTGCTCACATATTAAATACTTTAAATGCACGTGAAGTGAAGTGCAATTCCCGTGCCTACATACAATTATACATTTTAAATAACTCGTGCTGCACACACCCATTTATATCCTGTGCAGCCATATCTATACACCAACATTAATACACTACATGCAACATATAACACACAAATGCACACAGGGGCGGGGCACATTGCCACAGGGTGATGTTAGGAAACAAGCAAAGTGATTTGCAGGTGCAAAACCCCCATAATGCTGCTGTAAATCGTGTTTAGCAGCCGTAAAGTCTGATTTTAGCGGCAGCGTATGTAAAGAATGGTGTTCACCTGGCGTTCTGCACCCGCTATCAAATTTGCACTTTGCTATCATTAATCCATTAAAATAATATTGAAATGCATTCAAATGAAGAAAAGACCATGGAATTGGGTGGGATCTGGATACTAAGCGGGTGCAAACATTATAATGTGATGTAAGGATTTTGCCTTGCACTTAGGCAATTGCTGACCCTCCAAAAACTTTACACCTCTTATACAAGGTGTAAACCACTGTAGAAGTGAGTAACTAAGAGCTGTATAAAAGCACACACCTACAGAGCCCTTGCATTGGCTTCAGGATGGCTGCTGTGGTACACTGCCTGATGCAGCGACAGTTGGCTCTTGTTGAGGAGAGACAGAAACACATTCAGAGGAAATGGGCAAGACAAAGAAGACCCTGCATATTCAATCCCATGGTCACTTTGTTTGGGATGCTGGAGGATGCAGTGCTAAAGCGTTATCGTCTCACTCCGCAGGTCATCCTAGACCTAATAGCTGAACTGAGGGATGAGCCAGACCCCCGCGTAAATCTAGGGACCGCTATCCCTGTACACGTGAAAGTGCTGTGCTCTCTGCACTACTTAGCCTCTGGTTCCTTTCAGACCACAGTTGGAATGTCTGGAGGGATAGTTCAATCCACCTTTTCCAGAGTGCTAGGCACATTTCTGGATGTAGTTCTAAAAAGGGCAGGCCAGTACATATAATTTCCTAAGGATACTAGCATAACTGATGTTGGCTGAGGCTTTTCCAAACAACTCAGTTTCATATTGAGTGAATATACATATATATACAGTATATTATAACACGGCCGGCACTCACTCGCAGGACAGCTAAGCCGTTTACCTGTCATCAAAACAAAACAAAACAAACCACACAGGTTTAACACAACACTTCCTTTTTATATGACTGCTTGGAAACAGCGCACACCTTCTGCATCCTACTACTCAGCAGCCCTGCACCTGGCTCTAATTTACAATGTGAACCATGTGCAGGTGATAATTAAAAATAAAGAAAACAATTAAATTAAACAAATGTGCATTTGCACAGGTTTTCTTTCTTCAGCAGTGGGAATTAACTTTCTTAGACACCGGCCATCTCCTTCCACCCTTAAAAGACCACCCGCCCTCAAGTGCCATCTCTTTGATTTTCGCCCTTTTCCACGGGCGGGCTTGAGGGTGGGTTGGTCCCTCCGGCGCTTCCAGGGAGGGACCTAGGACTGGTGAGGAGGGACTCAGACGGTTTGTCCAGGGTGACTCCAATGCAGACCGGTGACCAGCGGCAAGCACTGGCAGGCAGAAAAGCGCGGCTGTGGACCGACGCAACGACGTCTGGGAGACCAAGGGGAATGCAGCAACTAGCAGGGGGAACGCTAGTGACATCTGCCTCTTGCGCAGTGACGTCTTCCTCCTGCATGGAAATGTCTGGGTTTCCAGGAGGAGTGGAGCAAGGAACCAGGCAAGGAGCTGTGCCTGGCAGTGCTGCGACCTGGGAGCTAGGTCCAGTGGAGGGAGGTCTGGGCATTCCGGCTGGGTGTCCATGATGTCGGGACGGGGGACCTCCCTCGGCAGCGCCGGACTGGCTTGCAGGGTTGGTGGTTGAGACACCTCTTCCCCCTCTGGGTCTCTAGGGGTGCCCACACACGCTGCCAGCATATGTAACACTGCTATTTTTAATACACAAAATGAAATAAACAAACAAAATCCTAACTCCATGTTGGAGCACTGACTACACAGGCAGGTCCCTGCCCTAGCTTGCAATGCATATATATATATATATATATATATATATATATATATATATATATATATATTGTGATGGAGTGGGCTCTCTTATTAAAGATATGGAGACTTTAGGACCCTGGGGATTAGGAGAGGACACTCCATCTTGGTAACACTGAAGTAACAGGAGACCATTTTGCTAAAGGCCTCCTAATTGGGTTAAATTATATTTGTTAATTGTTTTGGCAGTTGGTGTGATTGGGGTAAATTAGAGCCAGCTGCCCACACTTATTACTGTGGGGTATATAAACCTCACAGTTGGTTAATTCAGGGCTATCAGGTTGGAGAAGGCAGTCAGGTGAAGTGAGTACTGTGTGTACTGGATTGTCGGTTTGAGTAGGTAAGCAGTTTAGCTGCCCGACGGTCAGTCAGGGACTGTACTGGGTTTAGGAAGTACTCCTGAGAGGAGTTAGGTTTTGTTTTGCTTATTTTGTTTGGCTGTAATTGCAAATAAAGATACAGGCACTGTCCTGTTTAACTAAGAACCAAGTGTGAAACTGCTTTATTTTTGTATCAGAATACGGGGCTGGTAAGAGCGGACACCTGGAACAGTAAATACAGAGTGCTGACTTTATCACAATATATATATATACAGACGTGCTCAAATTTGTTGGTACCCTTACAGCTCATTGAAATAATGCATCATTCCTCCGGAAAAGTGATGAAATTAAAAGCTATTTTATCATGTATACTTGCATGCCTTTGGTATGTCATAGAATAAAGCAAAGAAGCTGTAAAAAGAGATGAATTATTGCTTATTCTACAAAGATATTCCAAAATGGCCTGGACACATTTGTTGGTACCCCTTAGAAAAGATAATAAATAATTGGATTATAGAGATATTTCAAACTAATTAGTTTCTTTAATTAGTATCACACATGTCTCCAATCTTGTAATCAGTCATTCAGCCTATTTAAATGGAGAAAAGTAGTCACTGTGCTGTTTGGTATCATTGTGTGCACCAACTGAACATGGACCAGAGAATGCAAAGGAGAGAGTTGTCTGAGGAGATCAGAAAGAAAATAATAGACGAGCATGGTAAAGGTAAAGGCTACAAGACCATCTCCAAGCAGCTTGATGTTCCTGTGACAACAGTTGCAAATATTATTAAGAAATATAAGGTCCATGGAACTGTAGCCAACCTCCCTGGGCGCGGCCGCAAGAGGAAAATCGACCCCAGAGTGAACAGAAGGATAGTGTGAATGGTAGAAAAAGAACCAAGGATAACTGCCAAAGAGATACAAGCTGAACTTCAAGGTGAAGGTACGTCTGTTTCTGATCGCACCATCCGTCGCTTTTTGAGCGAAAGTGGGCTCCATGGAAGAAGACCCAGGAGGACTCCAGTTTTGAAAGAAAAACATAAAAAAGCCAGACTGGAATTTGCTAAAATGCATATTGACAAGCCACAACCCTTCTGGGAGAATGTCCTTTGGACAGATGAGTCAAAACTGGAGCTTTTTGGCAAGTCACATCAGCTCTATGTTCACAGACGAAAAAATGAAGCTTTCAAAGAAAAGAACACCATACCTACAGTGAAACATGGAGGAGGCTCGGTTATGTTTTAGGGCTGCTTTGCTGCGCCTGGCACAGGGTGCCTTAAATCTGTGCAGGGCACAATGAAATCTCAAGACTATCAAGGCATTCTGGAGCGAAACGTACTGCCCAGTGTCAGAAAGCTCTGTCTCAGTCGCAGGTCATGGGTCCTCCAACAGGATAATGACCCAAAACACACAGCTAAAAGCACCCAAGAATGGATAAGAACAAAACATTGGACTATTCTGAAGTGGCCTTCTATGAGTCCTGATCTGAATCCTATCGAACATCTATGGAAAGAGCTGAAACTTGCAGTTTGGAGAAGGCACCCATCAAACCTGAGACAGCTGGAGCAGTTTGCTCAGGAAGAGTGGGCCAAACTACCTGTTAACAGGTGCAGAAGTCTCATTGAGAGCTACAGAAAACGTTTGATTGCAGTGATTGCCTCTAAAGGTTGTGCAACAAAATATTAGGTTAGCGGTCCCATCATTTTTGTCCATGCCATTTTCATTTGTTTTCTTATTTACAATATTATGTTGAATAAAAAATCAAAAGCAAAGTCTGATTTCTATTAAATATGGAATAAACAATGGCGGATGCCAATTACTTTAGTCAGTTTCAAGTTATTTCAGAGAAAATTGTGCATTCTTCGTTTGTGGAGGGGTACCAACAAATTTAAGCACGTCTGTATATATATACAGCAGTGTGGAGTAGTGGTTAGGGCTCTGGACTCTTGACCGGAGGGTTGTGGGTTCAATCCCCAGTGGGGGACACTGCTGTTGTACCCTTGAGCAAGGTACTTTACCTAGATTGCTCCAGTAAAAACCCAACTGTATAAATGGGGAATTGTATGTAAAATAATGTGATATCTGTATAATGTGAAATAATGTATAATGTGATATCTTGTAACAATTGTAAGTCGCCCTGGATAAGGGCGTCTGCTAAGAAATAAATAATAATAATAATAATAATATATGATTTTAAATATACAACTAAAGAAAAACTGCTGATATTCAAAAATCTGCCAAATCCACTGTTGGAGGACCTGCCTCGGAGCAGATCTCTATAACAGAGACAAGTTGTCCCAAGCAGTTACCATAGAGGTTGTTGAAGGCATTAGGGGCCATGGCCTTATTGGGAGGGCTCCTGGCAGAACTAAACCACTACTGCCACAAACATGTTTTTACTGTACCAGTACAAACTTACCTGGGACATTATCTTCCTCTGTTGGCGCTGTTGGAGCTGCAGACATCTTAGAAGGAATGTGCCAAGTCACAGGTATTTATTTTTATATACATATTTATTAATGCAAATAGTACTTCTGTGCATATTTAGCATCAGTTTTTATTTGTGTTCTTTTTTCAGTTCTCACACCGCTCTGAACAACTAGAACTAAAGTTGCATGGATGAGAACAATCATTTGCCACACAGGTTTTGTTATTTTTTTTTGTTTAAACATTGCATATTTCATAATTCAAGCCTGATATTTTCTCTTTCTTCTTGTTGCTGTTATTCAGTCAGGATTCTAAAGTACAGATTTCAAAATGCCATCTTAACTAACTACAAATATTGACACACTCAATTGCCCTTTAAAAAGTATTTTAACTTGTTTGCGGATCAGTTCAGTGACATCAAACACATGTAACACATTTGTCCCCAACATTGTCATTTGAGGAAAACATATTTTTTGAATTTCGCAATTGTAAGTGCACATAATAACTCCTCCTCCTGATTTGAGGAAAAACTTTTTCTCCCGCAAATCCCGTAATTTTAATAAATTTCACTCGCAGGCACAACTTTTCTCAAGGCAGAACTGTGAAAATTGCATCTCTTTTGAATATCTCGTACTAAGTTTCTTACATACTTGCCTAAGCCCCAGTTTCCGATGTTCGGCTTCAACATGTTTTTCTCCATTCAGCTCCTGATCTTGGCCGCATTCCCATGTAGGACTATATGCCCTTTAGAACCTGGCACAGAACTTTTCAGGAGAATCGGGTGCAATGCCCCTGCATGTTCTTGATTCCTGATTGAACATTCTGTTGTCAAGGTCTAGCAAACACAAGTATAAGCAAATTCATACACAAATAAAATGTTGAATTAAATACAACTACAGGATAGTAATACCCCAGGAAATGCAAAACTGTATTTTCAATGCTAACAGTTTCCAGTTGTAGGATTGCATGGTGTTCAATGATGTTTACTGGAATGTTGCCATCCCTGATTTCCATTACATGAGAGTAGATGTTAAAACTTCATGCTGATTTGAACTTGGCTCTCGCCAAGATAAGCACCAACTAAGATGTAGCTTTACAGTAAACTAATATGATCCATCTGTGTCTTCATCCATTTGCGTTTCCTTCCATATGATGATGTAGATATCCTTCTGCCTAGTGTTGATGGCTGAAGTGTAATGCTGGCTCCAGGGATCAGCTTATTGCCTCCCTAGCGCATCAGCACACACAACGGCTGCGATGCTGGCTCTGGGGATCAACCACAGTGCGGTCTCCCCAGTGCATCAGTGAAACAGAGGGCATTAGGTCAAGCTAGAACTAGCTTCACTGCCAGCAACTGAGGGGGAGGAGGCACCTCAGTCATTTCAAAAGGTAGTGTCAGAGAAGGGGCACTTGCAGAGTTTGCAGCAACCACTGGAAGGGTCGCTGAGTAAAATAGAACCTGAGCAGACGGAGTTTGTGCAGCTGGAGCCGACGCAGGGGGATCCTCAGCAGCCACCGGAGATGCTGCGGAGGAAAATAGAGCATACAATGCTGGAGTACCTTCTATTGTTGCCAGCATTACCAGCGGTAAACCGGGAGCTTGGGCTACTGCTGAACCCGCAAGAAGGGACAAAGGGGACGTTGGGTTTAGTGGGTAGGCCAGAGGTTAGAAGTGCACCCCCTTATAGATGCATAGAGCTGATGAGAGGGTCAGCTCACATCAGAGGCCTGGTCTTTGATCGGGGCCGACTGAGCCGCAATAGTCCCTGTCACCTGTCTGGAATGAGTACAAGTGGACTGTGAAAAGGTGTTGGCTAAAGAAAGCTAACAAAAAGTGGAAGGACATCATAAACAAACTGGCTGGTGAACAAAGTAACCAAATAATGTAATGGATTTTTGTCGGGTATTAAAACTAAAGACGATGTAATGAATAAGTTTGTAAATGATAACGGTGTGTTAATTAAGGGAAAGTAAATATAGCATAGAGTTGGTATGCCCGACCCCACAGGATCATGGAGAGGGGGAGGATATGTGATGGAATGGGCTCTCTTATTAGATATGGAGGCTTTAGGACCCTGGAGATTAGGAGAGGACACTCCATCTTGGTAACACTGAAATTAAATTATTTGTTAATTGTTTTGGCAGTTGGTGTGATTGGGGTAAATTAGAGCCAGCTGCCCAAACTTATTACTGTGGGGCATATAAACCTCACAGTTGGTTAATTCAGGGCAGTCAGGTAAAGTGAGTACTGTGTGTACTGGATTGTAGGTTTGGGTCAGTAAGCAGCTTAGCTGCCCGACGGTCAGTCAGGGACTGTACTGGATTTAGGAAGTACCCCTGAGAGGAGTTAGGTTTTGTTTTGATTATTTTGTTTGGCTGTAATTGCAAATAAAGATACAGGCACTGTCCTGTTTAACTGAGAACTAAGTGTGAAACTGCTTTATTTTTGTATCAGAATACGGGGCTGGTAAGAGCGGACACCTGGAACAGTAAATACAGAGTGCTGACTTTATCACAATATATATATATATATATATATATATATATATATATATATATATATATATATATATATATGATTTTAAATATACAACTAAAGAAAAACTGCTGAGATTCAAAAATCTGCCAAATCCACCGTTGGAGGACCTGCCTCAGAGCAGATCTCTAAGTGTAATGCTGGCTCCAGGGATCAGCTTATTGCCTCCCTAGCGCATCAGCACACACAACAGCTGCGATGCTGGCTCCGGGGATCAACCACAGTGCAGTCTCCCCAGTGCATCGGCAAGACAACCATTTGGATTGAGCTAAGTAGGGTACATCTCTGGTGTCTTCAAGTGGGCACCTTCCATTCTCTGTGTTTCGTCGACTAGCCCACAACACCTCAAGAGGGTTTGACAGTGATTCTGGCGTCCCAGCATCCAGCATCACCTCCCACCGTCCCCCATTCAACTCAACCCAGCTTACTTACCTGCTGCTTCTCTCTGCTGCTTCAGATAAGTTCCTCACTGTGCCACGCAACTCTTGGCCACTGAATCCAACGTCTCTGAGAAACCGGGTTGTAGAGTCTGCCACAAATCCTCGACAAGTATAGTCAATAGCACAGCACACAATGGATTGGTTGAGGGCAGTTGCCAGTGGTGGAGGGCAGTTGAATCCATTTTAATTGCGTGCTCTATATTTAGTTATATCAATATTCAGGATTAATCAGAAATGTAAATGCAAATTTAAAAAGTCTGTATTGGTGTTTTATGGATTAAACTTAGTACAGTTTTACAGTAATTGTAGCTAACACAATAATGCCATAAATCTTAGCCATTTTACCCTTCTATGTGCTACATGTGTCTCAGATGTGCAGTTTTTAAATGAAACAGAGGTTATAGCACACATGTATTTTAATTGAAATAACATAGGTATTTTAAGAGAATCACACTGATTTCTGGTATGACTTAGAAAGACATACAAAACACAGAGTGCAGTGTGATGATGCTTTTTACCTTGTACCTCTGGGGACCTGTGTGTGCAACTATGGCTTACATTTGCAACTGAAAGCTAATAAGTTTGGTGGGCTCAGCTTACAGAAGTTCACCAGTGTTCAGTGCAAAACAGAGCAAATAACCAAGGGTGTTAATATAGTTAAACATTTAAATGATATTCAGGGTTTAAACATTTAAATGTTGCCATTGTCAATGTTATGGTTGTTAAACATAGGTGTTAATCAATTATTCATTATTCCATAAACAATTGAATGTAATGTTACATGCAAATACACATTCTAGTAATTTATAAAAAGTGACGGGGCATTTCTTAAGATGGCTTTTTCGATTGGTAACAAACTTTCTCAATATGTTAAAGTTCAAACATTTAAAATAGGTTCCTCCTGAACAGTAAGTGGGTTGCTATGGTAATGCATCAACCATTTCAGATGGACCATTTTCATTGGGTAGCTTAAAAGGGGGTAAAAATGATCCCCCCCAAGAAAAGAAAAAAAAAACACATTTACGATTTGGTTTCCGTTTTCCCCAGTATAGAGTAGGACCCAGGGTTTTAGCACACTCTTCTGTTGCTCTTCCTGTTACACAACCTCCTTCTGCTATTCTTGTCCATTAAGAAACAGGTTGCTGCTGGTTGGTTCTCTAAACAGTAGTCATGTGTGCAGGGTTAATAATGATCTCAACTGTGGCAGCAACCAAGAGTGATAGATAACACAAAAAACAGGATATTAAATCAAGTATAGTCACTTACGGCTATAAATTCAACATTAGAGCTATCAGTATAGTTGATGACCATGACACATATCAACAGTATATACACAATACTGAACAATAGGAATTATCAATTAAATGTTTAATCACAATCTGATAAAACAAAATAGACCATTTCCAGGAATTTAACTCTTTATAAAAAATAAAACATATTTAATTTAAAGTATTCATTTGAACTTGAAAATAAAGCACAGCAGTGTGGAGTAGTGGTTAGGGCTCTAGACTCTTGACTGGAGGGTTGTTGGTTCAATCCCTGCTGGGGGACACTGCTACTGTACCCTTGAGCAAGGTACTTTACCTAGATTGCTCCAGCAAAAACACAACTGTATAAATGGGTAATTGTGTGTAAAAACAATAATAATGTAATTGTATGTAAAAATAATGTGATAGCTTGTAACAATTATAAGTCACCCTGGATAAGGTTGTCTGCAAAGAAATAATAAAGGGAGAATTGAAAAAAAAAAAAAACCTCTAGAGCCCTCTCGTGGCAGAATTGAGAAAGATGTGTTAATAAATGATGCAATACACTTTTCAGAAGTTTCTCAGAGCATGGCAATGACAGCAAAAATGTATTCTCACTCTGCCTGCAAATACAGTATATGCAAAGTGTGACATACAGATGGATGAATGGACACAGACACCTCCCTGTATGTCCATCATCCGCTTTCTCAATAACTTGCTAATAATTATGTTACTACCAGGTTTAGCAACTGTAAAAGTGGTTTTCCAAAATGTGTGACGTGTGACAAACCTAAGGTCAGTATCCTATAGTGCAGTCATTACACATCTAAAGTAGTTAATGTTTGGCAGTGAATAAGCGTTTTTTGTTACTTTAAAAAAAAGTGACCGGGGGTCCTGACAGGAACATTTTGTGGTACCTTTGTAAGCACTGCCATAATACCACAGTAGTGACGTCAAAAAGTCGTCACTACTGTGGTATTATGTGGAACGGTAGCCTTATGGTTTCCGCTAAGTTACCGATCTTGGGTGTTAATTTAAGATAAAATAAAGTACCCCCGGGGTCAAAATTTTGGATCCAAACATAGCCCTCGACCGTCCCCTGGATGAAAGAGGAGGCCATGTAAAGTTTGGTTGTACTTGCTCCTGCGGGGTCCGAATGCATAAAGCAACAGACAGACAAACTTTCTTCTTTATATATTAAGATATGTGGGTGTTTCTTGAATTTTTGTTACGTTGTTTACCTCTTTATATACAGTATCTAATCACATGTCTGATTCCTAGGCAGATCATTTATGCACTTTAAGCATCTATGAAGAATTACAACTTATTTTAAATGCAATATGTATTTTTTTCCTTCTTTCTACTTATTTGTATTTTTTAAAGTTAATTTTGTATGCTTTTGTGTTTTTGTACACATCGGTCTAAATGGGGTCCATTTATAGCAGTTGTTATTTATCTGTAAATATCTGCAATTGTATATATTTGTGTTTTCTTCTTTGGAAGTGTCTGATGATGGTGTAAATGCACTGAAACGTCTGTTTTTTATTTTAAAAAAATATGTAGAATAAAAAAGAATTATAACAACTGAACTTAGTTTCATCCATATGGAGTTGCCTATGTTTCTGTACATGTGGAAGATTTTGGTGTGATACATACATTTTACTTGACTATGTGTTATGTTCTTTGTTTTGAAATGTTTAAAAGGGTTGCATTGACTATTGAGAGTCACAGCAATGTTGATCCAGATTTGCTTCTAACTTGTAAGGACTCTAGTAGTCTTTGCAAAATAATGTTCCTTGCCACGATTCGCAATTTGAGCAAAATCTGGGCTCCAGACACTCGCCCCTTTCTTAGCTCCGCCCATCTAGGACATCACTGTCCTATCCTGCTTTTTACTATCATTGGGTAATATGGCGAGTGGGATGCAGCCAATCATGATAAACTCAGAGACAGCCTATCATAGAGGCGATGATATGTGGTTCTGCCCCCAGAGGGTTAAAAACCGCGGGCGTTCAATAGGCAGTGCGCCAGCGCGTTACGTAGTGCTTTATGTTGTGTAACCTGCACGCAAGGAGCGCTTCATAACGATAGCTAACCGTCGGGTACTGACCTTAGGTTTAGGGTTTCGGTGTTGGGAGAGGATTATTCATTGTTTTACTAACAATATGATAACCAATCAGAGTGCAGTGTCTTGACAGGAACATTTCGTGCTACCTTTGTAAGCACTGCGGTATTATGCCTTTTTTCCCGAATGGCTCAGGATGCAAATATAGCCATATATACAACATGATAGAATTACAAAATAATTGTGAACTGCCACATAATCATAGATTATGGTTCTTAAATTCTCAAAGAAATTACAGAAAAGTCAGTTTATTCTGCTGTGTGTTCAATGCTTTGTCCATTACCTTTCACCGCAGAGTGGGGTCCAATAATGGCGCCTGTAGTGCTTCCACGCAGTGGATCATGGGATAGTACGATTGATTGTCCTATCCATGGTCCTATCCTTTTACAGAGTGCGCTCTATTCTTTTTCGATTGGCTGCTAAACCTGTGGCCCCATTGGTTACCTTTTCCCTTGAGGCTGAGATCAAATATGATTGGACCCTTGGCAGCAGTGCCACTCGCTGATTGGTTTATATATACAAAGGGGTGGGGTGAGTCGGTGGCCGATGGTTACCGGGAAAATGGCGGCGACCGGCGCAGTAGCTGTGGATTGAGAACTGGGGAGGGGGGAAACCGATACTGATATCGGGGGTAATGAGGGCACAAAATCACCGGTACCCGATTCTTGCGGTATGTTTTATTGGAAATAGTTTCTACTAACAATTAGTTTGGTATCGGTTAGGAAAGTTAAACATACAAATGTACGGATCTTCCCTGGCAACATATTCTGGGATGCATACGGATTATTATTTTTAATGTACAATCATGTACCATCAGTTTCTGAATCCAGCAGTTTAGCAGAAATTACTTTTTATATGTATTACATTTTTTATTTTTTATTTTCACCAGAGGGGACTTTTTAATATAAATCAATAGAAATAGAAAAGGTGGTATAATATTTATTTATTTATTTATTGATCCAGAAGAGAGCGGATTTTTAAAGTATTCACGTTTTTTAGTTTTTTTGTGGCGTGTGTTCTGCATTGGAAAATGGATTGAAGAAACCCTATTAGTAGTAGTACCTACCCACTCAGTCAGCTTGCAGACAAACATGTAAGTGAACTAAGAACATTCATTTCTGTATAAACTCCAACTGTATAATCTGTCATATAACTTAGACAACATAACACGCAGCTTGAGTTTTGTAGACATGTTGTTGGGAACTAAAAAAACATACTAAGAATTTGATCAGTGTTGAAAACCTTGAAAAATGTCACTTGCAACCAACAGTGTTTTGCATATCAACAAGCAGCTGACTGGTATACAAGAAGCTGACTTGTACTATTGCACGCTGCTTTTGTCTTTTTTTAATCAAACTGTATGGTGTGTGAAATTAGCAAATTATACTTTATTTTATTTTTATTTTATCTCCACAACCACTGTACTAAGCCTTGGCATTTTATGCCAGTGGCTTCATTTTTTGGGGGGAGAAACCGTGTTACAAGGTAGTTATGCACCCTAGAGGCCCATGCAGGTGTGGGGGGTGCTAGACAATATTTTCTAAATGTATTGAATATTATTTTGCTCGTTTACTCGGGAATCCGAAAAACGGCAATCGCTGTGTTGCTTGCCCTTCCCGATTGACGCGTATAGTGAAATGTTTACATAAGTAATGCGGAATCCTTTTTTCAAGCCGAGAACTACGTCCTAGACTGCTGATGGTGTGCAGTTGTAGTGCTCATAGGTCCCATATACGGTGAATTTCTGTGAAAAGTAGGCGGGCACCAAATGTAATATTCTATTTTGTACACATGACCAGTACCACCTGAAGTGGCTTGTCTGGATTTATGAAATACCACGTTTTACTGTTGCTAAATCCCACTGCTGTCACCGTGTCCCTGGGGAGATTAAACCACAGATGCATGAAAAATAAAATACATACATTTAAATTTGCTGATGGATTGCCTGCAATTTTAAAACTAATTAAACACAGCGTTATGAACTCTTCCTGTGCTGTAGAAGTTTGAACTATCTCAGGGTTTTTTTTTTTAGTCTTTATCAGGCAAACCATAGAAAGAAAAAATGTCCAGCCAAGCTGCAATGAAAATCATGTCTTCTTTCCATTACTACAGTATGAACTGAAACAACCAACATAGTTTAAGAATCCGCACCTTGTCAGCTGTTGACATGAGAGCTTCACCACATTCAAATAGTGAATCTGGTGTGAGAGTAAAGCTCATCGCACAACGTGTTGTACGCAGTTTTGTAGGTGGGTTGACTGACTAGGGGAATAAGTCAGGTGACTTGCCCACATGCTGTTGATGTGTTTGACAGCTCCCACAGTTGTGGGAGTGTTCCGTCTGCAGACAATTTTCTGGCTTAAAAATATTTTGGGAACTTTGAAAAATTCGTTTGTGTTTGGAATATGTACTATAGCAATGCTGGCGGCCGTTGGCGAGCCGAGAGCTGATTTCGTAAGCAAAAACGAAACGTTGTTTTCAGCTTCTTGCAATTTACCGTGAAAATATGCATTTTATTTGCCAGTATTACACTATAAAGTCATACTTTTATCAGAGCCGGGCATTTGGTTACTATGGCAACGGGGTCAATCAAATACCGACTTCATGATTGGTATTCGAGTTATACTTGTCTGTACATTGACGTAGCGAGTCAGTGTCATATATGATGTTACAATTTACTAATAATTTGAAGGTATCTGTGGTTTTAAAGCTTAATAATTATTTCTACGTAGTATTAGAAATGTAAAGAAAAATACAAACACTGTCATTTAAGCGTTGCCGTGTATACAAGTTATTCATTTTAAAGGAAGCAAAATACGGAAATTGCACGTTCCTTCAATAGTATGTCAACATAATTTTAAAAGGTTTACAAAACTTGACAATGTCGCTGAATTTGTCACGCAAAGTTGTTTTTACAGCCAACACATTTATAGAACATTGATACATTTTTAAAGATTGTTTCAATAGCGACTCGAGTTTCAATGTTAGAATGCCGTTTGACCTTTGACGCAGGTCCAAAGTTAGCTCAGAGATTTAGTCTATTTAATACAATATAAATAAGTAGAATATCATCGGTTAGCTGTACCTGAGAAAATGCAGTGAAAATGAGCAGCCATATTTAGCTGGAAACGAGGTATTACAATGCTAAGAAACAAGCAATACAGCTTTTTTTTTTCTTAGTTTCTGTTTGCACTTTGTAAAATGAAACGGTTTGTGCAATTTTGCTTTGTGTTTGTAGTGTATAGGCTATGTGCAACTGCTGTTAAAATATAAACTAAAAATGTTTGTCTTGCTTCACTCGGCACCATACATTTTCACAATACATTTGGCTACTTTTGCTCTGCTCCCACCCCTCCTCCCAGAATGATCAAATGAGTGATTACATGTTAAGGGCATTTTCTTGTCTTCTGTGAACCCAGTAACTGCTCCTAGGCAGGCACCAGGCCATTAACGTTTCAACACCTGTACAAATGATTTCTCCACACAATTGCAAGCTGTAATGAATAGCTTGCGTTGTATTAGTTAGTTATCCATAAGCAGCATCCAAAAAGGTAAAACGTGCTCACATCATGAACCAGCAAGACTAGGGCAACTGAATACAAACAGGCCACTGTCAAGTGACTTCCCCCAAGGTCATTGTGAATCGGAGGCATTCAAACCAGGGGTTTCTTGCTTAAGTACTTTGTTTTTAATTTTGAAAAGGAAGGAAAATAAGTTAAACATCCAGGAACTATCCACATATGGCCCTACAAACCATTCACTTTTTAGAACAACTCTATATCATCATGCTATGTCATTCAGACCACAAATAAAAAGTTTTTAGTCCAATGGCAAAATCTGCAAACCAAATGTTTTTGAAAAGAGATTGCACTATGGAAGAATAAATGAACTCGTTGTCAAATGATGGTTTACATAGCACAGGGCTTGAATTTCAGCGCGGGATTGCGGGAATCGCACATTTTCCAAGTTGCTTCCGGATATCTGCCACTTTCAGTGCGGGAAAGTCCCGCAGAGATATTTTAAGACATCAAGCTACTGTATTTTTCACCCAATTTAGAATGCCTGAAACACTACAACAATCTCTAAGGAAGTGGGTGTCAGTGACGAAAGCAATATGAGCCGCATTCTGAGTAGTTCTGGTTAAAATAAATAAATAGTGCTGGATACTTTATTCTCTCATACGTGATTCTCGGCCTCTATCTTTAAGGATACTGTAGTAAGTAAACAGTTTTGAAAAAAAACAAAACAATGTTAAGTCTATGTAGGTGTTGTTTTGCAAGCGGTGACTTTCACTTTAACTCTTAAAACTCAGCCCCATTCATTTTGGGGCGCCAGTGCACCGAAGGTTACGCACATATTACTCAGGCACCGTAAAAGCCACCTACTCAGGGCTTGTTTAAAAGTACAAACTCGGGGCTTTCCAAAGACGTATTCAGTGTGTGGATGCGGCACTCCAGCCGGAACTACGATCGCCTGAAGTTAAGCCCCTCATCATGTGACAGAGTTCACAGCTTAGGTTTCGTTTTGAGCCTGTTGCTCCGTAGCAGCTAGACACAAAGGGACGGTATCGTTTGAAATTATTATTTATTTCTTAGCAGACTCAGCTCCCCACCCCATGTTCATTTCACATTGAGCTTCAATGCTGCAGTGTTTTTTTTTTTTTGTTTTTTTTTTGAGCCATCTATGATTACAATATATATAGCAGTGACCAAACATGATTATTTTGGGAAAAATGTGGCCTTTCATTTGATATGTTACATGCATGCAATACAAACTATCCAGTAGTTAAACATACATAAATGGAAACAGTGAAAAACAGGCAGAAATAGGGCTGAGGGTAAAAAAAAAAAGAAATGCAGTGCTGGTTAAAAAGAAAAGCACCTTTCTCTTCTGCTGCAGCAAAAACTTCATCAGGCAAAGGCAAAAGCAATGGAGAGTGCTCTGTCTCACAGTGATGAACAACTCTTAGGTCTCCTGAAAACAGCTTATTTTAAAGCAACACCACTGTGAATGATGATGCAGTAATATATATATATATATATATATATATATATATATATATATATATCAAGTCAATTTACTGACCGGTTTCAAGCTTAAATATCTCAAGTAGGGGTGTTCATGTTTAGGGTTTACATAGAAGTGTAGTGTTAGTCATTGTATTTCTTATTCAATATTTCTTGAGTGTCTTTTCCATAAAAATACATGCTGTAAACATGTACAGTAGTCAACATACACACAAATACATGTGATTTTAAGATATACAGGGCTCTAAACAGCCCAAAATGAAGGATCATTCTGCTTACACTTAGGTAACCATTATTTACCAAGTAATTGAAGTAAGGTAAAACTATTTTTCAATTAGAATATTGGATGTTGAACATTTTGTGACATGAAATGCCACATACTGTTCCTATTTGTACATTCTATCCCCCTATTTAAAATAAGTGGTTGAATTATAAATTGAACACAATTAAAATGAAATACTTAGTTTTTTATTTGGGTCGAAAAACAAAAAACAATGCGTGGGAGAAAAAGCCCTGCTACACAGGACCTTGAAATAACTGTAACTGTACACAGTGTCCTGGCTATATCTGTCTGGGCTGGTGAAGCTAAAAAGGGAATTCCCTTTTCTGTACTGTATACAACACTCTGTTCTGAAATGTAATTAAGTGTTGGTGTCCTTGTCCAGCCTTAAAGGTTTATACCCTCAAAAATGTAAGTTTGTCCATTTTTTTTGGTAATTCTTTTGTTACATTTTATTTATGATTTTTATATAGTGATGGTGAACATTATAAAGTGTTGCTTTTGCCATGCATCTAACATTTTGATGGTTTGCTCAATGTAACAATAGTTAGAATGGATACTAAAGGAATATTTGGCCAAGGAAGACTTTTTTGAAAAAAACAATGTAGGTTTTTTGTAGCTACAGTAATACTTGACAGAAGCAGCTGCAGCATGATACAATATTTCGTACTGCAACAGGAAAGTAAATGACTTGCTTTGGGGTTACAATTTGTATCCCATGTTCTAAGGACTGTCTGCAGTTTTTGTTTTGTAAATCCTTATTTTTAATCTTGTTGTTGGTAGGTAGTTCAAAGTAAAATAAAAAAATCGCTTGATTTACCGCTCGACAGGGATAGATAAATTTAACCACTGCCTCCTGCTTTTCAATTCAGGCTGAATTACATGTTAATCAGTGCTATAATTATTGCCCCAAGTTTTAAAGTGAATTTTATCACGCTGTTAGTTGCAGTTGAGATCAGACAAATAAGCTTTTGGACTGACTTGTCAAGCTGACGCATTAAAAGACATGTTTCAATCTGTCCGGTCATAAACCAGCTAGCTTGATGCTGTGGTAGGCAGGACGATGTGTCAAGATTAATCTAAGGATGTTTTTCAAGCCCCTTTATTTTTCTTTAATTTCCAGGTTTAGTGTGCTGTCCTCAGCCCCTTCTGGCTACCTCTCTACACCATGCTCCGGCTACCCTGCTGGCTTGGTCCACTAACACGTGGGGCGGCCAGCTTTCGCTTTGCAGAGGAACTGCACAGCCGGCCAGGCAGCAACACCAACACATTCCCTCTGGTTGTGGCCACCGGCATCCTCACCCATCCCGCAATGATGTATGCCACTCGCTTCTACAGCAGTGGTGGCGGTAAGCCAGGCAGGAAGGCTGGCATTGGGAGAGGAGGGCTTCCAGTGCTGGACAACCACCACCTCCCTCAGTCTCATCCACACCCGCAAAACCAGCCCCATGTCAACCAGGGGAGGCCAGAAGGGCACCACAGCCACTACCACCACCGCAGCAAGAAGACGACCTGGAATTTTATCCACGAGAAGATGAGCTATGACACCTTCTTCACCATGAAGCGCCTGATAGACCGGTCCCGCACTGTGGATGAAGTGCTGCGCTGGATCACCCAAAACCCAGGAAAGATCTCCTACAACCACTACCCCATCGCCCTGCAGAAGATTGGGCAGCTCCTGCAGCAGCAGGGGGGAGGGGCTGGGGGCTCAGCAATGGCAGCTGCTGAGGGGGAGAGCCACTATCAGATCTCAGAGCAGCATGACTTCCAGACGCTGTGTGACGCTATTGTCAGTGACTGTGCCAAGTTTGACAACTTCAGCATCGTCAACTGCCTCTACGCAGTAGCAGCTCTGGGTGAGTGGATTGTGGTGGTTGTACATTTTTCCTGAAGAGCTGTTTTTACACTGTGCTTACAAGATAAAATTATTGGCACCCTGACAAAATTATTGGCACCCTACACTTAATATAATTCAAGAAAACATGATAAATACAAGCATTTCGTGAACATTGATGTAGGGTAAAACTATTTTTCAGTTTGAATATTGGATGTTGACATTAGATTTGTAACGATAACAATAATAATCAAATTATTTATTGATTGGGACCCCACGATAACAAATAGATAATATATTAATGAAATTGAATATTTCATGAAATTAAAAACGTGTCTTGTATATATTAATTTACTATCAAGAACGAAGTCTGTGTTGTTGCTTCTAAAAGTTACTGAGAATATGCGTCTGTGAACAAATACAGGATGATGATGCAGAGATCAAGAGTAACCAACCTGCTTTGTTAATGTATTTTATACATATTATTTTGTTTTAAATCAGTCCCAACTGTAGCCGTCTGTTCTGAGAGAACCTAATAATATTTAACATTACTACGTTGTCACGTGTCGCTGTTTCAGAAAAAAAGAAAAAAACTTGTTTTCATTTTGAAGCAATGCACTATCAGCAGCCTTTTTCGTGTTTGATTGCTGTCTGAGTCTAAATGCCGCTGGATCGTAGCTCGACGTATGTGATTCAATGAAACATTGCAGGTTGTACAAAATAGTTTGCCACCAGTAGAATGCAAAATTATTGTAAGCGATCTGCTGCAGTAATTATTGTCGATTTTTTAAAAATTCATTTTGGACACTCGCAAAATGTTCACTCATTTAACAATATCAGTTGAGATCTCCTAGGATACTAAACCCGCCCCGGATGCCCACATCTACCAATCAGTGAGGAGAGCCCAGAGTGGTTATTGGCAGCTGTTAAGTGTCAATTAATAAATCATGTCCAGTTTTCTTTTTGAAATTGAAACAAGCTTATAATCACATCAGGAACCTGGAGCGATACACGTAACTTTATTGTAATTTTTCCAAACAGTACAATTTAGTTGACTGAAGATAAATACAGTGGCTATGCCAAGTCATGTAAAGTTTTGATTAAAATATGACGGCAAAAAGTGAAATGCATCTCTGCAGCCGTGGCACACTGGAAGGGACTGCTGCTTTCACTAGCAGAAGCTGGGACACGTAATTCAGAAATTGTAACCCAACAGCAAATTTAAAAAAAATAAATAAAAATGTCCATGTGAATAGGTCATAATGTTAATGTAGTTTTCAAACCTTGTTTTTTTTCTCCTTTGGACAGTGGGGTTGATTCACCCCCCCCCCCCCCCCCTTAATTTATTGATATGTTTACAATAGAAATTTGTCAGATTTTACACAAAACAAGGCAAAGGCTAGTGATGGCAAGAATATGAAAATTGGAGCGTGCTATATTGAAATGCCAATGTATTTATCAAACGTGTCTTAAAACATCAGGATTTGTTTGAATTGTAAGAGAGGACTTATTGTTCCTTTAAGCTGTTACTGTGAGGGATTTTTTTTTTTTTTAAGCATTTTAACTCGATAATTGTTAGAATTTGCGCGATAATCAATGTCAACGTCAGGGTTCCATTTACCATACTAGTTGACATAGCCACACAGTGTTCCTATTTGTACATTCTATCCCCTTATTTAAAATAAGTGCTTGAATTATAAATTGAATAAAATTAAAATTAAATGCTTTGTTTTTTATTTGGGTTGAAAAACGAAAAAGCCCTGCTACACAGGACCTTGAAATAACTGTAACTGTACACAGTGTCCTGGCTATATCTGTCTGGGTTGGTGAAGCTAAAAAGGGAATTAGCCACTAATTTAATATGACAAAGAATAATATACACAGTTTCTGGTAGTTTTAACAAACAATTTATAAAAAACCAAAAAAAAACAAAAGCAATTTCAGATATTTGTTCATGACAAAAGTATTGGCACCTGTTATTATTATTATTATTATTATTATTTATTTCTTAGCAGACGCCCTTATCCAGGGTGACTTACAATCGTAAGCAAATACATTTCAAGTGTTACAATACAAGTAATAAAATAAGAGCAAGAAATACAATAACTTTTGTTCAAGCAAAGTACAAGTGTGACAAACCACAATTCAATAATACAGCAGATAATAGTGATAGTTACATCAGGATATGATTAAATAGTGATAGTTACATCAGGATGTGATTAAATACAAAGTACTACAGGTTAAACACTTGGCAGATTACAGTATTCTGAAGTACAGGATTAAATGCAGTAAAATAGGGGGCAGATAAGAGCAAAATAAAGCACATTTACATGAAGGGTGATAGTGTCCCAGGATACAAACAGAGGAGTTCTACAGGTGCTCTTTGAAGAGGTGAGTCTTGAGGAGGCGCCGGAATGTGGTCAGGGACTGGGCAGTCCTGACATCTGTAGGAAGGTCATTCCACCACTGCGGAGCAAGGGTGGAGAAGGAGCGGGCTCTGGAGGCAGGGGAGCGTAGCGGAGGTAGAGCTAGTCTTCTAGTGCAGGCGGAGGTCGAGAGAGGTCGAGTGGGGGTGTAGGGAGAGATGAGGGTCTGGAGGTAGCTGGGTGCAGTCTGGTCAAGGCATCTGTAGGCTAGTACAAGTCTTGAACTGGATGCGAGCGGTGATCGGGAGCCAGTGGAGCGAGCGGAGTAGTGGAGTAGCGTGGGCGAAGCGAGGCAGAGAGAACACCAGGCGGGTAGCAGAGTTCTGGATGAGCTGGAGCGGACGGGTGGCGGACGCAGGGAGGCCAGCCAGGAGGGAGTTGCAGTAGTCTAGGCGGGAGAGTACCAGGGCCTGGACCAGGAGCTGGGTAGCACCTGTATGTTAATTGTGTAAAAATGTAATATAACTAATTTTAAAAAATGTATTAATTGATTGAAAACTATTGCATAGTAACTAAGCTGCATTATAAAGCCAATATCCAGAAAAAGAGGAAATTGTTTGCAACATCTGTTGAAGATTCTTTTTGGCAACACAGCAGATGATGGTCAAGACAAAGGAGTTGGATTGAGAAAAGTACTCGTAGCAAACTACAACAAAGGAAATGGCTACAGAACAGTATCAAAGCTATAGTTTGCAGAAGTATTCACCCCCTGCAAAATTTTCACATTTTGTTGGCACCTGAGCGTACTCCACAACGCTTTCAAATTAGACTTTACATGTAGAATTTACACAAACTACTCCACATTGATAAGTTCAAAAATACATATAGAATATAAGTAAGTAAGATTTACAGAGAAAAACAGAATAATCTCAGTTGCATAAGTATTCAACCCCTTTGCTACTGCAGCCCTAAATCAGCTCAGGTTCAAATGATTAGTGAAATGGTTGCAGCCTGTGTGTACTCAAAGAGAATGGATGGTGCAAAGTACAGGCAAATCCTTTAGGAAAACCTGTTTGAGTCAGCCAAGACTCTGAAACTGGGGAGGAAATTCACATTTCAGCAGGACAATGACCCGAAGCACAAAGCCAAAGCCACACTGGAGTGGTTGAACAAGAAGAGAATTAATGTTCTTGAGTGGCCCAGTCAAAGTCCTGACTTGAATCCAATCGAAAATTTATGGCGAGACTGCAGTCCATCGACGATCCCCAACAAATTTATCAGAACTGGAGCAATTTTCCCATGAAGAATGGGCAACAATTTCACCATCCTACTTTGCAAAGCTAGTACAGACCTATCCAAAAAGACTTTAAAAGGCAGTAATTGCTGCAAAAGGTGCTTCTACCAAGTACTGACTTAAGGGGCTGAATACTTATGAAACCAGTAAATTTCATTTTGTACATTTTCTTTGCGAGTTTTGCTGACATTTAACCTCCTCCTCCTATAACAGTGTTCAGTTTAACCACTACAGCTTTGAATAAAAAAAAGTTTCTTTGAAAAACTGCATACATTATTTGTAATTCAACAAAATGTGACATTATTGGTAGAGGGTGAATACTTCTGCAAACCACTGTGTGTGTGTGTGTGTGTATATATATATATATATATATATATATATATATATATATATAAATAAATAATATATACAAGTGGTTAAAGGTTGCTGTATGTTTGTCCTTACTCTGTTGCCATTTTTATTGCAGTAGGAACATGAATAAAAAGGTGTGGGCGCCAGTTGTCTGATTTAACTAGTTCTGAGGTTTTTAATGGTTCTTTATGCAGAGGATACATTACATCTCTTCCATTATTAGTTTACAGGATGTTATAAAAAACAATACAATTTGCTTTGTTGTCTAGGTTTGAATTTACAGCCATAATTTTAAAACCTCACAGAACTTTATAATTCTGCATGAGCACAAAAGTTTGTATTTTTTATATTATCTTAAGAAAACATACATTTTTCACAAATCCTATGAAAAATAAGGAAGGCTCGTCCCTTGTTAGCACCCCAGTCTCCTTCCTGGGTGGTGGGGTGGGGGGCACACAGTATAATCTTTTTTTTTTTTTTTATGTTCTCAGTGTTTTAGATTCTGCTACGTCACCTGGTAGGCTATTCTATGCATTTATAACTCTTCCTACCGTCTGTTCTAAAGTTACTTTTACTCAGCTGTCGTTTATGCCCTCTTGTTCTGCTCTCTGCTGACTTAGAAGAAGTGTCTTGGGTTAATTTTATCTGTTCCATTTATGATTTTATTGACTTCTATCATGTTCCCTCTTTATTTTTTGCAGGCTGAAGAGATTTAATTATTTTAAGCTTTCCTCGTAGCTCGTGTCATGAAGTCCTGGGATCAGCCTAGCTGCCCTTGTCTGTACCTTCTTGAGTGCAGTGATGTATTTTTTGTAGTGAGGTGACCAAAACTGCACACAGTATTCTAGATGGGGTCTAACAAGGGCATTGTATAATAGTAGCATAACCTCTATAGACTTGTATTCCAAGCTTTTTGCAATATAGCCTAACATTCTGTTTGACTTCTTAAATGCCTCACCACATCGATGAATCCACTGTATCCTGAAGATCTTTTTCAAAGTTCTCGTTCCCTATTTCCACCCCATTTATTTTATACTTGGGCGAAACCATTAAAAGTGGTCCTACACAGCAAAAATTGAAAATCTAGATTTTATCTATGTGTTATACATCATTTGAAAGCTAGAAGTATCTAGTTTGTGAATTTTCAATTTTCAAGATGAACAGGTTAAGTGACAATTGAAAAATACACAAATACCTTGACCTACTGCCAAGGTTGTTTTGATTAATATAATTTCAGCTGACATTTTCAGTGATCATTTGCGACTTCACAATAAAAGCAGGCTGGAAAATGAAGTGTATGACATGTGTTGGCTAATTGGTTACCTGCTTTTTTAAAATATTTTCCTTACTGAAACCAATGCATAAGTAACTGGAAGCCAGTTGTGTAACGTCTGTCAGGTTTTTTTTTCACAAACAGCTAAAGTATGACAGATAGACACTTCCATTTTTAAATGTAAAGCACATTTGTGGCTACCAATGTCTTGATAAATTTGCTTCATTTTGTGTTTGTTCTTAGTACTTTATTTTGCTGTGATGGACATTACATTGCAAGTTGTAACATCAGCCACATTGGGAACAAAGACTAAAGCATTTTCTGTGATAGTGCAGCATCACAATTTAAGCAAAAATGTTATTTTGCAAACATAATGTTAATCAAGGATGAGTGCGGCCTTGAACACCGGGGCTGGAACTTTCTGCAAGCAGTCACGAAAATACCCGGTTTGATGGGGTTGGGAGCTGTGTTAAGAACAGAGTATGGACTGCAGTTTTGGCAAAGAAAGCTATGGTGAATAGTGCCAAAGCATTGCAGAGTGTGCTAAACAAGTGATAGATAACATAAATGTCATTTTTATTCCAGCATCAGACATCGAGTCAACAAAACAGAGGCTAGATCAGGCTTGGAAAAGGGGTACTCAAAGTCCACCAAATGACAACTTTGGCTCCTGCCAAAATTAACGTCATGATTCATGTCCATTTGCTTGGAACAATATTTGATTTGTTTAGTGGTGTTGAAAGTGCTCCACTTTCAGAACCAGTAACTCAAAAGTTTCCGGTTATAGCACCAGGAGTATTTGTGGTGACTTGAGTGCCAAGCACTTGAGCTTTATTGTCCAAATTACCGATGCATAAAAGGCAAAACCTTGTAAAGCTTGAGATTTGTGTACACTGAAGAGAGTCAGGATTAGCACAATGGGCATAGTGCATGTGCTATCAGTTCCAGAGATTAACAAGTACTAGGGTTATATCTTTGGAGAACCAATCTCTGAAGTAATGTAAACCTGCAATATAATGGCTGTGATTCAAACTGCTAATATCCTTGAAAAAGACCAAAAAGACCTGTAGTCTTTTTGGAAGGTTATGTTAATTTGAATTATAGTCAATAATTTTGAAATGCTTACCCATGTTGAATTTTATAGAAAGATCTAGCCTATATGATTTGACTACAGCTTATAGTAAAGGTTTTTGAATGAAACAATGTCTTAGTTCTGTAGGCAAATGTTTTTGGATTTCTGCCATAAGTGTTCTGTTTTAAAGTGGTGTGTGTGTGTTATTTATGTAGAGAGGTAGTTGCTAACCCCTCTCTTATTGGCAAAGTGTAATTGTCAACTTAAAAAGCACTCCTCTTTTATTTTGGTTTAATGCAGCGTCTGTCACAGTCAACTAATTACCACATACCACACAGCTAGCAACAAGCCTCATATGCTGTACAGAAAGGTTCTGGCATAGTTTCTAACCACAGTTTGGAAAACTCCTGAATGTTGTGTGTTTGTTATTATTTTTATTATTATTTGTTTATTTAGCAGACGCCTTTATCCAAGGCGACTTACAGAGACTAGGGTGTGTGAACTATGCATCAACTGCAGAGTCACTTACAACTACTTCTCACCCGAAAGACGGAGCACAAGGAGGTTAAGTGACTTGCTCAGGGTCACACAATGAGTCAGTGGCTGAGGTGGGATTTGAACCGGGGACCTCCTGGTTACAAACCCTTTTCTTTAACCCCCCCCCCCCCCCCCAATCCTGTATCCAGTTGATATCCTGCTCTGTATTCCTGCTCATTTAAATGTCATTTTAAGTCTTTGTCAAAGGCTTTTTGAAAATCAACATAAATTATATCATAAGCATTGCCACCCTCTGCATTAGGTGTAACAGCTTCAAAAAAGTCAAGTAGGTTAGTTAAGCATGACCTTCCTGTTCTGAACCCATGCTAGCTATCCCCTATAATATTGTTGCTGTATAAATAGTCTTCAAGCTTACCTCTTTAATATTGCTTCCATCATTTTGCATGTTAGGGAAGTTAAACTAATAGGTCTAATTACTTGGGTCTGTCTTGTCCCCCTTTATAAATAATGACACATTTGTAAGCTTCCAGTCTTCAGGGACCTCATCTGTTTCTTTCAACCTAGTCATGAAAGTAGTGGTTCTAGTCTGAAACTAGTCATTCTTTGAAAAATGCATACAACCCAGGGTTCCATTTTAAGGGCTGTCTGATGCTGTTTTAAGGTCTGTTTACCCAACACAGTCTAAAATTTGGATGGACAAGTGCTTCATAAATATATTTTAATAACGTCTTGTATAATAAAAACTGACGCTTCCTGTAGGTGTGTGCCGGCATTTATGCAGTGGTAAGCTAAAGATCACAGCGATGCTGGGAACCAGTGAATGCCACTTCTACAGTGTACATACTGTAATAACATACGTCTTCCCAGTCGAGTTGCAGTTTGTCAGCTGAGCGCAGTACTATTCAATGGGATGTAGAAGCTCAACTCTACATCTGAGCAGCAATTTTATTTTTGTCATCATGGAATGAATTGTAATAGTTTTGGTTTTCCTGAAAATCAAGTCCAGTGACATGAATACAAATATTTACTGTCCAAGTTTCGTTGTTTTTTTTTCAAGTGGACGATGTGCAGCACAAACCCTCAGTTAAAACTAGTGATGCACTGACCATTGGATTGGAATCGACGCTGATTATTAATAAAATACAGTAATCTGTAGCCTGCGTTTCAATGTCATTATCACCAATTTATTATTATTGTGAGTACTACAGATAAACTGTGTACTGGGTGTTTTACACATTGAAAAATTTAGATTCCGCATGATATTTAAATTGAATGCGTAAAGAATACGCAGAGCAGTTTTGTTGCACAGCTTGGTTCCCGACGTTTCAATATTCAGTTGCGAATACTGCATGTGGTACCAGGTTGTGTGAAAATTCTGCAGGTTTTAACTTTTTTTGTCTCATTCTTCCCAGACAGGCTTCCATTGAAGCTTGGGTCATCATTGCTTGACTTTCCTTCAATTTCAAATGAGATTTACTGTTCACATGTTCAGCAATACGATTTGACTGTTGAATGATTTCTGGTTTACAAACTTTGCAGTGCAAAATGTCCTCGTCTCCCTTTCCAGACTTCTTTACCATTTTAACGGTATTCACTGCAGAATTCCTCTAGTGATTTTCTTTTGTGACCCATTATTGAAATAAGTGACAAACCCCGTTACTGTGCAGTGCTGTGTTGAGCCGGCCACCACAAACTTAATTGCATTTATGCTCTTCTTCAACTTTGACACCAATGTAGTAAATGCTGCATAAATTACCTGCAGCGCCAGTCTGCTAAAACTGGAGCAGAGCTGTAAATGGGTGCTTTTTCCAGCATTCGTTACAACACATTTATACACATTCAGGTGCTTGAACGTATTAGTTTACCTATTTGTAAATTTAAATTATCAATGGAAATGTATTTTCGTCGGTTTGTGTGCGCAGTGAAATCGATGTTTACTGACATTTACCGATGCAAATCGAATCCTTCCAAGCCTAACAATAGGTAAAATCTGTGATGTGTTCAGTTTAAAGCAACTCAAATTTCAAATGATGGTTTACAGTTTTATTATGAATAATGGAAAACAAATCTGTCATTTATTGATATGAATGTTAGTAATCAGAATCAGCCCCAAAAAACACAATCTGTGCATCCCTAGTAAAACGTGCCTGTCACCTTGAGCTATGCAAGCGATGTGGTTTGCAGTGCTGTTCTGTAGAAACTAACTTTAAGCACTACATAACCCTTCACTTTGACCTGTGACCTAATGTGGCTGCCATTTTGGTCTTCTTGATTGGTACATAGCTGTATTCACTAAGGTTCGTGTTGTGTTGCCCTCTGAAGTAAAGTACACTCTAGTCCCTGGTATCTTAATTGTAATCAACTTGTTGGGGAATTGGAGAAATTGTAGCATTTCAAGAATGACATTTAGTGTATAGTATGTGATTCTTTTTAGTTGTGGTGTAAACCTGAGAACACAACAGGTTGACTTGCCCCAGGCTATCTGGGAATTGATGTACTTCTTGTATGAAGTTCCTGGTGTTTCCTTATTTAAACATCCACTCCCTGTTATTGACACCCCTTTTCACTGTTCCTTCTGCCATGCTTTTAGAATGTTGCCATACCTTTTTGAAACGTGATCTCTTCAGACCTCCAAAGCTAAATATGGCTTGTTAGTTGGGGGGGTTGTACCGGTGTCAGAAACCATTTCAGGTAGTGACTTGCAGGGTTATATTCTATAAATCCTTCACGCTAAATGTATTAAATTATTTTGAACTCTGGCCATATCAATGATCAGACCATATGCTTTTAAATGGGGTAGTTCTAGTTGGTACACAGTTGTATTCTGTGATTCTCTCAATAATATTCCATTAAAGGGGGAGTCCAGTTTAGTGCCACATTTGTTTTTACTCTGGATGATGCAATCATTTTTCAAAACATACGTGCTGTATCCTAGGATACAGTATAGAGCTATGTAAGGAAAAATTGATGAAAAGTGAGATTGGTAGAACTGAGCACCACAGTTTTGTAGATTCCAAAACACACCCTTTTAATTATATCATTTATGACCCCTCCTCACTATACCTGTACGTGGCAAGTCTCCAAGCCTCACACACATTCCTTTGCATCTGTTATCTCTGAGATTCTCCCATCCCCCCCATACTAGCAAGCAGAGCAGAGCAGGGGAACTTCTTCAGAAATGCCCTTAAATGGTCATATTTACTCTCCCTCTAGTCAAATCTGCAATTTATTGAGGCTGACACTGCATTCCAAAATACCCCACCTAAACTCTGTGCTCAATGTCTCTCCATTGAAAGTACCATACATACAATTTTCTAACAATATAAATTTCCTTACAGCTGCTTATTACAATGTGGGAGTCAAAATAAAACAGCATTTTCATCAAAATATTGTTTATTTCCTAAAAAGCAGAACCGACAAAATACAAATGGTAGACAAAAAATCGGGTATATCAATAAAAACCGAGGTTCAGTTAACAACAAAAAAACAAGCAAAAAAAAAAAAATTCAAAAATTTGTAATAAACTGGAAATGTGGAACACCATGTATAACCTCTCTCTCTCCCCCTCCAGGTCTGCCCAGTGACTCCAAGATCGTGCAGGTGCTAGAGGAGGAGTCTCGCAGTCGCCTCTCCCACTTCAACCAGAAGGACATCTCCATGGTGTTCAGCAGCAGCATGAAGCTGCACCCGTCCAGCCAGCACCCGCTGACTGAGTCCTGCCTGTCGGGGCTGGAGAAGAACATCGAGCGGGAGCGCCACCCCCAGACGCTCTTCCTGCTGCTCTCCTATTACCGCCTCAAGTGGCGGGCCCTGCAGGCTGACGGATACACGCCAGAGCAGCTCCTGGCCAAACGCAAGATCCTGCGCTTGGTCAAGCACACGCTGGCCAGTGTTAGCAACGTGCGCGACCATGAGATGGTGCTGCTCGACGAGATGCTGTCTGCCTGCGCCCGCGAGGCCAGCAACAAGTCATTGGAGATCATCTTCAGCTCCCAGCTCTTCTACGAGAACCGCCAAGAGAAGTTCATCAGCAGCCTCGCAGGTACCTTATTAATAAATGTCTGTGTCTCACAATTACTGGGTTGTTCCTTATCACAGTGTAGCACTGACAAGTCATGTATATCAGACCAATGGCAGGTCTAAGATTGAAAAGTCTTGGATAAGTGCAAGGTGCAGTGTTCCTGGTGCCTGAAATTGTTTATGCTTGTGTTTCAGAGGAGCTTCCTAAGAAGGTAGACAGCATCACTCCCTACACGATGGCTCTCATTGCAAAATACATCGCCAGACACCGACTGCGGGAAACCAAACTGCTGGACACCATTGCAGAGTTTGTGGTCAAAAAGGGGGAATATCTCGACAGCAAGGTATAATGCCTCACCAGCGTCATTCTTTTACAGGCCTAATCGCAAATGGCCGAAATATGTAACATATATTCTAATATTATATACTAAATATTTAAGTAGGCAAAGTGGTTGCAGTGTGCAGGTGTAGGGGTGATGCAGTGCTCAAGACAATGACAGACAACAAAGTACTGGTGAAATGGAGGTTTATTTTTGTAATCCAAAGTCTCATGACAAAACAGTAAACAATAATGACAACAGACAATACACAGTGGTTTGTGTATTGCTCTGTTTAATCCAAGGGTTGGTTCCGAAATAATAGTCCCAGTATTTAACACCCACCGTTAACACAAACACGATCACAAGTCCACAGTGAGTGTTATGGTGCTCGTGGTGCAAATACAGTTTAATCGTGACAAGTGCAGTGTTGTCCGGGTTTGGTGCTGGACTTTAGCGACAGCTCCGGATCATGTTAGCCGTCTAATAACAACAAACAAACAAACAAACAGTTTTTAGACAAGACAAAACAAACAAAACACTCGATTACAATCCTTCTGGTTTTAGTGTTAACCATAACAAAGGAACAGATCACCTCGCTATGTCCCCTTATATACCGTCAATCATGACCCCTTGGTTAACGATTGCAATCGCTTCTCCAATCCGCGGCTGCCGACTTCCGCCTAACCCTAGGAATGAATTATCTGGCCATACAGTCCAGGCCACTCTGTTCCCTTTACACAGCGCCCTCACAGGTCGAGAGGGAGATTTATCACCAAGAATCATTCTCAGTCTGTCACAGTAGTCCTGTACCACCAGTAGCTCATGAAGTGCTGTGGGATGCCTCGGCATGAAAGGCGCTATATAAAATAATCCCCTTATAAAAGTGTACTGCAATTCTTTCCTTTTCTAATGTCATATTCAAGCTTCTACGGTCCTCCTTGAACCTCTCCTCTGCAGGTGATCCAGAAGCTGGTGTTCCCGTTCAGCAGGATGAGTTACCGGCCTTCCAACGAGGCGCAGTTCTTCGAGAAGCTGGAGTTGGCGCTGGAGCAGAAAGCCATGAACTCTCCACTCGCCACTGTCAACATCATCATGTCTTTGTTCCAGCTGGGCCACTTCCCCAGGCTCATCCTGCACCGCGTCTTCTCCAGCACCTTCATCAGCAATGTCACCAGTAAGTGCAATGGAGGAGAAAACAATACATAGGGAGAACACTATAAGGAGGGTAACATTTGTGTGTCTGAGCGCTACCACAGTATCTACAACATTGAAGAATGATTTCCTCTCCCGCAGACAGTCCTTACGCTCTAATTGTGCGCCGTTACCTGTCTTTGCTGGACACTGCAGTGGAGCTGGAGTACAGGGACTACACAGGGCCGAGGCTCGAGGAGGTGCACAAGGTGCTCATGTTTGACCATGCACTGACCGCAGACGAGGTCAACCGCAAGTACAGGTCAGTGTGTGGAGAGAGAGAGATGCAATTAATATCACTGCTAAAACTACAACAGGCCAAGTCAAGCTACTCTTAAATGATACGCCATTTGCACACAGCAGTAAAAGCCTCAACGTTCAACATCATCATCTGTTTGATGATGCCATACTAAATGTCACCCCTTGTGTCTACATTACACACCAAGATCACTTCTGATTGACTAGCTGTGTGAAAAGCTGATCTTGTGTTGGTTATAAAGAAACCCAGAAATGGCCACCAAGAGAGCCTCGGAATGCACAGACTAGTGATGCTGCTTTCTTAATACATGAACCTGACATTTAAATGCAGCAATCTAGTAAAGTTACAAGAAGATAAAAACACCATAGTCGCCAAGGTATTAGCGGATTAGAAAAAATCATGTTGTGTAATTTATAAAATTATTTCTTTGTGGTCAAGCATGTACAATACTTTTTTGAGTGTTGCTAGCCTAGTTTGCTGTTTACCATTGGGGTTCAGCAGTTACAAAACTGAAAGAACGTCAAGAATAATCAGAATTCCACAAAGCAGCAGTCATAGTTGGCAATGATTTTGTATCTGTGATGCAACAAACTAAAACACCTGTACATCAGGAGCTGGATTCAACTATTTCTAGCATTTTGTCCCTTGGACAAGAAGGTTTTTTTCAAAAATTGCACACTCCTGTAGTAGCATTTCAGTGCAGATGTTTCTGTTGTGTGTGTGTTGGTGGTCAGTTTCCGGTGCCTGTTTCTAACCCATTTGTTCTCCCTGTTGCAGCTATAAAGGTCTGGTTGCAGAGGCTCTGAGACAGCTGGTTGGGGAGCAGTCTTACAAACAGGACGAGGTGTTGGCTCCTGGATATTACACAGGTAACAACTGCAGTTAATTATTTTACATTTTAATGAAAGGAAATAAATAATGAAATACATTAAAAAATAGGAATGAATACTGTGTATATTGTCTTTAGACTCTTCCAAAAGAACAGAATAGGGAACTTTTTATTTTTTTTTAATTCAGTGTGACGGCTGTTGCTGCTGTGGAGGTCTTTAACCCTTTGCAGACTGTGACAATTCTAACAGTTTGAAATCCGGCTGACGTGACTTGACTTTAGGGCTTGTGTCAGTGTAAATATCCACCGGAAATATTCAGCATTATACTCTCTACAAAGCAGAGTATTCGGGAAAATAATTTTCACTCTATGATGAAGTATATTATTATTATTTATTATTATTTGTTTATTTAGCAGATGCCTTTATCAAAGGCGACTTACAGAGACTAGGGTGTGTGAACTATGCATCAGCTGCAGAGTCACTTACAATTACGTCTCACCCGAAAGACGGAGCACAAGGAGGTTAAGTGACTTGCTCAGGGTCACACAATGAGTCAGTGGGATTTGAACCGGGGACCTCCTGGTTACAAGCCCTTTTCTTTAACCACTGGACCAGACAACCCTACAATGACCCAGTTTGAATGCAAAGAAAAAAATGTTTTAATTCACTCAAATTTCCAAGTTTTCCTTGGAAATGTTCTCATAAGTGTAATTTAGTAATCTAGCTAAAAACTGCAAAATTACCAGTGGTACCACAACCCTGAATTATTTTTTAGTTTGATGGGTGCGCAGGCACTTCAGATTCTTTACTAGAATCATTGAAAACTAGCAAACTTTGCTAATATATTATAAAAAATAATAGACGTATCAATTGTTTATCCTAGTGTAAGCAGAAATATAAAGTTGAAAAACGTATAGCAGCAACTCGTGTTTATGGTAATAGGTGAACGGCATTTATTATGGTTTATTTGTTTAATTTAAGAGAATCTGTAACTTATTTTTGTAATACTGCATAAGCCTTGTTGCTTTTGCTAGGGGGACTTAGTCTAAAAAGTAAAGTTGTTTACCTACTGCATTGACAGGACGTTACTTCCTGCTTTGCTGTTGTTGTCTACACTGGAGAAAGACACACAAGATGGAAATGTAAACAAGGTTGAACTGTTGTTGCATGGGACGGTAGAATTTATTTCGGGTTAAATAAAACCTATTTAATTGATCTAACGATGCATCGGAGTCTTTAATAAATACCCACGCTTACACAAGCTACATATATAAATTTACACAAAATCTCAGACTCACTGCCGGTTGTACATCAGTGGGGTGCTGAGGATTCAAAAGTTCTCTTAAACAGCCCAATACAGTAGATATCCTTTAGAAGTTTTGAAGAGTCACTGTCCTTTGTGATTAAAACCAAAACAACTGTAGTAATGACTGTTGACTGTGTGACACTTGTTTAAAATCTTAAATTCTGTATGTATTCCAGTGAAATTGTGTACTGTTCATTATGAACACCATTACACAACTATGTGTAATTTCCAATACAAAGATGACAATTCTGTGGCAACCTGCATACACGTTCAAGGAGTGTCCATTTCTGCTAAACCAAAAAAAAAAAAAAAAAAAAACCCACTGTAAACATGAATCTCTTCAGTTAAAAATCAACAAAACAAACCCCACGATTGACACTATTTTATGTCCTTTCAATGATCTCATTACTATGCCACACATACATCAAATTTATTATCCAGCATATTAAACACGAGTATGGCTTTTGTCAACAAAATAAATAAAAATAGCTAAAAGGGTTGAAAACAAAGGGTACTGTTAGAAATGTTTGTATACTTGAAAAAGAAAAGTACACAAGAAATACATTGTCTCACTTCAGATGTGTTCATAATCCAATTGTTCTGATTTATCTTTTATAATTCACATGTCAATGGTTTTAGTCACAAAGAACAGTGATCTTTCTTAACTTCTAAAGCAGTGTTTCACAGCCCTGGTCATGGGGACCCCTTGTGTCTGCTGGTTTTTGTTCCAACTGAGCTCTCAGTTACTTAAATGAACACTCAATTAAACTAACAATTTGGTTAATCACATTTTTAAACTATTCTTCAGCTTATAAGAAGTTGGAGATTTCAAGTTCTATTCAGTTTCATACATAACTTTTAAATCTCCATCTCTTTCAAATCATACAACACCTTTGATTAGGCCAATTGTTAGTTTAATTGAGTGTTCAATAAAGAAATTGATTTTGAAAAAAAGTAACAGCAGACACAGGAGGGTCCCCAGGAGTAGGATTGAGAACCACTGATCTAAGGCATATTAGGCTGCTTCAGAGAACTTTTGAATCCTCAGCAACCCACTGACCTGCCCAGTGGTGATGACTACATATGTTGTCTGAAGTGAGCCCGCCTACTGTACCAGTTAAGCAGTGTGTGCTGGAAAGCCTTGTCAGAACATGGGTGAAGTAAGAGCGCAGTGGTGGTCTTACCTGACAATCTCCCGTCTTTTTCGACTTTGTCAGCTCTTACTGTCACTTAAAAGGTATTTTTTTTTGTTTTTAATTTATATATATGTATATATATATATATATACTTGTAGACCCAACTATCTATGTTTAGAGTAGTGCTAATTTGAAAAATGACACACTTGTCATCGTGTTGTAGGCAATTAAATTATTGATCCAATTCAATTGAATTGTAACGGGCCATCTGCAAAGGGTTAAGGCAAAGGAGGATATACATCATATAAGAACATAAAGTTTACAAACGAGAGGAGGACATTCAGCCCATCTTGCTCGTTTGGTTGTTAGTAGCTTATTGATCCCGGAATCTCATCAAGCAGCTTTTTGAAGGATCCCAGTGTGTCAGCTTCAACAACATAACTGGGGAGTTGGTTCCAGACCCTCACAATTCTCTGTGTAAAAAAGTGCCTCCTATTTTCTGTTCTGAATGCCCCTTTATCTAATCTCCATTTGTGACCCCTGGTCCTTGTTGCTTTTTTTCAGGTCGAAAAAGTCCCCTGGGTCGACATTGTCAATACCTTTTAGAATTT
The DNA here is from genome assembly GCF_902713425.1 of Acipenser ruthenus. Classification (NCBI taxonomy): domain Eukaryota; kingdom Metazoa; phylum Chordata; class Actinopteri; order Acipenseriformes; family Acipenseridae; genus Acipenser; species Acipenser ruthenus. The sequence continues at coordinate 19,093,252 of NC_081192.1, forward strand.
TGAATGCTTGAATCAGATCACTGCGTAGTCTTCTTTGTTCAAGACTGAATAGACAGCCAGTTGACTGATCTTCAGTTTTGTTTTTTTCTCTGTTCCAGATTTCCTGCTGTGGATCAACAGCTCTGGTAGCGTGCTGCAGATCAAAGGGAACAGTGGAGCTGTCTCAGGAGCCACTCCGACAGGCCTTTCACTGGGGTCAGGGGCCTCCAAAGCTCCAGATCCCCAATCTGCAGTGTCTGTCCTGACCTCGGACTTCCACAAATTCTCCCCCTTTTCCTCCCCCCTGGAGGACGGACATGAGAAGTGTGGTGAGGAGGACCTGGTTCCTGAGGTAGCCTTCCTCTCACACCACATGCGCCCCCCTCCTCCAGGGGGCACCTTGGGGCAGCGGGGGGGAGCAGAATACAACCCCTATTACCAACTGCCCTCTGATTACTACAGCAGCCTGACCAAGGAGCAGTCTCTGGAGAGCCAGGATAGCTCCACCCTCAGCAGCCCCTCAGACTGCCTGGCACAGGCTGGGGGGCTGGCAGAGTGCTCCCCGTGCCTCTCCTCTACCTCCCTCTTCCAGTTCCCCATCGGGAAGATCCTGGAAGAGGAGGTGGCAGCTGGGCAGGAGCGAGAGCTGCCCAGCTTCTACGAGAGCATGCCATACCCCGATGGAGGGGAAGGGGCTTCAGGAGAGAAGGGGGCCATGGAGATACTGAGCCCGGCCTCCCCTCTGCAGCTCCACAGCCCAGGGGGAAGGCAAGCAGACAAGGAGCGCAGGGCCGTGGAGCAGCAGGACGAGGTCAGGAGGTGAGTGGATTAGTCAGCTAACTGGGACATGAAAAGTACCTTCCAGGCTTCCCCTCTGTTGGCATATGAAGAGAGTGAAATAAACATCTGTCCAACTCCAAATCCTTTTTTGGGGTAAAGGAACCTTTACTGACCCCTGTCATCTTTTCATTGTTTAGTCCCAAAATTGTTTTTAACACTGAATGTTTACAATTAGAGCCGAGTGGCCCACTGCTCTCTTTTTGGCTGTAGTACCCCAGTGATTTCAGAGGAGATATTTAATATAATTCCCAGGTTTCAGTAACATGTGATGGCGCAGTGTATGTTAACCTTTTAAGTTGTGTACAGTAGACTTTTGCTAAACGGAACACCTGTAGTCGGAACTAACCTCTGAAACCAATCCAAACTATGCTATAAAATACATGCTGATGCAGCTGTAGAAACTTACATTTCAGTATCTAGAACATGTCTTAGTATTTGTTTGAATGGCTCTTTTTTCCATGAAGTATGAATATGAAAAACATAAAATAAAGACTAGACATGGTACAAATTATGATCAATACTCTGAACAAATCACTAATCTGAATAGGGTCCTGTCTCTGCTCTTCAGTGCTGGCTCATGCTGCTGCTTTGCTTCCTCCTTCCAGGGTGGTGATGTCAGTGAATGATAAGTGGCACTACTGCCACAATTCTGATGTGCTGGTGGGCTCTCGAGCCATGCGGGACAGACACCTTCAACTGCTGGGCTACGTCCTTCTCCAGGTAACCCTGCCTACCTTTAATTGGGCCTTTATAGCTCAGAGTTATTCATATAGTCCTCTACCATGTAGTCTGTAGCTACTCAAACACACCTCCTTACACACTGCAGGCCAGATTTTTTTATTCTATGATAAATTTATGTTTGATCTCTTCATCATGTTTTCTTTTCTTTGTCTCTCTCTCTCTGTCCAGTTGCCTTACCACGAGCTGGAGAAGCTGAATGGGATTGAGGAGGTAAAGCAGTACTTGCACAAAAAACTCCTGGAGATACCCTTATGACACACAGAGGGCTGAGCGTAGCGGAGAGAGTCCAGCTGCTCACCTCAGTACTACTGCTACTATTACTACTGCTAAAAATGATCGGACAGACTGCTAGGCACAGGGAAGCAATTAGTGTTAGATACCTGAGCATGGGGGAGGGGGAAGAGCAGGATTTTCTTTTCCTGAAGGTGTCTGTGTGGTGGGGGAGGAGTGGCAGGGTCAGAGGGATATTGGTGTAGCACACCCTTTTTCTTTTTTATTTTGAATATTCTGTACCCATTGCAATTGTACCGCACAACGGTTTCTACTTGCAACCTTTTTTTGGGGGGTCTTTACAGCTGTCATTGGTGGAGTGGTCTAAGTTGATTTAAAAAGTATGACTGTTAAATTAGTATCTCAATAATCAGAAATAACTATGTGGGAGATGGACAGGGGGGTATAATGGTTGACTTCTTAACATTATTTTATAACTTGGTGTGACTGCATGGAAAGCAGTGGGGTTGTGAACATGCAAGATCATTTCGTATTGTAGTAATAATAATAATAATTCATGGCCTGAAGAGAACCAACAGTCAGTGATGTACCCAGCAGTGGATAACATAAATGTTTTTTTTTTTTTTTTTCTGCACCCTTTTAAATGTATGATTGAAACCTTATTTTTCTTACTGCCAACTTTTTATTCCATAAACCACGTTCACAGTGGTGCTTGCTGTGTGCGTTAGCTTTGCACTGTAGATGGAGTTTCCTATTTAGTTACTCGTAAACTTGTGGAGGAAGGAATAATTTAATATATGTGTAACCGAAGGGGGGAAGGGGGGGGTCGGTAAGGAGGTTGGGTGGGTGGAGGTGGGTTTGTTTATATATACATAAAAAATTATATATATAAATATAAATATATATAAAATGATAGGCTGTTCTACTTGATTGTTTGAATGAGCAGTTAGGACCCCAGACCGAACTCGAGTCTTGTTGAACTGTTCCGTGTGTCATGAATTGCATGGTGAAGTGCTAGTCCCAGTCAGGGTGTTCCAAAATAAATCCCAGTTTTACATTTGAAATGCTGTCTCTGCCGGGTTGTGTGTGTCTGACTCTGTTTTAATAGCTCACCCAAAACAGAAAATTGTTTCAAAATACGTGATTATTTGAAATTAACTTATTTTTAAATGAAGTGGTTGCACAAATTATATTGTATTGAAACAAAAACTGCATTGAAATTTAGATGGAAGGGGGGCATGGGTGGTAATAGTATTTACTAATTGCTAAAATTTAGAAATAAAAGCCATAACCTATTCTTCTGATCAGAAGTGGGAGTTATTCCCTTTGTTCTAAAAGTCAAAGCCTGTACGTCTAAAGTGTCCATTTTATTCTTTTGCTCTTGTGCATTATCCGATTTTTTGTATTACTAAAAAAGGAAACAATATATGCAGAGTTGTCCAAACGATGAAGAATATTTAAACATGAGAAGCCAGTGTTTGTACCCCCAATTGAATTGAATTCACTCAAATTCAACCTTGGTATTGAGGGATGCACCCATTTTTAAGGAATAAAGCCTTGGAAGACTTGGCAGGTTGTGGCTTAGTCTAGTTCACATAACATCCAGCAGCAGTGCACCAGCGTGGATATTACAAATATGAATCTAGTATTCACATATGAGATGTCACATCATATTTATAAGGTACATTTTCTGAGTTATTAGACAGTAACTTTTCAGAAGTCTTCAGTTCATAGCTACTGTCAATTATTTGATTTTTATTTCCTTACATTTACTTGGCACAAGATGGCAATATAACATAAGGTCTGTGAGTGACGTGCTTCTTGGTTTAACCCAGTCATGTCAAACATTGCACATTTTGGTGGTAAAAAGGTTACGATCAGTAAAAATGTTAGTATTAAGTATTATTAAAACATTTTTATGACATCACCATTTGATCTTTGATTAATTTTTCAATTAAACTGAAAGCTGTGCATTTGTGATGTAACATAAACTGTGGATTAGTCAGTCATCGAATCCACGGTAATCAATTGCTGTCAATCACCTTGAGTACATTTAATATTTTTAAAACCATTCTCACAAACCAAACCGGAATTAAAGATTCAGTGTTTCAAGTACATTGTTTGACTAGTAGCAGTCAACACTTTCATTGTGATATTCAGCAATCACATTTTGAATGAATATCTGTTCAATTAGAAATTTTTAAAGTGGGGTGAATCGGTGTGTCAAAATTCAGTTTCTTGTGCTTAACGGTATTGAAAACTTTATTTTCAACGATTCACTACTTACTGTTTTTTGCCTTTATTTTTTTTAATGTATTAGAGGGTCATGTTTTTGTATGGTCTACTGGACACTACAAGAAAGAAAGAACTCCATTGAATACAGGCCAATAAACTACACTGTTTGCCCATACAGATATAAATGCCCAGTATGTATTTCTTTTTTCACTATAACACACTTAAACTATTTTAATTAGAAATCCAAGAGTTCTTCTGCAAAGTTACTGCTAGTATTTCTGTTATGGAAAAATTGCAACCAACATCTTGGGAAGAAAAGCAGGCAAAGAATGTCATTTGAACTTTCTATTTAATAAATTCTTCCCATGAGCTATGTAATGCTCCAGCATGGTCTCTGGATGAAATCCTTATCAGGATGAATAATGTTGGAATCTAAAGCTATCTTTACTGAACACAATGTGAAGATCTTTGGGGTTATTGCATCATGGAGTTACAGATTAAATATTGGTGAGAAGTATCCCGTTTTTTTTTCTTTCTGCCAATTAAAAATCAGAGTAATTCCCTTTAACATATTTTTGTTGGCTGGTATTTCAGTAAAGACTTAAAAATCTGTCAATTCTACAAGAAAAGCTGCAATATCGTACCAATCAATGGGGGTGAACTTATTATTATTTATTATCCAGGGCGACTTACAATCGTAAGCAAATACATTGAGTGATTTAAAAGCGGATTGAAGGTGGTCCTGTAAACTGACACAAACCATGTTGTGAAACTAGCATATACAGGTACCACTGATTCATCATGTACACTTGACTTCCTTTGCCCTACCTTATCAATTGCTGAATTATCAATGGTGTGTAGAGCGATTGATTTAAACTGGACAAACAAATACATCTAAGGTTTAATCTTGACCAGGACTACAATCCCACAATTAACTGCAGAGATGTTGCATACCTTTGGAGACTGACCCATTTCTGTGGAAACAAGCAAAGTGAAAAACCAGGAAGTGAAATGATTTTAGATCAAAGCTAAAAGGCAAGACAAATAACTGCAGATAAAAATGAGTTGTTTTAGTTACTTTGATCAGGACAGGTTCTGTATTAAATCATTTTGCCTTTCTCTGTTGTTGATTGGCACTCAACAATTGTGCAGTCTGGCAAACGGAGGAAGCTTTGTTTTGGTGATAAACATGTTAAGACTTGTTATTCAATCCAACAATTTAAAGTATGTTAAACAGGGAATTGCTGATTTTCTGGAGCGTATGCATATCGCTACTGACAAAACATCTTCATTGTCAACCCAGTCAGATTGTAGGTGGGTGTCAACAATGACCTAATAACAATATAGTAATTGTCATTTGAAATGAACAGTTCACATCTTATTTAGCAAAGTGACATGAGCAGCAGAAGAAAGGGGACTTGCAGGACACTAAAACAAATTAGAGGGTGTAAAAAAATGAATTTAATGGTTTGAAAAAAAAACAAAAAAACATGTACAACTTTTAGGGATGAAAGAATAAAACCCCATCAATTAATAAACCCCCTGTGAACTGGAGACATTATCTTCCTGTATTGTAGTTTTTTTCACTTGCCAACATGTTAGCTTATTTTGCTGTGTCCATTTATAGCTGCTAATTCTCAACTGTATACTGTGCAATACAGACGTTTTAATTCTATAATATATGGCGTATAATGGTACATTTGTTGAAAAATGGAAAGAAAGACAGCAAATGTCATAGATTGAAACCGCATAATGTTAAATAATCTGAAACCGAGTCACAAATATTTCTTAGGTCCACCCACTAAGTATTTAAGAGCCAACATCAACCTTACAAAGTGAAATAATTGTATAATTATAATTTAGTTTTGACACCTTATGCTTCAAGAGATTAAACTATATTATGTTTGAGATATTGGCAACCTGAAAGCTTACATCTATTAATTTATTACAATCTAAATGTAATAAATGGACCCCATATACAGTAAGTCCTTCAAACTGGCATGACAACTTCAGAATTGAGATTTGACATTAGAGATCAACTGACAAGGGTGTGTGTGTGTAATTAAAGAAACCAAGTTTTTGGTTAAATTAAGCCGTTATTATTATTATTATTATTATTATTATTATTATTATTATTATTATTATTATTATTATTATTCAGCTTCTTCCAATTATGTTAATAAAGTTGTTATCCATTAACATAACATATTATTCATAACATAACATATTATTCATAACTCTGCATATCTTAACGTTACATTTTTTAAATCTTCTTACACAGAACTTAAAAGATCGCAGCATTTTTCAAATAAGGAAATCAACGCTAATGCCTCGTAACTTGGCATTAAAACCAAAGTAGTTACCACGCAGAACGACTGCAAGAATCAAAAAAGCTATCAGCAGAAATTACATAAAAATGTATTTTAATGGAAAGTATAAATATGTATTCTGCTTTTCACAGACCTATCCAAAATTGATATTTTGCTTTATACTGTCAGTATCTTGAAGTATTCAAAATAACTTAAACTAACATCTGAACACTTTGGCTTTACATCTAGGGGTGTCAACCTCAAATGGGCTACATTGCATTTGATATTTATTTTGTGGGCCAGATAACAGTAAAACAATGTGTATATTAAATCAGTTGCTGGTAAAATAAAAACATGCAATATAGCCCACGTGTACTTTGCTTTAAGTGACAATCTCTTTCCACAGGGTTGATAGGAATTTATATGATTTTAAAGGGTGCATGCAGCTGTGGCCAGACAAAAGAGATGGGTATGGACTGCACTCCTGTACATAAAAACTATTAATAAAACAAACACACTACATAGGCCGGATTTAGCCCGTGGGTCTTTCGTCCTTCATTTACCCTTAAATTTCCCAGCATAAAATATTATATATTTCTGGGGAAAGTAAGTAGAACTGGTCATCAATGGCTGGTTTCTTTTAAGTTTCCATAAAGCACATCTATGAAGTTAATACAAAAAAACCCCAACAAAACACACAAATGTGTCCTTAAAACAGAAATTGAAGAAAACAAAGTCTTCAAAACCCATGCCCTGGGGCCCCCGCCAGCCTGCGGCCAATCACTTACAGTCCAAGAAGGGGGCGAGGGTAAAGAGGGCAACGAGAGTCAGGTTACAACACAACCAGCCCCCGGGAAACCAGGCAGTAACAACGTCTCTGGGAGGGGGGAGGGGGGGCTCCCAATGTGTCCTGCACAGTCCCCCTGCCCTCTGCAGAACACCAGGGGTTAATCAGAATCCGAGTCTGAGCTGTCCTCTGAAGATGAGCTACTGCTGGCTTCTGATTGGTCGCCTTCTTCATCCTCATTGTCATCATCTTCCTCCTCATCGTCTTCATCATTCTGGAGAGAACAGGACAGATAACACTCTGATTAAGAAATCAAGGGAATCACAGAAAGGAGTTTGAGTAGGAACAGAACAATCTTTACACAACTGTTTGCGAATTGAATTAGCTATGGGTCGTTATGGTGTAGTTAAATTGGAAAGCAAAAAAAAAAAAATCCCTTTAGTTCCAATTTAAATGGCCATCTCGTTTAGAGTAACTTAATTTATCATAATTTTTCTTAAATTTGAAAACTATGAAAGTACAACACTAGAATGTACCCCTCTGCTGCTTGCCAACATCCGATAGTGTTATTCCAACTTATTCAAAAATGAAAATCCCCCCTCACCAAAAACATAAAAGCAAGGATTTTTCATATCTTAAGGACATGCTCTTTTACAGTATGTTTCAAGGGACTACTGTATTCCTTCGAATTTAAGACCTGCTTTTAACAATTTTTTGCTTCTCAAAATTAGCTTGTGATGCGCGTATTAAAAATCGCCAACAAAAGACCCGACTACCCGAGTACACAAACAGCAACGTGACTGACTGCCGAGAAAAAACAAACCAAGCTTTCTGAGGAATTCCAAGAGTTTACAATTTCTTAGACAGATCGGAAATGCTGATCAGACCCAGGATTTTTTGACATGCCAAGCAATGTTCAATGCTGCTGTGGTTGCTGGGTTACATGTTGCCTGATGCCGTGGAGTGTTGTGTCGTGCTTGCTGTTGCCAGGATGTGTGATGCCGTAAATGAGTGGTGGTGTGTGTATGACAGAGAAGCCATCATAAGCCATCTTATTATACAGTGCGCAGCACAATAAACAAGATCCGTGGTTAATCTACAACAACACTGTTTCGTGTCAATTTTCTACGATACAACAGCATAACTGAGGTTGTATCTTTGCAAATGCATATTTATTTGATGTTTTATTTTTTCCTCAAATTGAGGGTGGTAAATTTGGGCTGCGTCTTAAATTCGAGGGCGTCTTAAATTCCGAAGGAATACGGTAGTCTTCTTCACTCATGTGAAGCTAGTCGGTAATTTCTAACTAAGGCATGCTATCCAATGTGTTTGTCCTTTAGGTTTGCACATTTCCTAAATAACGAATGAAAGAATGAAATGCTGCGGGCAGTTTCTACACACCTCGTCTTCCTCCTCATCACTGTCTGAGCTGCCAGTTGAGTCCTCTTCCTCCTCCGAATCAGAAGAGTCAGATTTCTCTTCTTCCTCTTCCTCCGAGTCAGACGTATCCTGGCAACAGAAAACAGCACACTCCAATCCGTTAGCTTTCCAGATGAAGGAGTCTGCTTGGGTTGGGATTTGAATCCCTGACCGACAATGTGAGTGGGTTTTACCTGTGCCCTGTATGCTACCGCTTTCTTGCCCTCTCCAGCCCCCAGTCCTGGAGCTCTGGCACTGACTAGCGCCTTGCCCCTCCCAGTCACCAGCACTTTGGCAGCTGGCCCGCCTGCCTTGGAGGAGTTCCGTCGTTTCTGTGGGGGTGGGGGTGGAAGTGATAGAGGAGTGACTATACACAGCACTGTTTTTATTGGAGGTCAAAACAGCGTGAGAAAGGAATACGTTCTTTTTTATAACACACTCCTGGCCTAAATACATTCCCACGTACCCAGACTAATTCTAAAAAGGAACCAACATTTCTCCCATCCCAGGTAACCAGTGCAAATGATAACCTTTTCTCAGCTGGCCCCCCCCCCCGGTGAAATACAGTATATGAAATGGTTATAGGATGTGGATGTGGCTGCTATCCTCCCCACCCCCCATTAGCGTGATTATAGCTAACAAAATAATTTCCTTACATTTTCACTGCCAGGCACATCCATTGACTGTATAAGACTCAACTGTACAGTTTTGAAAGAAACACCTATTTTAGCAAGCATGCATTTTCATTTTAAAATACCACATCTGGTACTACACTAGGTAGAAGAAATATCTGTCTGTAAGCCATGCTTTTAGACTGTGTTACACTTCCTGGGTCACTATCTGGAGAAAACCTAGTAAACCTAGTGTTGTACAGCATGTCATGTTTTAAAATAAAATTAAAATTGCTTTAATAAGCGTTTCAAAATTGCACATTTGAGCCCAATATAATGTAAAGTGCAGGACAGGTGAGATTTATGAAATTATTTTGTTAGCTACAACCACTTTTATGATGTTTGCTTGCATGATGGAGAGCACCGTATTAAGCCTATGCTTTGAAAATTAGGATTTTTTTTTTACTTACCACTGCAGAGAATTCCTTGTAAATGGCCCGTTCTTGAGGTGAAAGAGACTGAAAGAAAAAAAACAATGCCATCTTTGATTCCCTCCAGAAAATACATGGCCAGTCAGAGTGAAATGGCAAGAACAATAAACTCTTAACTGATTTGACAAGATTAATAAGATCTTAATACCATCGCCCTAAAATTTAAATACCTGATTTTTTTGTGAAAACTCAATTCAAAAGACAGCAATATTTATTTTAATGTTTTTTTTTTAGTTAATGTACAAATGTAGAGCAACATATTATGAATAAGTACACAGATAATTCTTTTAAAGTTAGATACATATTATATAGATATTCATTTTAATATTTCTGTAGCATTTCTCGCGACTCAGACTCTAGTCAAGACCTCAAAAGACTCAGACTCGACCTTGTGTGACTCGGACTCGGATATATTAACGAGTCTTTTTTTATTTTCTATTACACAAATAATATTAGTTACTAGGAAACTGTGCACAATAAAAACCCACCCAACAAAACATTATCCAATGTGTGATTAAATATTCAGTGCTTTGCTAATAATCTCCACTCCCAGCACATGCCTTCACTGTTTGCAAGCAACGTCAGTGAATTCACGTGGCAAATCCAGTGTAAAACTAGGCAATGAAGTCTCAAATCGAAAATTGCCTACCGTCAAACAGGCAGATATATCAGACTGATATGACAGAAGGACTGATTGATAGCAAAAAAACCAAAAAAAAAAAAACTTAATTTACCAAAACGAAAATAATTTATTATGGATGCAGGTAAAACAAATAAATAATACGCTGTGCAGCGTCAACCTAGAAATCTGTCTGTGTCTGTATTCCATTATGAACCAATACAAAGGGGAAATACATAAATAATATGATCTGAACTGATATGATAATATGAAAAATACATGATCTGAACTCAAATGAACTGAAGCACAACCTCGTAAATGCATCATTGTATCACAGACTTAATAAAAGTGCAAATGCAATGAAAGTGAAACATAACGTTTCGGTTTTGCAAAACAAATAAAAAGAATACTAAATTTACCATCTAAGAACACCGTATATATGCAGTTCCGGCAATGTCTAAATTAAATTGGCAGATTTTACCAGAATTGAAGTGACTTGAATTTCTTACCAGTGTAGTGTTATTTTCAGGTACATTATTTTCAGCACATTGCACTTGCTTGCGCATGCCTATCCAACTGGTACGTTATGCTGTTTTTGTGTTTTACATTTATCTTATTTTTCCACCATTATGAAAATAGTATGCAAATATTTATCATATGCAATACATTGGGTCGTGTACTTTTTTTTTTTTTTTTACTTGCGCAACTTTGTGACAGCGTATATGACAGCATACCACTTTTTGACATTCCACAGGTCAAGTTTTTGTATGTGTACCACATTCTGACAATGTACCACTTTGTAACACTACACCGGCTCTATAGTCCAGATCACGGCTTCTATCAAAGTTGCCACTGATCAACACAAAAAAACTCCATAATATCTAAGTAAAAAATAAAATCTACAAATTGTTCTAAATTAATTACAAATACAAAACAGAAAATAATTGATTGCATAAGTATTCACCCCCTTGAGTCAATATTTGGTAGAGGCACCTTTGGCAGCAATTACAGCCATGTCTATTTGGATAAGTCTCTACCAGCTTTGCACATCTGGACACTGCAATTTTTGCCCATTCTTCTTTGCAAAATTGCTCAAGCTCTGTCAAGTTGGATGGGGACCTTTGGTGAACAGCAATTTTCAGCAACTCTTTCCGCATATTCTAATAATAATATTCTCAATTGGATTGAGGTCTGGGCTTTGACTGGGCCACTCCAGGACATTGACTTTTTTGTTTTTAAGCCACTCCAGTGTGGCTTTGGCTCTATGTTTGGGGTCATTGTCCTGCTGGAAGATGAATCTTCTCCCAGTCCCAGGTCTCTTGCAGACTTCAGCAGGTTTTCCTCCAGGATTTCTCTGTACTTTGCTGCATCCATTTTGCCATCTATCTTCACGAGCTTTCCAGGCCCTGACGCAGAGAAGCATCCCTATAGCATGATGCTGCCACCACCATGCTTCACTGTAGGGATGGTGTTCTCAGGATGATGTGTGATGTTAGGCTTGCGCCAAACATAGCGCTTACCGTTGAGGCCAAAAAGCTCTATTTTGGTCTCATCAGACCATAGAATCTTCTTCCACTTCCACTTCTGGCAAACTCTAGCCGAGATTGATGTGAGCTTTTTTCAACAATGGCTTTCTTTTTGCCACTCTCCCATAAAGGCCAGTTTTGTGAAGCACCTGGGCTATTGTTGCCGTATGCACAGTGTCTCCCAGTTCAGCCGTGGAAGACTGTAACTCCTTTAGAGTTGCCATAGGCCTCTTGGTGGCCTCCCTGACTAGTGCCCTTCTCGCCAGGATACTCAGTTTTTGAGGATGGCCTGTTCTAGACAGATTCACAGTTGTGCCATATTCTCTCCATTTCTTAATAATGGACTTTACTGTGCTCCGGGGGATATTTAATGCCTTGGAAATGTTCTTATATCCTACCCCTGATTGGTGCTTCTGAAGAACCTTATTCCGGATTTGCTTTGGATGTTCCTTCGTCTTCATGATGTAGTTTTTGTTAGGAAATGTACTAACCAACTGTGGGACCTCCCAGAGTCAGGTGTATTTAACCTGAAGTCATGTGAAACATCTTAATTGCACACAGGTGGACTCCATTCAACTAATTATGTGACTTCTAAAGACAATTGGTTGCACCACAGCTTATTTAGGTGTGTCATAGCAAAGGGGGTGAATACTTACAGTATGCAATCAATTATTTTCTGTTTTATATTTGTAATTAATTTAGAACAATTTGTAGATTTTATTTTTCACTTTGACATTACGGACTTTTTTTGTGTTGATCAGTGGCAAAAAATCAATTTTGATTCCATGTTGTAACACAATAAAATGTGGAAAAGTCCAAGGGGGGTGAATACTTTTGAGAGCCACTGTATATTTCTGACACCCCTGCAAGACATTGAAGACAGAGTGTGGCCAGGAAAGTGCACTCCTTGAAGGGCAGGAGGCAGAGTTCCGGCTGCAGCTAGCCCTACCTTGACCCAGGCCTCAAGTTCAGCCTTGTACTCTATCTGCTGCTCTTCCACCAGCTTCTTGTACTTGTCTTTCTGGTTCTGGTTGAGTTTGTGCCAGCGCTTGCCGATCTCCACCATGCGCTCCTTCAGGTTGAAGTGGTTCAGCTCCCCGTTAGTCAGCAGCTCCTGAGAGAACATCTGGTAGCCGCTCCTGAGAGAGGAGAGAGAAGAGAAAGAAAGAAAGAAAGAAAGATAGAAAGAAAGAGATAAGCACTTCAATTTTACTTTTGCATTTATGTGAAATTGTACATTCAAGTCCACATATGGTAGTCATGTAAATGTATAAGATATTCAATTACAAATGGGATTTTAAGTTATTGGTGGATTCCACACCTTAATTATTGGGCCGTATTGGATCTGCTCTTTTAACAGCCTTTTTATTTTTATTTTTATTTTTAGTTATTTATTTTTTTACAGTTTGCACTTAATCTGGTACAGAAACTACCATAAAAACCCTTAAAATCTGTGATTCATGTTTTGACGAGTAGTCTTTATCAGTGTATTTATTATTGTGTTAATTATGGATATGTATTTTGCCTATTGCAAAAAGTTGATTGTGTCTGCAAATTAAGTAAACTAGAAATGCCTTAATCAGCATTACAATGGCTGGCTTCTTAACCTACTTTTTTAGTTTTACCAAATGATTTATAAAAAAAAAAAATAGGGGGGGTTTCCTGTTCTGTTTACTCACACGGGGGGTTTCTTTGGCTCTCCGTCGAACTTGGGTTTCCTCTGGGTTTGGGCCGACAGAGGTGTCATTATCTCCATCAGCTCTCTCTGCAACAGAAACGAAACCAAACAGTGAGACAAAACCAACTGTCCTTCAGCCACGAGTCAGCTCTGACCCTTCCTGACTCACAAACTAGGCTGCCTGGAACATTGTGCTTTGTTTACAGGGCAGTTAATAAAATCCCTTCAGTCTTGCATGTTCCATGTAACAGGGCTGCATTCTGCTGTTTATAATGGAGACAAAATGATTGTTTGTATTCAGCAGTTAGGGATTGACTACAGTATTATGCTATGATGTTTCATTTTGCAGAGTGTCCTGTACTGTATATCCAACCTGGGCCTGTGTAGCGTTCTGATCACAAGCACACGGGCATTTCAAGGGCTCTATTTTACTTTATTTGCAGAGGGCCCTATTTTGATGCAAACACAAAGGGGAATTTCAGAGGAAAATTCTCTCTCAGAAAGCACATCTTTTACATTAAAAAAAAATTAAACAAAAATTCAGTCCCTCTCTTTACCTCATATCTCTTCTGGTCCTCGGCTGCCTTTTTAATCCAAGGAATTTTCTCCTTCTTCTCCATGGCTTTCCAGGCCGATTCCATGGCGGACTGAGCCTTCTTCCGATCGTTCTGGGGGAGGGAAACAATAGTTCAGCCTTCACTCCCAGCTCAAGCCCACCCAGCCTCGAGCACCTTCCTCCCTTCCCCTCCTTGTTCTGAGAGGTTGTAAAAGCAGGGCTTGAAATAGAGGTGGAGGGCTCCATGAAAAATACATAAATAAATAAATGTAAAGCCCAGAAAACAAGATAGCGTGTGATAAAATATGCTGAAATCTTCGAAGGGTTTGGATACAGTACAGTGTTTTTTTAAACAGCTAAATTGAAGCCTGGCTTCCTCACCCGGTACTTGGCCAGGTAGTCCCCGATGACGCTCTGCTGCCACATCTCATCGGCTGTCTTGGGGGTCTCGGGCAGGCGCACCTTCCTCTTACCGTCACGCTTCTCCTTCAGGAGGTTCTGCACCCTCTGCTCCTGGTCTGCACGTGTCCGGTCCACATCGCTCAGCTTCATCTGAAATCAGACAAGCGGTTCACTATTAGAGGGAGGAGATCATAAAGTACTTGTGTTAATGAATGTTCATACCATGCCAAAAACTAAAGAAATACATTCCTGGCGCTGTGGGATATGATTCCTGGGGCTATTACAGGGATTGTTTTGGTGTATGAGATCATTAACATTGCACAATCCAATTGTTTGAGTTACAATTAGGGCTTCTGATTTTCGGTTTTAACTGATAAAACCTGATAAAACACCCGATACAAAAACAAATGTAATTCGGTGGATAGCTAATAAACACTGTTAAACACCGTAAAAACTGTGGAAATGGTTAATCTAATCTATTCACGTTGACTTTACTCTTTTCACATTAAAAAAAATAAAACCTACTACAATAATAATAATAAATACATTTCCCAGTGCTGCTGGGCAATGTCCCACCTTCTTGACTTGTGTCTATCATTGATTAGTTCTGAATACCGAGTGACAGCACATTCCTACATTTCTATTGGAGACTCCGCTTGCGAGATTTAAAACGAGATTACAATCAGGATGGAGGCTTGTTAGCAGGATTTAAAGCTGTATTACATTTAAGATACGGAGGATTTAAAATAGAATTGTGTCGAAATGTACAAAAATGCCTACACACAAAAACCCCAGAAGAATGTGCCTGAGGCCATAGGGATTTCGTTGTGGAAGACAGCAAAGGAAAGAAGGTACAACTTAAGTGTGCAAGTACTGTCAAGTTACTATACATATTTTGACACACACACACAAAAAAACTAAAAAAAAACGCTCAAGCATTTTGGAAAGTAACAGAAAACATTAATTTCATACAGTATATCAAAAACGAAAGCCCCAAAAAAAAACGATTTACATAAAACTCGAAAATAGCTAAAAATAAGCACCGAAAAATACAATTAATAAAATACGAAAAACAGAAGCCCTAGTTACAATAAATAACAATGAGCCTTGACCTTGGCAGTTGTGGATTTGCCTCGCAGGGGGCTGGCCGAATTTCCAAGCAACATTCTGGAGCCCCCCAGCTTTTCCTCCGTCAGCACCCGGTCCCTCTCCTCCTCTGGCAGGCTCTGAGCACAGGACAGGGAAAACAGAGTTACTAGCAAAGAACCCCACTAGGAACAGGGAATTGGAGAAACACACAAACCTCACAGCATCCAGCAGCTAACTGGTAGGAGCTTCCTCCAGAACACAGGCCTCAAACAGCCACACTCTCACACACATACTGTATCCATCACATACTGTTTAGTGTTTGGATCCGACTGATCCAAACACTAAACGCAACAATGCAATACCTCCAGGAATCTCTGCAGGTCGATTTCATACTGCTTCTTTTTCTGAAATGAAAAGAAAGACATTGTTATCAGATTCCTAGTGCCTAGACAGTCTGGCTTTTACGGTCGGAAGAGTCTTTCATAACATCAATACTGAGGGAGATTACAGTGAGCTTAAATAATCACTAATATGAGGTGCAAGCCAAGATGAAAATTGCTAAAAACACTAAACAGATTTAATATACCGTAAACCATACATTTCATGTTAAATGCCAGCATATAAAGCTCTAAGAGAATAATTCCATTAAAAAAATAATAATAAATTGCATGGATAATATTGGACTTCATGCAGGGCAGAATCAATTTGTGGGAAATCATTTCCGATTTAATTTTTTACAAGGAATACATGCTTTATTTTGCAGCGTTTTCCTCACCTGCTCACATCGCTTCTGGAACATATCCTTCTCTTTCTGTGTCATGATCTTCCACTGCTTACTGCAGAGCACCATGCGCTCCGTGCTGGGGACATCTTTCATGGTGATCATGAGCTCAGCACAGTACAAGGAGTAACCATTCCTAAGAGGGAGGGAGGGAGGAAAGAACTACTACAAACAACCTTTCACACAGCGTGGTTTCAAAACGCCAGTCAGTCATTTTATTACCTTATTGAGCTTGTGGATTTCAGGACAAGTGAGTAAATCAATTGAGTGTTCCCATCCCACTCTTAATTCATTCATATGTTGTTATCCCCTCCCCTCCCCATAGCCCAGTCTATCTATTCCCAGTTCTGAATCCAATCGAGCATTGCTGGATTGATTTGAAGAGGTTAGTCAAAAGAAGAGAAGGTAAAACTGATATGCCATGTAGAGCGACAGAACATATCCACCAGACTCGTGCTAAATCCTTATGCATGCAATGGCAAGAAGCTCATACTGAATTTGTATTAAAAAGGTACACTGAATGGGTGTCGGTACTTCGGATGAAGCATTTTCTTTAAATTTTACTCTGGACTAATGTAAATATATTTTGTCATTTAGCAGTTAATGACACAGCTAAATTACAGATTCCAAATTGATACTTATGAGCTCCACTGAGTACTTCTGGAGGACCATGCTTGGGGCCCTGCAACGAGCCCCAAGCCCCTCTGTTAGATAATAAAGACAGGAAGGGGAGCGTCGTACGGAGGAGGTTTCGTTGGCCGGCCGTCGAACTTGTCTTTGAGCTGCCGCTCAGCCTTGGTCAGGACAGACTTGACGTGCTCGTCCTGGTTGGTCTCAGGGTGAGCCTCGTGGTACTCCCTCATAGTCGTCTGGAACAACAACACAAGCACACTGTCCATTTGTCTGCCCCATAACCTTAAAATCACAATGTTACACCAAACCTTCATCTTAATGCCTACCATAAAGTTACTATCAAATTTTAAAACTGCCCCCCCGCCCCCAGGAAGATTTAAATTTATTTATACAACAGATGCTATCCATAGTATGCATGCTCCCGGAACATTCATTACTGGATGATTTCATGCACAGACTCATGTTCTGGGGGTTTCACTTCTGTCCTGCAAATCTAGTCATATACTACCCATGTCAGGCTGTGTAGTGTAATGGATCCGTTGAGGGTTCATCTCAATTTTGTCTAATATTTTAATTTGATAAATCAGTACTTACATATATTTTTCTTGTTATATATGATCATGAACTAAAAAGCCCAAACCAATATACAAATTTTGTATTGCATTCATACTAAAATAATGGAAGTCAGTTGATTCAAAGTAGCTTCTCTGAAATGCATAATGACAATTTGAATGAAGCTCAATGATGATCCCCCCCCCCCCCCCCCGCCCCGCCCCGTCCCGACCCGCCCCAGGCACTGACCTCAAAGTCCTTCTGCAGCTCCAGCGCCTTGCTGATCCACTTGAGACGTTTCTTATCGGAGAGCTGAGACCACTGCCGCCTCAGAGCATCCTTCAGCTCCTTCGGGCTTACCTGAGGAGGGAAACAACAAGCATCTCAGATTTACAATGCACCATTCAACCAAGTTCTGTACACTAAAATAGTTACAAGAGCCAGTACACAATAACGAGTGCTTCTGACTCCAGAGTGGTTACTACTGTACATCAATACAGGTCTCTCAGATCCCTTTCAGCAAACCATTTTTTCTGTACAAATACAGTCGGCACAAGATATACAAAACCACACTCCCTGGTTTAGCTGGTTCTATAAAAGCAAGCAACTGTATTGGTCTCTGTATTGGTCTTACTGAAAAGTCTTTTATACTGGGGTCTGATGTAATATATTTAAACGGTGCTGGTTTCATTTCAGAAAAGCTGGAATGGATTGAAGTAGAATCATGCCCTGGTGACCCCCTCCGCAGTGTCACTGCCCTTACATCGGGGTGCAGCTTCAGGTAGGTTTTCTTCTCATGGTTGTACCAGAGCTGCTGTGGGGTCTTGGGCTTCTCTGGGACATCAGATGTCTTCCTCTCCTCAATCAGATCAGGGTAAGTATCCCTGAAAGGAAACAACATTAGAAAACAAACACACAAAAACTACTGTTAGGAACACCCCCCCCCCCCCCCCCCCATTCACCACCATGACCACAGGACTGTACTGCACAAAGTTCAAATTAGAACTACGGTGACGTCCACACCAAAATGTTGGTCTTACTTGAATCTGGCCATGTTCTTTTCAAATGACTCCTTCTCCCTCTGAAACTCCTGAATGTACTTCAACTGTGAGGAGAGAACAAACAGTGACCAAGTGTCAAAATCAGTGATTTTCCACTTCCAGTTGTGCCTCTTTTTGTTTTTGTTTGCAAGTGCTGTATATGTGAACTGGAAAACAATGCATGTTTTAATTTAAGTAGGGGTTCTGTTTTTTTTTTTTTTTTAATACAGCTTCTCATTAATATAATGATTGTTTATAATAGCTATACAACATTAACAAAGGGTTTTCCTTGGTTAATAACTCAATTTCTTGACACCGTCTCCGGGTGAAATCCCCCTGCATACAGCCTGCCTTCAGGTCTAACTCTGCTGCACTCACCTTCTTCTTCTCAGGCAGCTCCTTGTACTTCTTGGACAGGATCTTGGTGAGGTCCAGGTTGCTCATCTCTGGGTGGATCTTTGCATACTTGGCTCGTTTCTCCATGAAAAACCGGAAGTACGGCGTCAGAGGCTTCTTGGGGAAGTCTGGATGGGTCTGAACAATAACCAAAAGTGATATCAATAAACAATAGTCAATAAACTGAGTGAACACGATACAGCTGGGTGTTCTTGACTTCAAGCCAGACTCATGCAATCTCTTTCTCAGTCTGGTCACTTATGGTGACTCCAGTTGCTGTTCTGGAGTGTATACTGAGGCTACATGCAGTGGACTTGACTAATCCTCAAATCTGAAGTCTAAGTGGGGGTACCTGTTTTTAAGGGGGAGTAGGGCAGCCAGTGCAAAACGCACCTCAACAGCTGTCATAATGTATTTAACCCTTTGCGGTCCATTGTCGGACTGGGTCCGACATTGCAATTATTCCTCACAGGTCCTTTGTCGGACTGGGTCCGACATTGTTATAGCAACGCAATAAACGGGTGTTTAGTCGTTTTTTCTCCGGAAAAAGCCGAGAAAACCATTCAATTGCCGAGTGGGAGCGACAGGAGCCGAGACAAGTCGAAAAAAAAAAGGCATATCTCATGAATAGTCATACATGGTATCAGGTATCAGATAACGGGGCGTTCATAGTAAACAAGCTGGCTGAGTGCGTCAGCGCACTGAGACTATCATGGACATTTGCAGAGCTTTTTTCAGATGTTATAGTAATAAAATAATGACTTGGATCGCATTATTGAGGAGTTTGGTGATAAAACGAGTGATCCGGAGATGATCGATCGGTATGTACGACTATTATTATTATTATTATTTATTTCTTACATAGGTGAATGCTATAGCAAACGAAAGGGTGGGGCGGGGCTGGAGATGCCTAGTGAGTGCTTTGTTGATATGCAGGGCCATTTAAACCCGTTTGACTGTGAAAAAAAATACTTTTAAACAGCGCGTCTAAAATTAACTGCGCGTGTGAAAATTAATTAGACCTGGCGTGCCTGACGCGCAATTAATAAATGGACCACAAAGGGTTAAGATATAAAAGACCTACCTGGCGAATGTCTCAACAACTTTTGACTGTATTCATGTTTTTTTTTGGGGGGGTTTTACTATATTAAATGTTTGCTCCTTTAATTCTTTTTATAGAGTATATTTGTCTCAACTGTATAACAATAAAAAAATTTTAAAAAAGACTACAGCCAGGTTCTTTCAAAACGGTTTACAATTTATAAACCAAATGTATTTGTTGTTTGTCTACACTGAGAAGCAACAATTTACAGGCAAATCCAACGCTGTCCAAATCCCAAAGAAACTCCTAGACACAAAAATTGATAAATATTGAAATTGTATTCCTACTTCTAAGCATTCATAATGCTTGAGCTTCTTAGTTTCTAAAGCTATGGATACAGTACCTTGAGCTTCCTACAGTTTCTAAAGCTATGGATACAGTACCTTGAGCTTCTTACAGTTTCTAAAGCTATGGATACATTACCTTGAGCTTCTTGCCTTTATAGGGGTTCTTCACATACTCCATGGCGTCGATAAGGAGTTCTGTCATGGTTCGGTACTTCCTCACCTGGGGAGACAGACAGATAAGCAATGAATATACTTGCTTATTTATGTTCTCTGATTGTTTCAAAACTTACCATTATAATTAGTCAGGTACTGCTTTACTGGCAACATTTCTGTTCAATTCTATTTTTTTTCACAATTGCACAACACTAACATACTTTAATAACTACTGTATGGAAGATGAATCTTACGGAAACAGAATAATATTTGGCGCCACGTACACAGAGCAACACGTTTTTCAGAAAAAAAAAACAAAACCAAAAACACACACAGATGTAGTTACTCAGACACTTGAATTATCAAAAGCTTTGACACCCCCCACCCACCTCCACCTCCCTTGGCTCACCTCGGTGGAGACCTTCTGCCATTTCTGCTTGCACATATCCCCAGTGAAGGGCCCGAAGCACACCTTCTCCCAGTCGAAGTGCGACTCAGTGGTCTTGTACTTCATGGCATCCACGTTAGGCAGCAGGGTGCGGATCCGGTCTAGCAGGGTCAGACAGTCCTCCTTACTCCACTCTTCCCCAACTGTCACAGACACACACAGCAAGTTTAGGGTGGAGCAATAATCACTATTACCTGAAATTATGAGGGAAGTGGGGGGGGGTTGCTGGCTAAATTAATGATGACCAGAACTGCTCGCAACAGGATCTGAGTTAAGTGCTGCTGATGCTTTTTAGCTTAGACGACTGTTAGAAATGTTATTACTGCTAAATAACATAATTATCAATAATTCTTCAATAAAATTAATGATTAAGACTAAACAAATTATAGACAATATCACAATCGACTATCCTTCCAGCCACCCAAAGTAAGGTCAGAGCGAGCAGGAGGCAGAGACCTGCCTTGGTATTAGAATCTGTCTCCTGTAGGACCTTGTTTACTGGAATGTCCTGCACCCATTTCAATGGATAAAAAGGGAGAAGACTTGTTTAAGAAATTCACCACATTCAGTGAATGTGACAAAATACTTAAGTATGTACGCTCATCACATTTTCAAGCAAACACTTTCAATGTTGTTCATTTGGGCATTAAGTTTTTGTATGGTAAGGATTCATCCAACACTACATAAAAAGCTGTTCATTTTAGCAAATAAAAAAATTATTCTGATGGAATTAAACTGACATGTATCGAAATGTCAGTTTAATTCCTTTTTCAAGCGTATACTGTAACACAATACAATCAAAGAGATATATATATATATATATATATATATATATATATTAAATCCATGTGGGAAACTACACAAGTGTATTTTCAGTATCCTTTTAACTGCTCCATTATGATTCAACATTTCTAATGTGTTTTCTTAACTTCTTAATCACATCTTAATCTCTTGTGGTACAACAATAAAGCCTGATCTTAGAGCTGGGCAATGTCCTTACAAAGTGACACCAGACTGAGATAGTGGATGTTTTGCTTGGTACAGCTGTATAGGAGCCCTGCCGTACCTGGCTCGCACTTGATGCGTCCAGTGTGGGCGACACTGGAGAGGCTGCTGTTTCCATTCATACTTGAGAAGTATCTCAACAGCTCCTCCTCCTCTGCCGAGTCAAGGTCGGGCAGCTCTGCAAAATAAACCAGGTTCATCAGGGCAGTCGGGAAAGCCCAGCATACACCAGGAAATACGCCACATTTCTTCAAATTTAAATATTTTCTGGAAACCTTTTTTGGGGAAACGTTTTCAGTAAACACCCGAAATAGAGGAATTCTTTTTGCATTGGATAGTGCATCTCAGTGACTCCTTTCGGCCACTTCTGACTGCACATGTCACATCGTGAGGATGCGTGACTGATCAGCTACTGATTATTTAACTAGCTGACAGTCACGCATCCTTATTAAACTTGTGCAGACTGTGGCCGAGGGGTAATAATTAATTAATAGGTAGCTAACCCCTCGGCCAGAACATAAAAGCCTGCAGCTGTCTGCGCTCAGGGAAGAGAGTGTCAGAGGAGAGACGTAAGTCTGTAGAAAATACAAAGAAACGATTGCTAGGTACTCGTATCTGTGGTTTGTTTATTTTGTTTCTATTTGTTTGGCCAACGTGCCCTTTTGTTTATGTCTTTTGTTTTGGGGCGTGGTGCAAAGCCATACAGAGCCTGTCTGTGAAAGGAGCGCCAAGATGTGTGAGAAAATATTTGTCTTTAATGAGGAAGTGGTGATACAGCCATGGACTTGCTAATAGCCGTTGTTCCTACAGCCTTTCCACTGACAACAGACAGTCATTTTGATCAATTAAAAATAAACGCAGCAGCGCCATATTGAAGTAATACGATTCTATATATATATATATATATATATATATATATATATATATATATATATACACACACAGACATGCTCAAATTTGTTGGTACCCCTCCACAAAAAACGAAGAATGCACAATTTTCTCTGAAATAACTTGAAACTGACAAAAGTAATTGGCATCCACCATTGTTTATTCCATATTTAATAGAAATCAGACTTTGCTTTTGATTTTTTATTCAACATAATATTGTAAATAATAAAACAAATGAAAATGGCATGGACAAAAATGATGGGACCGCTAACCTAATATTTTGTTGCACAACCTTTAGAGGCAATCACTGCAATCAAACGTTTTCTGTAGCTCTCAATGAGACTTCTGCACCTGATAACAGGTAGTTTGGCCCACTCTTCCTGAGCAAACTCTTCCAGCTGTCTCAGGTTTGATGGGTGCCTTCTCCAGACTGCAAGTTTCAGCTCTTTCCATAGATGTTCGATAGGATTCAGATCAGGACTCATAGAAGGCCACTTCAAAATAGTCCAATGTTTTGTTCTTATCCATTCTTGGGTGCTTTTAGCTGTGTTTTGGGTCATTATCCTGTTGGAGGACCCATGACCTGTGACTGAGACAGAGCTTTCTGACACTGGGCAGTACGTTTCGCTCCAGAATGCCTTGATAGTCTTGAGATTTCATTGTGCCCTGCAAAGAGATTCAAGGCACCCTGTGCCAGGCGCAGCAAAGCAGCCCCAAAACATAACCGAGCCTCCTCCATGTTTCACTGTAGGTATGGTGTTTTTTTCTTTGAAAGCTTCATTTTTTCGTCTGTGAACATAGAGCTGATGTGACGTGCCAAAAAGCTCCAGTTTTGACTCATCTGTCCAAAGGACATTCTCCCAGAAGGATTGTGGCTTGTCAATATGCATTTTAGCAAATTCCAGTCTGGCTTTTTTATGTTTTTCTTTCAAAAGTGGAGTCCGCCTGGGTATTCATCCATGGAGCCCACTTTCGCTCAAAATTCGATGGTAGAAAAAGAACCAAGTATAACTGCCAAAGAGATACAAGCTGAAGGTACGTCAGATTCTGATTGCACCTCTTTGGCAGTTATCCTTGGTTCTTTTTCTACCATTCGCACTATCCTTCTGTTCAATCTGGGGTCGATTTTCCTCTTGCGACCGCACCCAGGGAGGTTGGCTACAGTTCCATGGACCTTAAACTTCTTAATAATATTTGCAACTGTTGTCACAGGAACATCAAGCTGCTTGGAGATGGTCTTGTAGCCTTTACCTTTACCATGTTTGTCTATTATTTTCTTTCTGATCTCCTCAGACAACTCTCTCCTTTGCTTTCTCTGGTCCATGTTCAGTGTGGTGCACACAATGATACCAACCAGCACAGTGACTACTTTTCTCCATTTAAATAGGCTGAATGACTGATTACAAGATTGAAGACATGTGTGATACTAATTAAAGAAACTAATTAGTTTGAAATATCACTATAATCCAATTATTTATTATCTTTTCTAAGGGGTACCAACAAATGTGTCCAGCCCATTTTAGAATATCTTTGTAGAATAAGCAATAATTCATGTCTTTTCACAGCTTCTTTGCTTTATTCTATGACATACCAAAGGCATGCAAGTATACATGATAAAATAGTTTTTAATTTCATCACTTTTCAGGCGGAATGAAGCATTATTTCAATGAGCTGTAAGGGTACCAACAAATTTGAGCACGTCTGTATATATATATATATATATATATATATATATATATATATATATATATATAGTGACACAGAGACCGTTGTGGCTCTGTGCACTTAAGAAAAGTTATGTGGGAGAACTGACTGAAGAGTAGACTCTTGATGAAGAACAGGCAGGACAACAGAAATACAAATAAAGGTAGATTTTATTTATTTTTTCCTGTGGAGGAAAAAGAAATCAGGCACAACAAAAACCTGTACCGGAGTTTAAGGGTTCAACCCAACTTAAAGTTCATCAAATAATAATGATAATGATAACACCCAAAAGTTATGTGTTTTATAAAGTCCAGAACTGTTGCAGAGCTCCACCCACCATCCACTTAAACCTCCTGGCGTGGAACGGCAAGGTGAGTATTTAAACACTGTCCCGGAATTTTAATGAGCTCTGAGGTTTGGGTGTTCTGCTGTTTTTCTTCTTTCTTTTCCAGGTTTCCAAGGATGACCAGCAGAGGGCGCTGCTGATCTGGCACTGCCAGGTAAGTATTTGTAACTACAAGATTTGAAACAAACAGCCCATCTCCAATGCTGCCACTCCTGGATCTCTGTGGTAGTACAAGACCACTGGCTCCCTAATGCCCCTCCTGGAACTCCGTGGAACCAAAGGTCATGTTGTACTTGCAAGGATTAAAAAAACAGTGAACAGTTCCCCACCCAATTCTGGGTAAAATAAAAGTATTTTGCTAACTTACTGGTTTCAGAGTGTTGTCTTCTTTCTTTACTAAACCAGCGTGTTGGCTCTCTCTCTCAGGCTGTACCACGTTGCTGGAGAGTTGGTGCGGTACTCCTTCAGTATTGCTTGTACACCGTAAAACAAACTTGCAGCTGAAACAGGTTTGCAGCCTGTTACTATTCTTTACAGTCCTGGTTCTCTCAACAGTTATCATGGTGATTAAAAAAAAAACACAACACTGTCGTAGTTCTTTTAAAATAATATCACCTATGGCAATTTGTTTCACTTCCGCCCTTTCGTGGCGTTTCAATTGTACACAATGCTTGGGGAAACTGCATAAACAAATCCACTTGCTGGTTTAAACACAAGCACAGGCACTTTTAAACGGCAAAGTATTTGAAATGCATTTACTCACAATGAGAGTGTAAAGGAGACATACTGCGCTACTTTTGTTTGGATTGGAACATTGTTTCGTTGTCCAGTCTGATTCAAGCAGGTTACATCACTCTGCTCGCTTTCTGTTTTGTCTGAGTCGTTGCTTACAACTTGGCTCCACCACATCATGAACCATGTAGCATTACTTCAAGCTACCGTTTTCAAAGCAATATCAATCTTCGTACACACTCCTCACTATGTAGTTTCGCCTTCCGACTTTCCACACACCCCCTTGCTAGGTTCACCAGCTGATTTAAAATACGCGTCTGTTACCCATCATGCATCGGCTGACTTTGCTAGTGCTTGTGGGTCTTGTAGTTTTCCTTGCCTTATACATGTGCTGCATTTAAACTGTTTAATGGCATACTTTGATACATTATTACCATGCGCAATGTTAACATTGCATCTTTTTTTTTTTTTTATTATTGTACCCTCGCTGTACCACCTTCCTGACACTAATATATATATATAAATCGCAACACCAAAATTGCTATATTGTACCGATGCGTGCATTTGTGTTGATGTACTGTTTTGTGTTTGCATGCTGTGTGTGTGTGTTATTCCCTCCCCACTATACTCCTCCATTGCTTCTGTTTGTGTATTCCAATACCATGTAACCCACTGTTAGTTTGTCTGACGTGGTCTGTTCCCATTGGTTGTTATCTGTGCACCCTCATTGGTTATTGTTTGTCTGTCTGTGCCCATTGGTCCTGGTGTCAGCCAATGGGATGTGTCCCAAGTCTGGTAGGCTTTTGCATAAGGGGGCAGGCTAAGCCTGTAAGGAGGGCTGCATTTCAATAAATGACAGCACATTCTGGCAGTTTTCTTTGACATTGAAAAAGCCTTTGACAAGGTATGGCATGAGGGAATGTGTTATTGCTTGGCGGACTCCAATCTCAAGCACCCAAACCAGATCATTAGAATTATCCATAGCTTCTTGAATAACCGGCCCATCAAAGTGTGAGTTTGGTCATCCTTCTCGCATAACTTCACTCCTGAAGCTGGAGTACCACAAGGCTCAGTGCTCAGCCCACTGCTGTTCCTCCTCTACACCAGTGATATTTATTATCCAGGGGCACGGGAGGGACAGGTTTCCCAGTTCTCGGCTACTAGACATCTTCCAAAAAGACCACAAATTGCAGCAAAATGACTTCAGGTCTGTATAAATGCATTGGAAGACTGGGTCAATCTTTGGAGTCAAATTAAACCCACTATAAATTCAATGTGTACGCTTCAGAAAGAACAAAAACCACATACCGGAAACAACCAGTTAAATTACAGCTATATGGCAAGGATTTGAAACTAGGGCCAACTGC
Source organism: Acipenser ruthenus (assembly GCF_902713425.1). Classification (NCBI taxonomy): domain Eukaryota; kingdom Metazoa; phylum Chordata; class Actinopteri; order Acipenseriformes; family Acipenseridae; genus Acipenser; species Acipenser ruthenus. Next base: position 19,120,199 of record NC_081192.1, read on the forward strand.
CAAGTTTTTGGGGGTAACGTTCCAACAGAATATGACTTGGACAAAACACATAGATGACACTGAAACCCGGGCCAGGAAAAGACTTCATCTAAAAGTGGGAGAAAGAATGGTGATTCACCAAACACAATACTGAAAGTTTTCAAGAGCTATATTATTTTATATGCTGCACCAGCCTGGCTGAATGTCAGCAGCTATCAGAAGACAAAATTGCAAATTATTGAAAACCTTGCAATCCGAACGGCACACAGAGTACCTGCATCACATGTCTGGACTCTTAACCGTGAACGAGAGATTGTTGATCCTGAGTAGAAAGTACATCTCCCAGGCAATGAACAACCCCTCAATCACTAATATGACCCAGGAGGAAAAGGAGCCACCCCCCCAGATTCATAACCACTACTCCCCTCCCTATACTGCTAGCATCATGAGAAGAAACTGCATTAGGTATCAACCATGGTCTTAGTTTCTTAATACACATCTCTTTTTATAATCTTCATTCTTTATTTAATTCATTATTTATCTCAAATGTATTTACTTATTTCTATATTTCCATTTTACATTATTTGTTTTTTCTTTATTTTTGCTTTATAATTGTTTTTTTCTCTAACATTTAAAGGCTGTTTTATTATTATAGTGTGTAATTAGTGTTCAATTGGTACCAGTTCTTTGGCTAAAGATTGTATTACAGGAGAGTGCGAACCTCAAGTATGTGCTTTGCCTCAGATTAGTAGGTCTTGCCTCTTCAGACACCACGACTGGTGAGATGGGTAGAAAAGAGCTGGCTCTGAACTATCCATACAAGCATCATGCTCTGCTCTAGACTATTCTAGTTGTTGTTGTGCTGGTTGCCATGGTTGCTGTGTTCATGTATGCGAATCCTGTGTTGCCATCAGAGCTGGGGGCTCTGGTCTGGGTACAGAGAGCGTCCAGGGAAACAAAGAAAGATAAAGGATTTGAACAAGCAATCAGCGTCTCTGTTTTCTGCCGCCTGCGAAACGCTACAATATTAAGAAACCAAAGGCGGCAGACAGAGTAGCCCAAACGCTCGCCATATTAATGAAACAATAGCTCGTGAATTCAGCTTTGTATTAATGGATTAGATTTACATTAGCTGCAACAACTGGTTTGGTTTTAACATAAATCCATATGCGTGAGTATATGCATCTAACCAAAGCATGACTTTTTTTAAATCAACAAAATGTGTTTATAAACTAGCAAAACTTAACTTCACCCTGGGAAACAACACCCTGGAGCACAGCACCAGCTACAATTACCTGGGTCTAAAAATCAGTGCGTCTGGGAACTTCAACCTGGCTATAAATGCATTAAGAGATAAAGCGCGCAGGGCTTTTTATGCAATAAAGAATCGGCTATACAAAATTAAACCACCAATAAAAATTTGGCTAAAAATTTTCGACAGCATAATAAAGCCAATCCTTCTGTATGGTAGTGAAGTATGGGGTCCCCTTATGAACCCTGATTATAAAAAATGGGATCAAAGCCCCATAGAGAATTTCCATCTGGAATTCTGTAAACACCTCCTGCAGGTTCACAGGAGTGCAGCCAATAGCGCTTGCAGGGCTGAATTGGGCCGGTTCCCCTTACTCCACTCCATACAGAAACGAGCGCTCAACTACTGGGTCCATCTACAGCAGGCTGATCCGCAGTCCTACCACCACACTGCACTGCGGAGCTGCTCACAGCCCCCACAAGAGAATCCCCTCAGTAGAATGGTACTGAAGCTCAGCCAAATAAGTCAAATTAATACCAGCGAGCTTCAGAACACCACCAACAAAAAACTCCCAGCACAAAAAATGAAACAAATTAATCTAAATCTGGAAAACAATTATAAAGTACATTGGAATAACGAAATTGAATCACACAATAAATTACAATGCTATCTGGCCCTAAAAAAAGAATTTACCCTGGCAGAATATCTGGTCAGGGTCAAAAACACAAAACATAGACAGATCCTGACCAAGTACAGACTCAGTGACCACAGCCTGGCCATCGAAACTGGCCGGCACAAAAAAACCTGGAATGCCAAAGAAAAAAGGCTGTGCTGTCACTGTGATCTGGGAGAGGTTGAAACAGAAATGCACTTCCTGTTGTCCTGCCCAAAATACACAGAGATACGGGAGAGATATATCCCCCAATTCAAAAAACAAATGGCAGAGTTTAACCTCCTCTCCAATTTGAGTAAAATCCCCATCCTTCTAGGAGAGGAGGAGTGAACTGCAAATCTAGCAGCACAGTATGTGTCTGCCTGCCACAACCTGAGGGACAGTGTGTGACACCCTGCATACACGACCATGCTTTACTGGTGATGAGGAGGGAGGGACGGAGGGAGGGTGGAAAGAGGGAGGGAGGTAGTTATATTGTTCAAAGGGAAGGGAACAATGGTTTTTTGTGTTTGTTATGTTCTGTAATTGAATTTCTGTTTTATTATTTCTGTTTTGTATTATAAAAGCTTTGGCAATACCTGAGCGCTCTCGTCATGCCAATAAAGCATTTTTTAATTTGAATTTGAATTTAAAAATAAGAGCCTTGCGAACACGAAACATTATTTTACAATGTATTGTTACCTGTTAAGTCTATTAATTGCCACATCACTTTATAATTCTCAAAGCTCATGCGACTGTAGAATTGTGCAGCAATTATTATTATGAAGGTAATCAATGTATTCGTAAGCAATGTGGTTTTTACAAATGTGTACAATATTAAAATCAGATAAGCACTATAAGCAGAATTAATTTTCTGTTGATTAAAATGCCTTCTGATATAAAAGGTGACAGGAGGGGGTATATTTTTTTTATTACAGTATTGAGCACAACTAAATGTAACTTTTTACACTTTTGCAAGTTGATATGGAACGGTTAAAGTCTCCTAAAGCATTCCTGGATGAAAGGAGAATGGTAATACTGGTAAACATGTCAAAAGACAAAATATGGCTAAACAGAAATGTTCCTTGCTGAAGTGAAACCTTTGTCAACGTTGTGGACCCACATCCTGTGGTGGGTAGCTATGACCCCGGTATGTGGTTTCCCGGGTAGGAGTGCCACAGTGAAAGGGGCTTTACTGCCTGCATCAGGAGAATGTTGCTGGGATTACCAAGAACGCTGCAGCAGAGCTGAATTCAGCCTATTAGCATTCACCGCCTATTGACTCCCCTGGCTTCCCTAGTCAAATGCATCGTTCGGCAGCAGCTACTGATGGAAACTATATATCATCGAGTTTCCTCTGAACTAGTAGTATAGTCTGATGGTTCTACTAATGAAATGCATGCTTTTTATTGCAGGATACATCATTGTACATGGGAATTACACACCTCGAAATATGTGGTAAGGCGGTAAAGCAAAATTGCCTTTTTTTAACGATTTTTTAACGATAATAATAATAATAATAATAATAATAATAATAATAATAATAATAATAATAACTTGATCCAATCACAAACTAAAAAATATTAACAATATTCCTAATATAATTTAAAGATTTTGACCTGGCACTTTTTAAAGGATGCGTTAAGTGTTTGACAAGTCAAACTGAAAACATTTATCTCCAGATCGGAAGACACTGTGTATCTAGTTTAGCGGTTTGCATTATTAGCGACATTACTGTGCAGTTTAACTGGGATACACTATTGCAGACAGAGTGTGCGCTGCAGAATCCCCCCCTACCCCTACCACCAGCTGCCGCGTGCCTGTCTCAGTCAGTCTCCTCAGCGGTGGCGCAGCTGCGCACAGAACAGTCACAGCGTCATCCCAGCCCGCATGCAAGGTCAAAACACCAACATTCAGTGTTGCCGAATGCAGGCTCCAGAAAATGTCTAAAACTCACTACCTACACAGAAATATCAAATTATCCGTATCTATAACAACAACACAATGTACGTGACATATTGGTGATTTAAAAATTTTTACATTTTAAGCTATTTTACGATTTCGTTGAGACACCGACCCGTAGTGTCTATGCTACCCCCGCAATGGCGTCTGCGGTCCGGCAGGAGTCACCAAACTGCTTCCGCTGAAATAAGAAACGGGGCTCGGGGAAAATAGGCGGTTTTCTGGGATTTTCTTTTAAAAATTATCAAACTAAACTGCTTAACGGAGTGCCCCAACCAAAAAATAAACACACTGCTTATTTTCATAATTTGTATGGTAAATTACGAAAACTATATATATAATATATTATATTTTCATGCATTAGATCGCGCTTGCCCTTTTATATATATATATATATATATATATATATATATATAAGGGCAAGCGCGATCTAATGCATGAAAATATGTTAAAATTATGAGAGCATGTAATTTAATTAAATTACAGATTTATTAATAATTAGAGTGGCTGGGTTTGAAAAAAATAGAGCGGGCGGTTCTGAATGCCCTCGCCCCAAATCCCTCACTGCAACGCCGCCATGAATGCCACAAAGAGTCGGGAAGAAAACAACAAAAATCGCTTGAAAAAGCAGTAAAAATACGAAAAAATGCTTACCTTTGCCGACTGTATAGAAATGGCCAACCGTTTAATTAAAAAAAGGAGTCGTAACTATTGTATTGTTATTCTTTTCTTGGGTATTTTTTTCGGTTGTAAACCCCGGGGAGTCAGGACGAAACGGATCCGACAACAGGAGCGTCTGGTCCGGTATGAAACTCCGCCCAGCGCCGCAGGGGGAGGAACTCCGGAGGAAAACAAGCGAGAAGAACTTGGGACAAATGCAAAGGCAAAGGCTGTGGGTGTTTTAGGTGACTAACATATCTTATATATATATATATATATATATATATATATCATGATACATTTAATAACCAATTACATTTGTAAGTAACGACACAAATGTAACTGCAAAGTGCATCATATTCAACGATACTACCATGTAATTTGCACAAACATATCCATGCTTTTTTTTTTTAACGAAATACATAAGCTATACCAAAAGCCAGCTTTGTTACGAGAGAGTTTTATGAATTGATTCTTGCATGAGACACTGTTGCGGCGTGTTCAACGCAATCCGAGGCATGAAAACTCTTATACCCACCTACGTCGTCGGTTTGGGAGTTCAGGTACCCTTGCGCCCCCGGAATGCGCACTCCTTCCAAGGCCATCTCCGACATGCTCCCGCTGTAACTCGGCACTTCTTATGGGGCGTCAGTACTATTTAGGCTTATTTTCTTGTACATTTTTCGATCAAGCAGGATACGTAGGTATCGCACAACGCCAAGAACAGTAACACACGGATACAAATACGTGGCTGGTTTAACTTTAAAATGCAGTGTTTCTACTGATTGTTTGTTATTACATCTGGACCCAATGATAAACACAGCGCATGTCAGCCTGCTGATACAGCAGTGAAAGCTGCAGTTTCTACACACTTTGCGCTGTAACTTCATCAGCAGCCTTTTCAGCAGTCCAGTTTGTTTTAGCTGTGTGTCCGTAAGGTTTTTTCCTCTCCCGTTGCCCGTTGAAGTCTGGTTTCTACTCGGCATGCTTTTGATGGTTGTTGCAACAGTCGGGGGGTTATAGGTTAATTAAAGAAATATATTAGGCCGTGCAGATTGAACTAAAGTTGCACGTTGAGTTTGAGTATTTTCAAAGCATAATGCCCGTTGCTACGTCTTTAAAAAAAACGTTACCGGTATTCAATATAACGACGTTCGTTTGGTGATCCGCCATACATTGTTATTGATTCACTGTTGTTTGTTTAGTCGAGTGTGCCTTTCAGCGTGTTCATTTAATAACAAATCAGGCATGTGTTTTGTCTTTCACACTTCCGGTTTACAATACAGGCTTGTCTGTGAACCTTGTGTGACTTCTACAAAATCAATTTGCATGTTTTATTGTTCTGTTGCCGAGGGATTTTCGCTAGTGGAAACTATCCAATGATGGAGGAGAAAGGAGGAGCCAGGACAGCTAGATACAGTAATCCAGTGGTTTTCAACCCTGGTCTGAAATCTGCAGCTGTTTCAGAGCTGAAAATAATTAAGCAAACTATCAGTTCAGTTAAGGGTCTGAGAGCTCAGTTGGAATGAAAGCCAGCAGACATAGTGGATCCCCAGGACCAGGGGTGAAGCCACTGCTGGAATCCACCACCATGTATCCCGCACATGTGTGGTGTTCAGTGGAGTGGCTGGACTCATGATTAGAAACACGTGCGATATGTATACATTCTTGTGCAGCTGAAATCCCCGACATGTATTTATGGGGCGATGTTCTGTGATGTGAAAATGCACGGTTGCAAAATAGTTTCCAGGACAGCTGCACAGATTGTTGATGTATCACAGGGGCCATTCTGCAGAATATTAAGGCACAGAACCAGATTTACTGTTATAGCCATAAGCCATAAACCAGCAGGGTTTGCCAAATATAATTCCATAGTGCCATCTGGTGGTAACGATTTGTAAAGTCGTTTCTTTTCAAATTCTGAAATTCTCCACATTGCTTGAATTCCAATTAGAGAGTTTATGTTCCAGTGTAGAAATTAGGGAACTGCATTTTTTTTAAAACCCACCTAAACAAAAAACACATTCAGTTTTGAAATTGGATTCAGCTCCAACCCCTTTTCCCATATCACTGTCACTTTCTTTGAGGGACTGGATACTAGTCTGCTAAGAAATAAATAATAATAATAATAATAATAGCATGGGTATTGAATTACTCTCACCTACTCCAAACAGTGGTCCCTCAGGTGCACGGTTAAATACATTTGTGTGGAAAGTGCTGTTACTATTTGTATTGGGGACTTGAAACTGCTATACCACTATTCTGAAATTAATTTTACAAGACACATGGTCATATTTAAGACTCCTCCTTAAGACTCACCTCTTCAAACAGCACCTGTAGAACTCCTCTGTTGTATCCTGGGACACTATCATCCTTCATTTAAATATGCTTTATTTTACTCTTATCTGCCCCCTATTTTACTGCATTTAATCCTGTACCTCAGAATATTGTAATCTGCCAAGTGTTTAATCTGTAGTATTTTGTACTTAATCATATCCTGATGTAACTATCACTATTTAATCATATCCTGATGTAACTTTCACTATTATCTGCTGTATTATTGAATTGTGGTTTGTCACACTTGAGAATTATTGTATTTCTTGTTCTTATTGTATGACTTATATTGTAACACTTGAATGTATTTGTATTTGCTTGCGATTGTAAGTCGCCCTGGATAAGGGCGTCTGCTAAGAAAGAAATAATAATAATAATAATAATAATAATAATTTAAACCTTCACAAATTGATACAATTCAATTTGATGAACAAAAAAACATTACACCAGTACACTTAAATAGAAAATTTGCATTTATTATTTTTTAAAAACTAGATATAGAACTATGTACAGCTTGTAGCAATTGACACAAATCTAACACATAATCTGATACAAACTACATCATCCACCACACTACGCCCATTACTGTATCATTATTTATTTATGTTGCAACAATAAGTGACATGTAACAGACAGGTTAAGAACTTTATTGGCATGGAGAATGGACTGCCTTCTCATAACTGAAAACAGCACTCTTTCTCTGGGGCAGGGTTAAGGCACGCTGACAGATCAGTGGGTGTGTGTGTGTGTAGTGTAGTATACAGTATATATCTATGTGATTGTGAAGGGTTATACTACAGAAGCTTGCACTGTACCAACAAAAAGACACTCAAGTGCTGTCAATCCCACATCATTAAAAAAAAAAACAGAATATATAAAACAATGAAACCTACATACAATACACTATCACCAAATGGACATGAAACACTAGATCCTTTGCCTTCATCTTATTATTTATTTGTGAAATTTAATAGCATGTTTTGTGTGCCAGCCACATAGTGCTGTGACTCCCAGGTAAGCCCACATAACAAGTAAACATATCAAATATAGTGCAAATGTATTTGATCTTATTTCATATGCAATTGGAATGTATTTTACTCTGTTATATTTAGAATGTATTATGACCATACTGCGCCCGGCTGAAACTTAAAACTTGTAAAAACTATTAATATTAAAATGATTGTTTTTTGTTTAATACACACACATTATAGTTTGTTAATGGACCGGAAAGGTTCAAACTGCAATACAAATAGGTGCTGTACTAAATAATGTCCAGTTATTGTTTATATTCAGCTTACCGAGTGCAATGCATATCCTCCTAGTGGCTGGTGAGTTAATAATACTAACATGAGCACAAGACCTGTACTTAACTCTCAACTACAGAGCCTGCTCTTTAGTTGAATGGCAAGATGTTCGTCTTGGAACCAGATCCCTGTGGATGAAAACAGACAATGTCTGTGTTCTTTCCATTACAGCTATAGCATGTACGCTGGCTTGCGAGACACGTGATTCTAAAATTGCTCCAAATCCTGGGGTACAGCCAGTGGTAGAGGTTAAGAGTCTGACATTGACACTCCCTCCCTGAGCCTAGCTGGATGCACTCGTGTTTCTGCCCAAAGATGAGCTCTGATTAAGCTTGGGGGGGGGGGGGGTGTAATGAATAGCGGCTGATGAGTTAACAACACTGACATCAGCATATGACCCCTACTTAACTCTCGACTACAGGAGCTTGTTCTTTAGTTGAATGGCAAGACATTCACCTTTGAACTGTAGTTTGCGGTTCGCATTCAGTTTTTACATGCCTTTCCATTCAATCCAGTGGTCTTAGATGCCAATTCATTATAAGTGTACATGCACAGTTGCCTACTGTGTGAAAATGTGCTATATAACTATGGCTACACTACATTTCTTGAAAGAACTAACAAAGCAACGCTTTTACTGAGACCACTAACTCCCATTACACAATATATTTCTAATTTCCTGCTTCAGCTGGTAGGCTATTATGTGTTACGTGCCTGAAGTAGTAGTGAGAATTTTGTAATAAAAAAACAAACAAACACACACTTCTAACACACCTAACCTCCAATGCAATTGGAATAAAAAATAAAATAGAAAAAAAGTTCCAAAACTTGAATTAAACAATACATAATTTGCTACAGAATGTGCAGCAGAGTTCTATCAGAGTAGTTTTCTAAAATTCCCCAATGCACTGAAGCCAAAGCCTTAATCATCTGAAACTTTTATATTGAAACAGTTAAAACTATTAACTCCCCTTTGCCACATTGAATGCTTCTTCACTGCCACACCAGGACTCAATTAAGTTGGTAAAGGGTCTGTATACCCCACATGATTATCCTGGATTAAATACCACAGGGTTAAATAAATTAGGTAGATTATTGTGTGAAAAGGCTAAAACCAAAAGATCATTTTTGTATAATAGTGTTGAATGTAGTATACAGTATAAAAAGAAAACAAGTCTATATGGTTCAAATGCCATTCAATCTATAAATAAACTCCCTACCCACAGGAAAAAAAAGAGATTTATTAATCATTCTGATAAACACACAAATGCTATACGTTAAAACGGATGAAAAAAAGACAAACATACAGTATAAGAGAAAGCTCTGACCTAGTGACAGGGAGAAGATTCCTACATTCTAGCCACTATCTTCCAATTCAAAATTCTATATATATAAATTTTAAGCATGTTCAACATTTACTTGGCGTGTGTATATTAAGGCCACAACTGAATCACATTTATTTTATGCAGTTCATGTATGTATGTTTGTGTTTGTGTGCGTGTGACATACATACATGCCACAGTGGTATACAACAACTATATAATTTAATGTTTTCTACTTATTCATGAAATGATCTAAAATAGATCGATGTGTTCTAAAACATGTTTTTAAAGAAGGCAAACACTTGTGCAGTGTAATACTTTTAAGTATCCACACATGTAAGGTTTGACAGCACATCGACACCAACAAAGATGAACACAACACAAACCCCTTTCCTTTGTATAGCTTGGCCATCTAGCCACTTCAATGCACGTCAACCTAGAGCTTACTCTGACTCAAGGAAACTTAAAAAAACATTTAGCAGCACTATCATCCAAAGGTGCATGCTGGTGCTCCTTCTTTAATTAAAATATACCCTCTGTTGCATTATTAGATGCAATGATTAAAAAAAGAATAAAAAAAAGCTTGGTCTCTTGAGAAACTGGAATGAGTTCAGCTGTTTTGCGAAAGCATAGGTTTGTGAGTGTTTGTGAGTGTGAATGGGACAGTGACTATGAGCTGGAACCACAGGAGAGTGTTACGCTCAGATTGGTCTGGCTTTTTGTTTAAGGGTTTGTGTTGGGGAATAAGGGACAAGCACTGGACTAATCTTCAAATACAGATGTGCAACTGTGATCCCTAAATAATCACCCTTGTTACCTGAATTTCTAAATATTTCAACAGTTTAAGACACTGAAGCCTTATTTCTGTGGCTACCACCAGTCAAAAATAATAATCTTAATGTGAACCCCTAATTTTTATATTGGGGGGATAGAGGGGCAGAAAAGAAAGGTATGGGTCGCTGGTAGCGGTGAACAATGCAACACAAAATAAATACATTGCACATAGAATTCTTTCATAGTGATTGCAAGAGCAGCTGAGACGATGATGTAAACTGAAGTATGGCTCTCTTTTGGGATTCACACTCGCAGTTTATACTTTCATTAAGTTTCTACCCATGGTATAATGAAAATGAGCGTCTCATTTACTGTGTGTGTGGAGCTTACATAGCCTGAGCTAGCTTTGTCTTTTAGCTCCAAGGGACAAAAAAGCCTGTGATTTGAAAATCTGTTAAGCAATCCCTATTGAATTGTACTCAAAATATTTACTTTGTGGGGAAAATAAAAAAAAAAGTGGTTTTGGTATTTTTTTTTTAGGTGTGGCATCAGGCTCATGTGTCATCCATATTATAAAGTGCTTTAGCACCTCTCGTAGTTTTAGCAACTTGTTTTGTTTTTTCTGAAAGACCCCCAAACAGCGTTCCACCATTTACTAATGCACAGTGGAGGAGGAGGATTGGTTCCCTCCTGGGCAGCCCGGGCACCCTGATTGGCTGGGTGGCTGGGTGGCTGGTAGGCTGGCGCGGCTGATTGTCAGGTCCAGTGGGTGGGTGGAGGTGGCTCACACAGGCATGGGCATCTCGTCATACTCATCCTGACCCTCCTTATCGAACGAAGTAGGTTCTGCTTCGTCTCCGTCCAACTGGGGGGGGGGGGGGGGGGGCGGGATACATTAAGACATTTATAAACAAAGATTGTCTTAGTCAATTATATTTTGTGGCGTTCCATTCTCGCAATCACAGAATTGTGCTTAGTGCACGTAGTCAATATTAGTAACTAAATGTACCTACATTTTGAAGTGTATCCGAATGTCCCATCCAATTGTTATCACAACTGGATAAGCGGTTCTCTAGGTATAAGGAATAATGTAATTGTGCCTCCACTATAGCACTATATTCACTTAAATAGCTCACTAAATCATTGTGTTGCTTGAAATTTAATGGCATTTCAGTGCTTTCTCAAGTTGTATTCCAGTCAGTAGCAGTTTCTTTTCCTCCCAGATATCAACCTAATTTATTATCCTTTGTGTCACGCTCAATATAGCTGTTGTAAAACTGATTATGACAAGATCTGGCATGCATAAGATCTTAGTCATAATAAACGCATCATAAACAGAGAGTTAGGCAACACATTAAAGTACATGGTGCTAACAGGAAGTAATTCTAGTAAATCAGTGATTTATTTAGCTGTTAGAGAAAACTATGTAAAGTCATAGGAAAAACAACGATTGAAACTCAAGTGTGAGCTAATGTGTCTAACTTCTGGGAGTTTGAGCTCTTTTAAAGAAAATAAAAGGCAAACATTTAGAATGTTGTTTTTTTCTTGGAGGAATATATATATATATATATATATATATATATATATATATAAAAAACTGCTCAGGAAGTGTCATTGTCTAAAAAAGCGAAATGTTCACAATTGTTTTTCCTACAGAACAAACTCCCAGAAGCAACTCATGTGTGCTGGATGCAGAGTGAAAGACATGTTCGCCAGTTTTATTGTTTACAAATGTTATGAAAAAATAAAAACATAAGTGCCCCTTTCATGTAAGAAAATGTAAGATCTACGAAATAGAATTATTTTGTTAGCTATATATACTTTAAGCACTTTAATGCAAAAAACAAACAGACAAATTGAACAAGATGCTAACAGACAGCCCCTCTCCCACTGTACTTACAGACTTCATCTCGCGCTCGGTGAAGATGCGGGTCAGCAGGAACATCTTCAGGGGGACGGTCATGATGAGAACAAAGGGGAATGCCAAGGAGGCCACTGTGGACATGACTGCCCACAGCACTGCCAGGCACACCAGCTGCAGCCCCGTGAACAGGTGCATCCGTAGAGTGCGCACCTTCCAGAGAGAGACAACAAGACTGTTACAGCGTCTATATCATTGGACATACAGCCTGTAACGTGTAACATGCACTGATATGAACTGACCTGGAAATATTCTGCCCATCATAAATATTTGTATTATTATTATTATTATTATTATTGTTTCTAGCAAAAGTAAACTTACATTTTCAGTATATCAATTGGTTTCACATATGCATTCAAGTTAACCAGCAGTATAAAAGGCTCTTTTCATTTTTTATCAGTGACCAATTATATAAATTGTTGTGCTTTGTAATGTTTTTTTTTTTTTTTTTTTTTTTTTAAATGTAGTAAAATCGACAAATTATTTTCTTCTAATTTGGCATATCCAATTATTTTTAGGCTCAGCTCACTGCTACCACCCCTGCGGGAAAGGCGAAGACGAGCACACGCTGTCCTCCGAAGTGTGTGCAGTCAGCCGACCACTTTTTTTCACACTGCAGACTCACCGTGCAGCCACCTCAGAGCTACAGCGTCGGAGGACAACGCAGCTCTGGGCAGCTTACAGGCAAGCCCGCAGGCGCCCAGCCAGACTACAGGGGTTTCTGTTGCGCGGTGAGCCGAGGACACCCTGGCCGGCCTAAGACCTCTCCCCCCCCCAGCTCCAGTCTATGGTCGGCAATAGACTAGCCTGGACTCGAACCAGTGACCTCCAGGCTAGGCTATAGGGCTCGGAGTGCTTTTACCAGATGCACCACTCGGGAGCCCATTTTTTTGGGAAGCTAACCCCAGTCCTCCTGGGGCTATGACATGTTTAAGGAAAGATACTCCTGGAGCAGTAAAGTACAATTATATGAAAAGCATGTTTCAAAACTCCAGGAGCTACTATTTCCTTAACTCAACCTGGAGCACCAGTTATCCCACAACGTGTGACAAGCTGCCTTTAAACTGATGAATGGTTGGCATGCAGAGGATTGCAAAGTCACTGGTTAGTAACTGACAATTACCAGCCTTTGTAAGCCCAGACTTGATTTTGTAAATTTTCAAAATTGCTTTAAGTGGAAGTAGATGTGGCCCTCACCTTTCTGACGTAGGTCTTGTCGGGATGGTACTTGGGAGGCATGAGCAGCAGCATCATGCGCTCGTACAGCTGTATGCCGTTGAGAGACGTCACCCCCATGTAGAGGAAGATCCCGAAGAGGACAGCCAGGGGGATCTGCCGTAGGAGATCACCGATCACAATGGACAAACCTTGGGGCGGCAGGCAGGCAGAAAGGTCAAAGTGGTAATCTTTTTTTTTTTTTTTTTTATTAAATAGTGTACTTCCATATTACAAACCCATTTGTCCTCCTCTCCCTCTGCAAGATGGGTCATTGTGATAAATGACATTTTTACCATTATAATGAAGATTAATTGACTTTTATATTCATCACTGATTACTGTTTCTGCATTCACAGACATTTGTTAAAGTCAGCAGTATATTTTTTGCTTTGGTCCACAGTCTCTGAGCAAGCCTGAGCAAAGTTCAATCTCTGTACTAAGGCCAGTATAAAAATGACAACTATGGGAGTGCTAGGGGTGTGCATCTGTAACACACACTGAGAGGGGGGAGGATGGAGTTAGATTACCGGTGCATAATTCTAGTGGTAATTATTATTTTTACTTCAGTAAGGAAATTCCTACTTGCTAAGGCTTATTTTCATATATGCTGGTAAATAAATGAAGACGAAGAACATGGATAAAGTGATAATACCTTTGGGATAGATCTCAAGGGTGTTCTAATACCAAGGCAGCTTTTTTGCTTGTTTAAATTTGTAAAACTCATTACCTGGAAAGAGAAGCTCATTTCACAGTCAATCAATGAGAAACGCGGACCTACCTACGAAGACGGCCACCAGCAGCCCGGTCACTCTCTGCTCTTTGACCTCCTGGACCTTGGGTTTGTCCCCGGGCGCCACAGCCTTGCTCATGACTGTCAGTGCGTTGGCGTGTGTGACGGAGCGGACAGTGGCTGCGGCCAGCCAGGGAAGTCCAAACAGGGCGCAAACCCCCCCCAGGACCACGATGATGAGCAGGTCCAGGTGGAACCCTGATCCCTTCACCAGCATCCGCTCCTTCTTAGTGACGATGAGCCTGGAGACATGAGGGGAAGGAGAGGTGACACAATGAAGGGGAGAGCATAGGCAAACAGCAAAGGGGAGAGCATAGGCAAACAGCAAAGGGGAGAGCATAGGCAAACAGCTCCACTATATCCAAGTTGCCAGAGTATGCATCCGTAGACACCAACCACAGCATGTGGAATAATTTATTGCAACAAATGTACATTCATGATTTATTCAAAACCATGCAATATAGCATCCCCAAAAGCACACCACAGCAGAGGTCAGTATCAACTACTGTCTATAGCAACTTTTATCATAGTTGGTAAAGTTGTCATAAACAAGCTAAAAACAAAAAAGCGCATAACATGACTGAAAAAATGAAAGACAGACACTGCGGTTACACAACAGAGGGAAAAAAAAGAGCCTCACGATGTGATCTGGGTCTCCATGAAGATGAGGATGAAGACCAGGATGGCTGGGAGGATGCTGGCCACCATCATCCATATGGGGAATTCCTTTTTGTCACCCAAGGGGTTAATCACCCAGCCTCGCAAATGAGGGCTGGTCACTGAGAACCCACTGGGCACACTCAATTTCTGCAAGCAGAGAAAGAGCACACTGTCATCAAACATGTGACAGAGACCATGAAGCTCTGGGAAACAGCATACAGATTCAGGTATTGAGCAAGTCAAAACTACTGCATTACAATGCCTTTTCATTATGACCAAGTTCCAATCTTCTGATTAATAAGGAAACATAAATGATGCCCTTCTCACACTGACCTGTATATAGGTGTCAGTGATGCTGTAGTTCACCAGCACCATGATGAGAATGGCGATGGGCACCCCAAAGTCTCCAATTAACCTTCGAATCTGCAGGAAAATTAGGTATATGAGGCTACTGCAAAACATGTGAAGAGCAAACACTGAAAATTGTGTATGTTAAACAATGCCCTCTTGGCTTATTTCGTTATTTTTTATTATATTATCTCTCAGGTTAAAGATATAGATGTTTTATGAACACAGTACAGTAAGCTATTCAATGAATTATCCTGTGTGTAAAATTCTCAAAGGCTGTATTCACAGACCCCAATTAGCACCAATATATCCTTCACACCTATTAAACACTCAGTAGTGCTGCATTTCAAAATAGTAAAAGAAACAAGCATTTTGACTTCTTTTCCATGTCTTTTGAAGACATAGATCTAATGTAAGTTATCCTCTGCATTTCTGCTGATGGGAAACACGTTTCAGCGTGTACCAGATAAACTGCTATTCCCAGAAGACACTGCATGGCCGTATGCTCGTTGCATTGTCAGAACGGCAGTGTCAGTAAAGTGAGATATATTTTCAAAGTTGCATATTATGGTATCAATTCCTTTCTCTGGTAACACATGTAGTTGTTGGTTTTGTTTTTTACTTTGTTAGTGTTTGTTGGAAGTCATATTGATATTATTTTAGCCCTTCCCCAGCAGTATTCGCTTTTTGCCTGCACGGTTTAGAATTATTTTGTTGGTCATTTATTTAAGTTCAGCAAATGAAGTCGATAGTATGAGCTTGACTGTATTCCTCCTTTTCTCCTGCCTTAACAACTTTGTTTAGAAAACATTGTATGCAAAGTATGTTAGTGACGTGGTCTTGAAATCTAAATGCTATATATTTATGTTGTATACAGTGCCTTTTTAAACATATGCTGCAGTGTGTAACAGTTAAGTATATTATAATAAACTATGACGGGCTACTTCCTTTCTCTGTTGGCTAGTGGAGAAAATGTGTTTAACAGCCAAATTCGGGTAAACCCTGTTTAGACTGCGCTAGATCTCTTGATCTACCCCTATGCACTGGACTTGCCTGACCTCAGCACCACGTTACCGGATCCTCAGCTGATGCACTATCCTTGCACAATTGCACTACTAATATGTAAATGTAGATATAACTTGTTGTAATCTTAACTTGTTGCATCCTATTGTATTTTAGTAGTATTATTTGCACTTACTATAGACTATACTGTATTTAAATGTTAACCTTGCATTGTAACTATGTAAACTACTGTCTTGTAACACCTGTAAGTCACCTTGGATAAAGGTGTCTGCCAAATAAATACACTAATAATAATAATAAAAATAATATGAAAAGTGTTCAGTCAAAATACAATAACAAGACTATACTGCTACTAGGGTCTTAAGGGGACCCCAAGCCCTCTGCCTTTTTTCTGCCGCCCCATTTTTTGTGGCCACCACTTGCCACTGAATCTTAGTTATGGTAGTCCAAAATTAGCTCTAAATCAGGGTGTGTGAAATTAATCAGCAGTGCTGAGAGAGATAAAGCAGGCAAGCCTGAGACGCACCCTGCCAGGGAAGAAGGCGCTGTTCTTGAACTTGCGCAGGTAGAAAGCGATGAAGAAGGTCCCGGCCATGAGGACGAGGGACAGCAGGGCTGTGTTGGGCTTCCCCGTCACAATCTCCTTCCCTGCCGTGTCCCCCATCCTCAGGGACACATTGCTCGACAGAGGCTCTGTCCAGTTGCTCAATGTCCTGTTGTCCAGGGAGCAGGGTTGCAGGGGGTGCTCTTGGAAAATCTGGAGAGGGGGAAGCAGGAGGTTAGAATACAACACATTACAGAGCAGATCACATACTACAACGTTCAGCCCTTCTGTCCTTATTTTTTTTCTAACTTCATTTTAACTTTAATAAAACGTACAGTCAGTCAGGACTGCAAAGTCATATCCTGGGTAAAACAGTGTAACTGTGAAACAACACGGTTAGAAACTCCCATAACATTCAAATCCCACGGCACAGCTGTTAATGCAAAATTACTTCAACAGCTATGGCCAAAGGTTTTGCATCAACCTATAGAATTAACTCATTTTGCGTCATAAAGTTGAATGAAACCTGCTGAATAATGTTACGTATATATTTTTTAAAATTATGTCTTAATCCTAAAATTCCAGGTAATGTAAAACTTTTGGCCACAGCTGTAGATCAACTGTGACCAATGTACAGCTAGGCACCTCCCTTGATTCTAATATTCTCAACAGTTTGTGCTAAAGAAATAATATTACTTAATTTCATAGACTGATAAGATGTGATATAATTATAATATATCAATTAAAGTTGAATAAACACAAAAAAGCATCTCAAGTAAGACTGTCCTATTTGTTTAATAATGCGCTCTACAATAAAATAGTGGTCGAACAAATATCCGAACATTCAAACAAATGTTTTTTGACATGTATTTAGATATAAAGATCAGATGTTTGGATTCGCTAAAAATGACAAAAATACCTTGCACTTTACCGTCTCACCAGAAGAGCTCCGTGTGATACGTGAGATTAATATATATAAAAAACAACATAGAATCAACACAGCAGCTCTTGAGCCTCTATTTAACAGTTTTAGACACCAAAAAGTAAACAAACCAAATTATGCTCGCGCACCCTTAATGATCTCATGGGACAGAAAAAAGCAAGCATTCTAAAATGCCTTGCTTAAACAATACCCACCTTCCTGAAAATGTTGTGTTGTGATTTTTATATTATATATATTTTGTTGCGACTTTCTGTTACGTGGAATGTAATAAACGAGAACCAAAACAGTGAGTTTTTTTCCCCTTCACTTTACAACGCCATTTCCACATTTGTTTTATTTGAAACATTTAAAGTTAAATTTCAGTTTTTGTTTGCTTGTTCAGCTACAAAAATGTTATTACTTTATGAAAACGTGTTGATGGCCACGGTTTACTGTGAATAAACAGCAATGGCAAGGAATGGAAAAATAAATAAAAATAATAAAAAAAATGCATGGTCATCTTTATGTACTATTTATTTTGGGAATAAACAAAACAACATTTAAGCTAAAAACAAAAAAGCGCATAACATGACTGAAAAAATGAAAGACAAACACTGCGGTTACACAACAGAGGGAAAAAAAAAGAGCCTCACGATGTGATTTTATAGTTATTTTATAGTTAATTCACTGGGGTAAAGTAAGTCCTACACAACTTACTCTTTACTCCTGGGATATTTTTCTATTTTAACGCGTTACATATTGTAAGGTCTTGCTGTAAAATAAAGGCAAACACACAGGGGCCACGGCCACGCCCCCTGCCCCTGCTGCTATGCGGTCTCTGCCTGCGTTCTAAGCAATATAATGGCTTTTATTACTTTTTGAAAAACGAACGAATATCTGAATGAATATTTAAATTATGAGCGAATATCCGAACATGAAAATCCTGTGTTTGTCCCAGCACTAATAAGAAGTAACTTTTTCACCAACACAAAACAGGAAAACGTCTGTGCGTAATGCAATGTTGACATGCTTGCCCTAATATACAGACACTCTCCCCGATTCTGGTTTTTGAACTCACCTTGACTAGCTTGGAGAAGGTCTCGTAGATGAAGATGAGTGAGATGAGGAAGGCAAAGATCTCCTGGGTGAAGCGCGAGACATAACGCACCAGGAAACTGCCCTCGAATGCCACCATGATGAGCACGATGAGGATGAGCCAGAACCCGATCCACACCCGACCCGTCAGGTACTCCATTTCATTGGCCTTGCAGAACTGAGAGGGGGCGGACAGTCACTCGAGATACAGTATTCTATTGCACCACAGCCTACAGCTACTCTGCATGGGCAGTCTGGGCGTTTAATGTTTTACCATTATATTAGGTTTAGGTCCTAAAGCAGTCGTACTTCATACATACTGATAAATACAAAACATTTTTTTTTTATATACAACAACCCCTGATCACTGACCCCCGACAACCCACAACCCACTTAACTTTAGAGTCACTGGATACTCACAGAATAAAAAGCTTCTTCGAAAACTAGCAGGGGCCCCGAGAAACCAACCACGAGCAGGGGCTGGGCCCCGAGCAGGCAGAACACCACGCCGTGGAGCGCTGTGGAGATGATGAGCTCTGACACACCCATCAGACCCTCCGTCTTCTCACCTGGGAAACACAGGCCTGGTCACTATGGGGGCACGGAGTATCTCCTTCTGCCTCCCGACACCTGACCATGCTGGGAACTACAGGGACAGTGCTGCATATGCACAGAGGGTAAAGCATGCACTCTGCTACTGTTACATCTGAGGAATAAGTAAGGAACTAGAATAAACCAATATCTACCTTAGTTAGAATGAGGTAACCAAGTAAGTACATGAGTAGGGATGGAAATACACCAGGAAGCAAATGTATTTCAAGCTTAGTATGAACCACCCAAGCTTGAGAATTTCAATATAAAGTTTTATCACCACTGGAGTCTTTCAAAATGTAGTTACCTAAGAACAGACATAGAGGTGCCTACACTACATCCCTATCATAGTGGGGTAATACATATCAATAGCCGAGATAAACGATAATAAACTGAGCAACCAAATGGGTAGAAAACTTGAGTAAACAACTGAATACATAAACAAGTAGCAAAATAACAGGTTATTCCCCAGAAAGGAGCGAGTTGCTTACCCAGCAGGCCCCCAAAGGTGATGGCCGGGGAGAGGGCAGCGAAGTAGATGAAGATGACGGCAGCCATGCACTGTGGGTTGAGGGCATCCTTGAAGTCACTCAGGTACTTGGGGTATCTCCTGCGTGCGTCGCGGATCAGCCCCCCGAAGGGTCGGCCCGTCCGCTGCAGTGGGTCATCATCACCCCCCTTGACCGCTTGGATGGTCAGCAGGGCCCCTGTGGGATGGAAGGGGGGTGGGGGGGTACAGATATATTTTTAACGTAATTTTCGGTAACAGCTGGACACAGGTGCAAAACGAGCTTCAATGTAACCCACGCACTTTTTGTCATTCCTGTAATTAGTTTTTTGTATTACACGCACCTATGAATTAGGTGCACCTTTTTTAACGCCCCGGCATTGGTTCTTAACACTACATTTCTCTGCATACTTCTCATTACAACAAGCAGTATACAGTAGGCTGCTAACTCTGCTAGGGCTGCAATGAAGGGTACATTTTGACCTTTGAAGGTTCAGAACACATTACCGAAGGAAGGTTCGAACCTTCAATGGTACTAATTTGCATAATTTACTGGTGATGTCACCATAGCTATTTGTTTATATTTGATTGAAAATCCTATTATTTTTACAGGTAATCCATATAAATGTAATAAAATATTCACATGTAGTTAAAAATATGTTATATAAAACAGTTATCATGTTTTTATAATTTAAATTAAAAAAAATACATGTTTATTTACATGTAATTGATGCTGCTTGCGATATATATACAGTAAGCTTGAACTGCAGCAGCATGAACTGCAAAACAAAGCTTTTTTTTTTTTTTAGCAGACGCCCTTATCCAGGGCGACTTACAATTGTTACAAGATATCACATTATTTTTACATACAATTACCCATTTATACAGTTGGGTTTTTACTGGAGCAATCTAGGTAAAGTACCTTGCTCAAGGGTACAGCACCAGTGTCCCCCACCTGGGATTGAACCCACGACCCTCCGGTCAAGAGTCCAGAGCCCTAACCACTACTCCACACTGATTTGGTAGTGGATTTTAATACAACTTTTATTTACATAATATGCATTATACAAATCAAAAGATCGAATTTTGCATGTGAGTGACATTTAATGTGTGATTTATAGTATTCAAATATTGTCAAACTGTTTCTGGTAACAGAAAAAGAAAAAATTCTACAGTACGTGAATGCAACCTGACGAACCTTCGAAGGTTTAAAACTACCTTCGAATTCCTGGCTAGCAAACGAACCTTCGAACACAGCCCTAAACTCTACCTTAGCGCAAGAAAAAGCAGATCAAGTTCAAAGTCTGAAAAACATTATGGGGCACTTTAGGGGTTTTTAGATGTTGTTAAGTAAAATATTTTTGAAAAATATTTAGTTAAAAAAAACTCCTTTGAAATGAACAGTAAGGCTAGATTTTTAAGTTTTAATGCATTTTTTGTTTACGACTGTAAGTCGCCCTGGATAAGGGCGTCTGCTAAGAAATAAATAATAATAATAATAATAATAATAATAATAATAATAATAATAATGCAACATCTTCCTCCCTTTGTCATCTTGCCCTGCACGGCTTCAGATTTCTAGTTGAACGTATATTTGGTTTTCAATTTTGTATTTAGGATTTCATGAAATATACAAATCTGGTTAAATAAAGCTTTATACTGACCATTTTATTATTGTATTTGAAACTGAGTAAAATATAATCAATATATTTGAAAAGGGCTAATAAATTGCTATGGTAGTAGTAGTAGTAGTATTTGATATGCTGCCGAATTCAAAACACAATATTGTTGATTTTAAAGATTGTACTTTTTATATCACACAGCTATTCTCAAAGACTTTTTTTTCTAACATTGCCAGTAAAAATGCATTTAACATTTTTATTTAATTGTCTTTTAAGATCGCCCAATGTATTGGATTTTACATTAAGATGAGGTTATGTAATAACATCTATATCTCAGCTATTTCTAATCATTCAAAAAAAATAAATGTATAAAACATTCTTTTAAATAGGTGTCATGTTATTGTTTTTATTCAGAATTGCAAAATATATCACAACAATCAGTCACGTCTATACAGCTGTATATATTCATACAGATATAATGAAACTTTAAAGAAATTAAATTAAGTCTGACGATGTACTATGTTAACTTAAACAAACAAAAAAAAATGCACAGAACCATGAGTTGTTACCTTTATCCTCAGGGGTCTTGGGCTCCTTGGTGAGCAGCTTGATATCCTGCTCCTCCCTCTTCTTCAGCATCTCCTTCTGAAAGCGCGCCAAGGAGCTAAGCAGCTCCTCCCCCCCAACCTCAGAAGGTGGAATCACGATGCTGCAGTCCAGGAACTCGTTGATGGCATTCAGGAGGTCCTGCCGGTCGTCAGCCAGGTACGCTGCTTCGTGAAAGTGCTGCCAGGGAAAACCAGAAGGGATTAGGGTTTGCATTGTAATTATCATTTAGCAGACACTTTTATCAAAAGCGACTTAGAGACTTGGGGGTGAACTACGCATCACAACTGCTGCTGCAGAGTCACTTACAATAGGACCTCGGTTTTACGTCTCATCCAAACGATGGAGCACAAGGAGGTTAAGTGACTTGTTCAGGGTCACACCCAGTGAGTCAATGGCTGAGGATTGAACCTGGAAACTCCTGGTAACAAGCCCCTTTCTTTAACCACTGGACCAACAAATGAACACACCCTAATAAACAATAGATTATCTTTTCTATCATTTGAGAAATATAGCTAAACTTAGACCTATTATTTCTGTACCGGATGCTGAGAGGCTAATGCATGCCTTTGTTTACAGCTCATCCAAAAGAATACTAACAAAAACCAGAAAAAGTGAACATATCACCCCTATCTTGGCCTCTTTGCACTGGCTCCATGTGTAGTTTAGAATACATTTTAAGACTTTGCTTTTAACTTACAAAGCCCTCAGTGGATTAGCACCCAGTTATTTACAGCAGCTGTTGACCCTGTGCACTCCTAGTCGCACTCTTAGATCACAGGATGCGGGGCTGTTGGTTATTCCGAGGGTGAACAGAAATAGTATGGGAGGAAGGGCATTTTCTTGTGAGGCTCCAACTCTATGGAACTCTGCCTTATTCTGTCAGAGAAGCTAGGACTCTTACTGCCTCTAAATCAAGACTGAAAACACATTTTTACAATGTGTCTTATCATAGTTTTTTATTATACAATAGAGCTGCTTTCTAGTTGTCCTTTCTAATTTCAAATGTTATTAATGTTCCTACTACAGTTGCCCCGGGTTATACCACCCCCCTTTATAATGCCACCCTCGCATAACGCCAGCTGTAAAAACAGTGCTATTTTTACCCGTTATATCGCCACCCCGCTGTCCGCCATCCGCCAACTTCCCAAGCCAAGCAAACATAAATATAAGCATTGTAGTTTCCCTCATTGTAACGCCAGCGAAATAATCATGGCCAATTAAAACAACAAAGTTTTGCAGTTAACTTTTGACTCGCTTTTTGTTAATTCGTTGTTAACTAAATGTTCATACCAATGTCATCAACACTCCCGCTCCCAAAGCAAAATAGAAAGTACGAAATGGTGAATCGACCCTACATTTAACACCAGAGCAAAAGAAAAAAATCGGCATGTATGCATCTGAAAATAAGAAAGCAAGACATTGCAAATGTTTTCTCGCCTAAGTGAGGCATACTGTTAATTGAAGTACAATTGGAGACATTGTAATGGATAAAAACAAATGGCTTACCTTGACGGAACGGGTCGATTTGTTTAACCTGAAAAAGGCTTGACGCAGTCTAAAATAAGCGACTTTTACAAACCACAGTAAAAAAAAGTACTGTAAGAGGTAGGTTTGTTTGTTTACGTGCAAGTTTTGCACAAATGAAGTTTTTCTTTTTGTTTTTTTACTTTGTTTACATATTCAACGTTTTTTGTAACTGCTTAAAAAAGAATGCTGTTGAGCTTAAATTGCTTTGTGAAATAAATAGATGGCATCGTTCAATGGGGGATAGTATTCGGCAGGCTTACAGTCGTGCCACAAACAGTAAAGTTCAAATGACCAGTACAGTAAAAAAAAAAAAAAAATCATCATCTTACGCTTTGTTTTTATGGAATTGTTGTTTGGGTGATTTGACACTAAATGGGTGTTTATTTTTTGTACCTCAAAAGTAGCCATGTATGTTTCATACAGATGGGAAAAGATGATAAAACGTCACTAGTAGACCTACTCTTGTGTTAAGAACTAGTACTGTAATTTTAAAAAAGATTATGGTTTTATTAAAATGGCCTAGAGATACTGTAATTGTATAACTAAAAAAATAAAATGTTTTAATTTATTGCAAACATAGAAGGTTGTGTGTGTAGGTTTTTTTTTAGTTTGGACCCTCACTATAACGCCACCCTCGCTTATTGCCCATGGCCCTTACCAGGCGGTATAAAGAGGGTTGACTGTATGTTGTTTTTATTCTTTTTATGAACTGGCTTTCTTTCTCTTACCAAATTTTGTATTTAACTGTTTTATTACAATGGATTGATTTTTAACTTTGTGTAATAAATTGTGTGAATAAATACATACATACATAAATAAATTCTCTCAGTAAAGCTTTATTCACAATTCTCTCTTTGTAGCAGAGAATGAAGATATGTGGAGCTGACAATGATGTCTCAATGCTTGCTTAATCTGAACACACACACAGATAAAGTCACAGCAAGTGATACAGGGAGAGAGACACACAGACGGATAAAGATACAGTAAGTGATACAAAGAGAGAGGGGTAAAGGAAGGGAAGTGACACACACATACAAAGAGAGATTCCCTCTCCCCCAGCCCCTGGGTCCTCTTACTTTGTCAGACATGAGTGTGGAAATGGAGCGACCAATCTCGTGGTAGTCTATGTTGGTGCTGCTGGGCCCAAGCAGGACGAAGAGGAACCGGACCGGGACAGGCACCTCCAGCACAGACTCCAGCTCCACAGCTTCGTGCAGCCGGACGAACGCCATGGTGGGCTGCTCCAGGAACTCCACGCTGCCTGGGGACGGGACAGAAATGCTTAGCCACGGGATTCTAATGGGAGCGTCCCATTACCTCTGGTGCGCCCATGTGTTTGGGCGGCAAAATCAGCAGCAACTGTTTCTCTTCATCGCGCTACAGCTAACACTGCTGGCCTGGCACCTGCTGGCCAGGTCGGTAGCTTGCTTACATCCACTCTCGAGTTCCTGGGAATAAAAGAGGAAGCTGGCTTGTCGTGGGACCGGAGGACACCCACTGAACCTTCAGTTCACCTGAGCTGTGTGGGGAATGGCTATGGTGTGGGGAATAAATTATTGGACATTCCAAATTGGAGAGAAAATAATTGGGCACACTAAATAAAAAAAATAATAATAAAAAAAAAAAAAAAAATGCCGAGCCACTATCCCTGCTTTAAGGCCGGGACACACATACGTGGTGCGATGCCGCTGGCAATCAGGAGTCATTTTACCGTCAATATTGCCTACCGTGTTACTAAATGGTGCTGCACAGACTACAGCAATATAATACCGGAGTATTGCAGTGTCTGTTGTCTACAGAGGTGTCCAAGCACCCTGAAGTGTTTGATCCTTCCCATATTTCCTACAAAGATGCTGACATGAAGGCAAACATCTGGGAAGCCATAGGAGCAACAATTGGACGGGCAGGTCAGTATTTTATAGAGCGCTCCTGTTAAGCATCCTTCTTGTAGCCTACTTAGTAAACCGTAAACATAATTTGCTATTCCCTCACAGTATCAAACATCCCTGAGTCCAACAGGCACTACAATGATGTTCTGTACATGGAAGAACATTTAGATAGGAGATCCTTACCAACGAGTACGACGGTGGCTTCCGCATTTTCCGGGATCTTCTCCAGCAGTTTTAGCTCATGCTTGGACTTGGACTTGTGTATCCCAAGCAATGGAGCAGCATCCTTCTGCAGGAGAAGAAACACCACCGGTCAGACTTGCAGAGAAGGCTTCATTGTTATCATTCATACAGTACTTCTCCTGTTTCATATAACAAAAGGTCTAACATGCATATTTGAGAACAGATGGAGCAATGCTAGTTTCATGAGTTGCAGCCTCTCTGCCCTTCCTCTCCTGACCTGGCGATATGGAGCGAAGAAGGACTAGTGACTAGCCTGTCATCTACTACTGAACATAGATCAAAAAGTCAGGAAAAAGACAACTGCATTATTTTGAGGTCTTCAAACTGGTGGGCAAATATTTCAGTAGATTTATAAATCAGAAATAGAGCATTGAGTAGAGAGCCTCAAACAGGGTTTAGGTTTGGTTTAGTTAAGCCTCTATATGGATTTCTTTTCCTTGTGGTAGATAATAACTTGTGATTCTCTCCCCCCCCCCCCCCCCCCCCATTTTGTATATTCATCAAACAAGCCATTCAAACTTAAAATAAGAAATATTTTTGTCATTTGGCTCAACAATTATCCCATGTTAGATATATATTACATATTATTAGGTAACCAAGGCATTAAAACCCACTTCCCTCCTGTTAGCTGTAGCAAAACTACTACTGGTCCCATTTTTGTTCTGTTGAAGATCATTTGGTTCTTTGTTTGTATTGTATACTTCAGTTTGGATTAAGCAGATATTTTATAAGCAGCGCTATAGAAGTACAACTTGCTGTTGCTTTCTGGTGCCCAAAACATTTCCTGTGCTGCAGCTCAGATTTAATCCAATGGTAGAGCTGCAATCAGGGCATGTGATTTACTGTACAGGAAGTGATATACCATGAAGAAATGTTTTTGAACGGGATGAAACATCAGCATATCTTGAATTCAAACATCACAAAAACAAGTAAAATGACCAAAAGATTTTCAGCTGAGGAAGAGGACCGGAAATAATGCTAATAAGCGGCAGGAAAATGGATTCTAAAAATGTGCGCTCCGTTAGCATTTCACTGCTGAGTCTATTTGTACACCCAGTGGCACAGTAAAAAGTGCTATTGATATTAATATTTTTTAGTTATTAAGGGGTACCCTATTATATTATTTCTTACAGCTGGAGTTATAAAATACAATATCAAGACTGCCTGTTGTGATCACAACACTTCAATGTACTTGCTCAATTTAGTTTATATATCATATCAAAAGGTAGGAAGCATCCAGTATTTGAGCAGTGAAGTGATAAAAATAGTTTGGGAGTGGCCGGTGCTGACCTCCAGTTTGTCAATATTAATGCGGGTATCATGCTCGGCCTTGGGGCTGCTGCCCCCCATGAGTGGGTCGGTGACAGAGGGCTCGGAGGCCTGCGTGATGTGGTTGGTGCTGTGGTGGTGCGGCAGCAGGGAACCCAGGCTGGCTGTGGAGATGTTCCTGGGGAAGCTGAACTCCTTCTCATCGCTCGGGTGGCTGCAGGGGCAGGAAGAAAACCAACAAAACAATTACACCACCCACTCGATATATCGCGGATGTCGGGGTCCAATATAAATCCACTATATGGGTGGGTTCAATCCCTGGTAGGGGACACTGCTGCTATACCCTTGAGCAAGGTACTTTACCTAGATTGCTCCAGTAAAAACCCAACTGTATAAATGGGTAATTGTATGTAAAAATAATGTGATATCTTGTAACAATTGTAAGTCGCCCTGGATAAGGGCGTCTGCTAAGAAATAAATAATAATAATAATAATAATAATAATAATAATATATATAAAAAGCAGAACACCGTTTCAATTTGTACAGCGGAGAGTAATTGCTTTTCATCAACTTCAGTCTAATCATATGTAACCACATGCTGCAAATTGCAATTACAGTGACAGGTTGGAACATTAGTGCCCAATCATGCTTTTTTGTAAATTTGGAATTTCAAAATTCCCAATTAAAATGTCACCTCACTACTGGAACCAACATTCCAACTCATGAGGATTGAAGATTAAATAAGTGACCTCTGTTCCTGCTGTCTAACCTAAGTTACTGAACCCTGGAAGCACAAGTTCTGGTTGAGTCACCCCACAGAAGTGCCTTTACTAGAGGATCCACTGGGGACCCTGTGGCCTTGTCATTGGTCCCTAAGGAGTTTGAGATGTTTGTTCCGGTGCCTTCTCCCATGCCCTCTCCTCTCACTTGCCCTCTAAACCTCCTCATTTGTGCTCCTCCTCACCTGTGCTTTAACAGCAGGGCCCTCAGGACGTTGGCTCTGTCCTCAGCTTTGATCTGGTCCGAGATGATCATATGCTCCACCACCTGGTGAGCAATACCAGGGAGGGACTTCTGATCCAGATCCAGCAGGACCGCACCTGAGACACAACACAACACGGTCAGGAACCTGCTCCTGTGGGAAACTGAACTTACCACTTTACTCTACTCATTCCCCAGAACTGGACTGTCAAGCTGTTTAGAAATGAGATATCAGGTATCTGTAGGGAGCTGTCACTTTTTTGTTCTTTTGAAATAATTAATTCATCCTTCCATCGCCAAGTATACAACACACATCACGTATAATATCACACAAAAAGTACTACATCTTACATATATAATTAAAAAAATGTCATTAAAAGGACAAAACAACAATTTTCAGTTTCAGCAGTGCAGAACCAGTGAAACAACCCACAGTCCTCGTGCCTATTTGAACTGAGATGTTAAAAACATATGTTTAAATATAAATCTTATGTACTGTATACAAATATAGACTCCATGATAGAAGACTGTTTCTGATACAGAGTGCATAGGAGGCTGTGTGGTGCGGTGGTTAAAGAATAGGGCTTGTACGAAGTCCCCGGTTCAAATCTCGGCTCAGCCACAGGTTGTGTGACCTTGAGCAAGTCACTTAACCTCCCTGTGCTCTGTCTTTCAGGTGACACGTTGTTGTAAGTGATGCACAGTTCACACACCCTAGTCTCTATGTGGCCTTGGATAAAGGCGTCTGCTAAAATAAACAAATAGTTGGTACATGCCCTTGCATGGGACGAATGCAATCAATATCTTGGATACACTAGTAATCCCCCTGCTAAAAAACTACATACACTGCGCTTGGACTTTTAAAAGCTTGCAGATCTAATGAAGCCATTAAATATTTCAGAACTGGGAGAACCCTACACTTAAAGTTTGTTTCATGTCTTTAGCAGGTATCTGTGTTTTATCTGCTCCAAAGCCCACCTCATGTGGCCCCAATATGGCAGCCATGACCCCAATATGGCAGCCATTTTAGGTCACAGTACAAAGTGAAGGGTTTGTTAGATTTTCCATTAAATGGTAAGGGGATGGTATGAAAAAAAATCCACCTTCTTATAAATGAAGACGTTAGTAAATGACTGATACGATGTGATGATGAAGGGTGTGACTCCCCCTCGGGTCCCCACCTTGTGCAATGGTCTTGCGGAGCTCAAGCAGGCTGCGGAAGCTGAGCGAGGCCACGTGGGGTTTACCCCAGCGGTCTGTCTCCTCCTCCACATCCTCCTCAAACTTGATCCAGCGTGCCGTCTCCCGCCACTGCATCTCCTGGTTCTTATCCATAATTAGCTCATTCAGCTCCACAAACACCTGAGCGAGACGAGACAGGACAAGCAATTTCAATTGACAAGAGACTATTAGAAAACTTGTTTTGTATAATTAATAAACAGACGCCATGTCTGTTATTTATAAATATGAATTATCAACACGAAAATGGGCTTGACCCTTGCTTTATCCCACTGTCTGCATGGCTTATTATTATTAAAATTATGCAGGCATATTTCGCTAAAAGAAACTACCCTTTGTATTACACAGATCCATCACGCATTTTGTTTCTGTTTTTCACATGCATCATTGTGTGCCCGACACTAACATGGGAAGATATGCTGATCCACTCAACCTCCAGATAAGGCAGAAATGAACTATTCTGGGTAATTAGTCCACAGTCACAATATATTGGCATGTGGAAATACAGTAGATGCCGGTTATTAGCAACCCTGATAAAAGACAACTTTCGGTTAGTAACAACATTTTCCCAGGAACCAATCCTGTCCCATAGACTTTAATGTTAATGGCATTCTGATATTAGCAACTGCACGCTGCTTATTGACAGTTTTATTACTAGTTGCCAGTGCTACAGTGCACACTTGCATGATTCATGCGCATACTTCATGCAGCTTTTATAAAACACTGACTTCGCAACTGCGTATTTCTGGCGGACTGAGGCAGAATCGTGGCTTTGAAACTGGCTACGAAGCTGCACGCAAAATTGAGATGGATTTACAGCGAGAGGTGGTACATTGTAAAAAGCAGACAACGCTGGACAATTTCTTATTTTAAAAATGTGTTCTTTAGAATTGATTGCAAGTACAACACATTTTTTTTTTCTTAATTTAGTAGTTGCGAATTATTTTTATTGTTTTCTCCACAATTTAGTAGTGTCCAATTATTTTTAGGCTCAGCTCACCACTACCACCCGTGCTGACTTGGGAGGGGCGAAAACAAACACACGCTGTCCTTCGAAGCGTGTGCCGTTAGCCGCCTGCTTTTTTACACACTGCAGACTCAACATGCAGCCACCCAGAGCTACTGCTTCGGAGGACAACGCAGCCCTAGGCAGCTTACAGGCAAGCCCGCAGGCGCCCGGCCAGACCACAGGGGTCGCTGGTGCACGGTGAGCCGAGGACACCTGGCCGACCTAGCCCTCCCTCCCACCGGGCAGTGCTCGGCCATTTGTGTGCCGCCCCCTGGGAGCTCCCGTCCTCGGTTGGCAAAGGAATAGCCTGGACTCGAACCGGCGACATCCAGGCTATAGGGCGCATCCTGCACTCTACGCGGAGCGCCTTTACTGGATGCGCCACTCGGGAGCCTCAACACATATTTTTTTTATGACTGCTTTACTCATTGTAAGGACAATTGTAGTACATCATTGTGTAGTACTATTTAAGCCTACTCCTTTTTTTTGTTTGTTTTACACACGCGTGGGCTAAACTGTTCTATGTTTGGGTATTTCGTGTTTCTCATGTTAATTTTTTTAACACTAACATTTAAAACACATGTATTTCAGTGCCATATTGGTACAACTACAGTATATATCGTTCCATATAAATACACTTGAAAACGGGGCCTTTTCGCTTATTGGCAACTTTCGGTTGTTAACAAGCGGCATCTACGGTAGTAACAATGTTAAAAAAATGCCAAGTTACTGTATATACAGTAATCTCTGTGTATAGGAACACCTCCTAAGACAACATTTCAGCTAAAGGAACAGGAACTTCACTTCAAGACAGCCGTCATATTTTCACAAGTGCACCTCACTGCTACAAATTGGCATGTAATCAAAACTTCAAAACCCGCCGCTGTTTCTCTTGCTACTAAACATTGGAAATTGTTTGAGCTCTTGAAACAAAACCTGAAATCAGACACAAGTCGCCAAGCAATTTGTGCTTCACCATTCTGTTAAATAATGTCTTGAATATTGCTCCTGTACATGGTACATGTATTCATAATTAACATAGAGCTGCTGTATTTTTTTTTTTTTTTTTTAACGTGTGTAGGGGTGCTGTGTTAATTTATTTCGACAGTTACAGTCAGCACTCGGATATCCGTTACCAAGATACACGTCAGTCGCATTTTACCGCCCTTGTATTAAGAATAAAATCAATCCCCATTATATATATACATACATACATACATACATACATACATACATAGCCTTGCAAAAGTATTCAGACCCCTGACTAATTCTCTCATATTACTGAATTACAAATGGTACATTGAAATTTCGTTCTGTTTGATATTTTATTTTAAAACACTGAAACTCAAAAAAATCAATTATTGTAAGGTGACATTGGTTTTATGTTGGGAAATATTTTTAAGAAAAATAAAAAAACTGAAATATCTTGCTTGCATAAGTATTCAACCCCCACACATTAATATTTGGTAGAGCCACCTTTCGCTGCAATAACAGCTTTAAGTCTTTTGGGGTAAGTATGTACCAGCTTTGCACACAGTGTCGGAGTGATTTTGGCCCATTCTTCTTGGCAGATTTGCTACAGGTTGTTCAGGTTGGTTGCACGACGCTTGTGGACCGCAATTTTCAAATAGTGCCACAGATTCTCAATGGGATTGAGATCAGGACTTTGACTGGGCCACTGTAGGACATTCATCTTTTTGTTCTTGAGCCACTCCAATGTTGCTTTGGCTTGTGCTTGGGATCATTGTCCTGCTGAAAGGTGAATTTCCTCCCAAGCTTCAGTTTTTTTTAGCGGACTGAAGCAGGTTCTCTTTCAGTATTTCCCTGTATTTTGCTCCATCCATTCTTCCTTCAATTTTAACAAGATGCCCAGTCCCTGCTGATGAGAAGCATCCCCACAGCATGATGCTGCCACCACCATACTTCACTGTAGGGATGGTGTGTCTTGAGGCATGGGCAGTGTTAGGTTTGCGCCACACATAGCGCTGTGAGTTTTGGCCAAAAAGCTCCATCTTGGTCTCATCTGACCACAAAACCTTTTCCCACATCGCAACTGGGTCTCTCTCATGCTTTCTGGCAAACTCCAGACGTGCTTTCAGATGGTACTTTTTGAGTAACGGCTTCTTTCTTGCCACCCTCCCATACAGGCCAGTGTTATGCAGAGTTCTTGATATGGTTGACTGGTGCACCATTACTCCACTCCCAGCCACTGAACTCTGTAGCTCCTTCAAAGTGATTGTTGGCCTCTCTGTGGCTTCTCTCACAAGTCTCCTTCTTGTTTGAGCGCTGAGTTTTGAGGGACAGCCTTTTCTTGGCAGTGCCTGGGTGGTGTGATGCAGCTTCCACTTCCTGATTATTGATCCAACTGTGCTCACTGGCATATCCAAACACTTGGATATTATTTTGTACCCTTTCCCTAATCTATGCATTTGTATTACTTTATCTCTAACTTCTGTAGAATGCTTTTTGGTCTTCATTTTCCTTCAGATTCACAGCCTGACCAATGATCTTTCAACAGTGGGGTTTTTATCCAGAAAATGTGACAGCAACTTTAATGGTTCACAGGTGGAGGCCAATGGTAAGGCAATTGTGTCCTCGTTAGGGCAATTTCTTTCGGTGTAAACTGGGAGCTTCCACAGCACAGGGGTTGAATACTTATGCAAGCAAGATATTTCAGTTTTTTTATTTTTCTTAAAAATATTTCCCAACATAAAACTAATGTCACCTTACAATAATTGATTTTGAGTTTCAGTGTTTTAAAATAAAATAACAAACAGAATGAAATTTCAATGTACCATTTGTAATTCAGTAATATGAGAGAATTGGTCAGGGGTCTGAATACTTTTGCAAGGCACTGTATATATACACACACACACACACACACAGTGCCCCGTGAAAAAGTATTTGCCCCCTGTCTGATTTTCTGCATTTTTGATTATTTTTGACACTGAATGTTATCAGATCTTCAACCAAAACCTAATATTAGATAAAAGGGACCCTGAGTGAACAAATAACACAAACATTTGATACATATTTCATTTATTTATTAAAGAAAGTTATGCAACACCCAATGCTCCCATGTGAAAAAATAATCGCCCCCTTAGACTCAATAACTGGTTACGCCACCTTTAGCAGCAATAACTGCAACCAAACGCTTCCTGTAGTTATTGATTAGTCTCTCATAGCGCCGTGGAGTAATTTTGGCCCACTCCTCCATGCAGAACTGCTTCAACTCAGGGACATTTGTGGGTTTTCGAGCATGAACTGCTCGTTTTAGGTCCTGCCACAACATCTCAATGGGGTTTAGGTCTGGACTTTGACTAGGCCATTCCAAAACTTTAAATTTCTTGTTCTTCAACCATTCTGATGTAGACTTGCTTGTGTCTTTCGGATCATTGTCTTGCTGCATGACCCAGCTGTGCTTCAGCTTCAGCTCATGGACGGATGGCCTGACATTCTCCTGTAGAATTCTCTGATATAGAGCAGAATTCATGGTTCCTTCAATGATGGCAAGGCGTCCAGGTCCTGATGCAGCAAAGCATCCCCAAACCATGACACTACCACCACCATGCTTGACCGTTGGTATGAGGTTCTTACTGTGGAATGCAGGGTTTGGTTTTCGCCAGACATAACGCGTCCCATGTCGGCCAAAAAGTTCCACTTTTGACTCATCTGTCCATAGAACATTGTTCCAGAACTCTCGAGGATCATCCAGGTGCTTTTTGGCAAACTTGAGATGAGCATTCATGTTCTTCTTAGTGAGCAATGGTTTCCGCCTTGCTACTCTGCCATGAATCCCATTTTTGCCCAGTGTCTTTCTGATGGTGGAGTCATGAACACTGACCTTAGCAGAGGCGAGAGAGGCCTGCAGATCACTGGATGTTGTTCTAGGGTTCTTTGTGACTTCCTGGACGATTTTACGCCTTGCTCTTGGAGAGATTTTAGCAGGACGGCCACTGCTGGGAAGATTCATTACTGTCCCAAACTTTCTCCATTTGGACAATATGGCTCTGACTGTGGTTCGGTGGAGCCCCAGAGCCTTAGAAATGTCTTTGTAACCCTTTCCAGACTGAAAGGCATCAACAACTTTTTTCCGGAGGTCTTCAGGAAATTCTTTTGTTCGTGGCATGATGTGCCTCTAGAACCTGTGTGCTGACAACTTCACTCTGATGGTGAGGGTCAAAGATAGTCAGATTTATATTGGGCAGGGCTGTCCCAAATCATGCCTGGTTGTTAACCAAAGTATTGAAACAGCTGACCCTAATTATCCCTTTAATTGGGTTGAGTTAACTAGGGGGTCAATAACTTTTCCACACCTGAAGATTGCATGTTTGATTACCTTGCACACCAAACAAATGAAAGCACCAAACTTTGGTGTCATTTTTTCTCTCAGACTCCCTCTATATACTATTACAACCCACAAAAAAATCTGACCAAATACAATGTGAAAAATTTGCAAAAATGCAGAAAATCAGACATGGGGCAAATACTTTTTCACGGCACTGTATATATATATATATATATATATAACACAAATTAATGCACTTACCCGCCACACACAATTTCCAACTCTATAACCAGTTTTCTGATACAAAGCCCATCTCTTCAATATTACAATGTACTTGTTTATCCGTCACAGCCCGCGTTTTTTATTTTTTTAGTTTTTTCTCGCATGGTAAATCAGTCTGTCTTTATTGTGCAGTTATACAGCGCTTCCTCCAAAGCAAACGAGACAAGCTACGGTAATGTGAAAATTAATCAAACAGTTTTAGATACTGTGATGCATTTTTTGCAAGTGAACTGTTACATTTGGTCCTTATTGAGCACTATATTTTGCAATTCTGAATACTGACTTTGGATGCTGTTTTAAGTCTAGAAAATTGTGTTTTTAAAAAAAAAAATTTTTTCCTAAATTGCATTGCGTTTTATGTTTTACGCAGTTCTGCGTGACATTTTGATTTCATTTTGATGTTGGGTCGTTAATGGTGAATTTTACATACTGCTACAATACGTACCGGATTTAAAAGTATGTACTGTATTACAGTCCAGTCGTCTCTTTTAGCAAGTGATATTTTCAGAATCATATTGCTCTGAATTAAAATACTTCTTGTTATAAATATAGTACTGTACCAACAAAACCAACTACAGTACATTTAAATGGAAGCCTACTTATTTTAAAACAGTGTCCTTTCAGCTATGTACTTTTGACATTGCATCTTTTTTGCGTTCCCTGAAAAAATGTTCAAGGGTTGGAACGAGCCAAAATGATATGTGTCACACTTGTTTAACCGTCACTGAAGTCAACATTTTATTGGGTCGGATATGTGCGTGCTGACTAGTTTATTAACGTTAGTTGGTCTGTTACTTTGTTATTATA
The DNA here is from genome assembly GCF_902713425.1 of Acipenser ruthenus. Lineage (NCBI taxonomy): Eukaryota > Metazoa > Chordata > Actinopteri > Acipenseriformes > Acipenseridae > Acipenser > Acipenser ruthenus. The sequence goes on from NC_081192.1 coordinate 19,155,820, forward strand.
GCTTATTAACATACACTTGCCTATTGCTTTTCTCTTACTTATTCAGTTCATCTCAAATATTTATTTATTTATTGATTCATATTGTAACTGGTGGTCAACTCCGTCTTAGAGAACACTTTGCTTGCTTCCTGAGGGGTGTTCTGTTAGCCGGAGACTACTGCACTGTAAGGTGCATAATCCCTCAACTGTGCATTAGTACATTATAGAACAATCAAATTTGGAAGCCTGTGTCCGTCTTCGTCTCTCCCGAGTCAGCGCGGTGGTGGCAGCGGTGAGCCAGGTTGAAATCAAAATAATTGGGCTTTCCAAAATCGGGGAGAAAATGAGAAAATATAATTGCTGATTCCAAATTTAAACAAACAAAAAAAAAAAGATCATAATGTGCGTTTTTATTAAGTAGTTTCAAATTTTACTTTCTTTGCAGAACCCCACCCCCAACCACCCATTTACCTTTTCATGACGTTTGTAATCATTCCGAATGACAATAATTGTATTTATTCAATTATTTTTTCTTTACTTTTGCTAAGTCTGTGTTAAGGTGATTTCACCCGAGTCCAGGATCTGCACTTCGGTTCTAGCTGCCTGTCATAGACAGTCTCTTTAGAAAAGTAAGAACCAGCGCCATCCAGGGTTTTGCCACTTTGAAAACAAGTTTCCTTTAGTTTTGCAGGCAATACACTGTTGTGCTCAAGATGTTGCTGACGCTTACTCATAGAACAACATTTTGCTGATCTAGCCTACATTACATAAGGCAACTAGAACCTTAACTCAGTCAAAGCACGTTAACAGAGACTAGCAACAAATAAAAAAATAAAAAATAACAAACAAAAACACAAAATATTTGAGTAATTGCAATAAGAACCACTAAGGATGGTTACATATATTATAAAAAAGTAAGGGGGCAGTTAAAATGAAGTGCATTTATTTTGAAGCTTTTCATTTTTAATGATAAATTGGATAAAATGGACTGCCAAATAAGCTTCAATTGCAAACCTATGGCACACTAGAAAGGGTCCGAGTCTCACCTTCTGGTGCTGGGAGAGACCCCCAGTGAAGTCCAGCAGGACCATGTTGGATGGTGCCCGGTGGATTGAAGACAGCGGCTCGGCTCCAATCCCCAGTGAAGAGGGAGCTAGCTCCCAGCAAACCTGCCTAGTCTGATTACCTGCTTTTAATGGCTTTGTGTTTTAATAAAACATTAGCTGCTGATAGGGACTTTGTCATCCTGGGTGTCACGTTACCAAAACAGGTTTTTTTTTATGAAAGGAAATGACTCCATTCATTTTTAATTGAGATCAAGCCTATGTATGTGTGTGTGTGGATGCTGGGGCACGGATGCAAGCAGAGATAGGGAATGCGATATTCATAAATTGAATACAAATAATAGATGTTTTATTAGCAAGGTACAGCATGTCCCTAGTATACACTTGAATTGAACATATTCAGTGTGGGTCTATTTAATGAAACAGAGGCTGATTTTGTGAGACTATTAAGAGCGTCAATAAACCAACCCTGGTGGGGAAACAGCAGCCAGATTATTAGGTTTCAAAGGCAGCAGTATTAAGATGCGGAATAGTTTAGAACATTAAAACAGACCCCAATGTTTCACTTAATTTAAGGCTAAAATCCTTACCTGGGCAATTTTAGCTTTTAGACCATGTGAAACTTGTGATACAAATGTTTAATTATAATAATAAAGTTTGTTTGTTTTTGGATTGTGGCCTATGACCAAGTTGCCTATCAGATCTTTGTGCTGAACTTTTCAATCAATACCGGTAATGTTCCAATCAATCAAAAATACTGTATCAAAGCACCTCTTCTATGCTGTTCTGTACATCTGTAATGATTTGCAACATTTGACGCGATTCTGAAAACGGCTGTCCACTATTTAAAAACCTATTTCAATTTTTACCTTACTTTCATGTACAATATAGTATTAAGGTACAATCTATAAAGATAAATCGAAAAATGTGCTTTTTTACATTAGATTTGTAATGTGTTTTTTTTTTGTTTCAGTTTGCTGAATGTTGAATGAACTTGTCAAATGAATCCACATTCCCGTGCACTTCCCTCTGTCCCTACCTCGTGTGGGGTGCGGTCATTCTTCTTGGCCCGGGCTGTGGGCTCCTTGTGGTCCTTGCTGATGTGGATAACCTGACCTTTAGTGCTCTTCCTGACCAAGTGCCTTCTGAAGCCAGGGACATCCTCAAAGCGGTGACCTGCGAGGAAGGGGAAAGGGGACCAGCTGAATGAGCAGTGTGTCAATGAGAAGCAGCCTGGAGAATGGAGATCTCCAGATAGTCCCACTAAGTTTAGGTATCGCCCGTTTCCAATATATGCAAGCCTTGGTGTAGTAGATGCAGGGGGCTTTGACGATGTATTGATTTTACTTGGTTTAGTCATTAAAAACATGCATGGAAATAGCATGAAATAGCATGATGAAGTCATGACAGCTAGCTATCTTTTTTTTTTTTTTTTTTTTAAGTCCATGTATGGTCAGTTATTATTATCAATGTTAGTCCACTGAAATTCATGGACATGAGTAGAAATGGTGTACTGTAGCTCAGTGACTGACACTGTTAGTCACTGAGGAAAGCATGGTGTGCAACATACTGCTCAGTATACTACTCAGTGAAATAGCTTTCTTCTATTCACAATCCACACTGAGCACATACAGAGCTTGAAACTGCACCCAGTCCTGTGTTTTACAGCGTTGTTTAGGTATATGACTGAAATGAGTTTGAACAAATCGGGCCCCTTTGAACTAACAACAGCAAGAATCAGGAGTTGTTCATGCAATTATAATGGTGAAACACATTGGTTTATCATCAATATCCTGACTGATCATTAAAATAATATACTTAACTGAAGGTAGTTCTGAAATCCAGGATTGAGTGCAAGGCTAGTGAATGTTTCAAGCCCTGCATACACACACACGGGCCCATTACAAAATACAGCAGATGCATCAATTCAATCTCCAAACTGGAGGCCTACCTGCACTACATGGCTTGATACTACAAGGATTTCAATAGTGTTTTATTGGTAAACACAACCCACTTGAAGCTTTTCCATAGACCAGTGCCAAACTGCAGATAAGGAACATACAGATGAGATTATCCTCTGCCAACGAGAACCAAAGATCTGTGGAATGTTCCCCAAATTGGCAAAGCTTACTCAGCTTTTAACAATACTGTACATGTACTTAAACATAAACACAATGTACAGACGTTCTATTAAATCATGCATCAAAAAGGGTTAATCAGTCACAATCTAGTCAAATAAGATGAGTATTCTGGGTTGTGGCCATGTTAAAATCTTTAAACTTATTGTAAACCTAGTCTGTACAACTGGTAAGGCCAGGTAGAACTAGGAGGTATCTGTCCACTGTGCTGCTGGGTAATGTGCTCTAGGAACACCACACAGAAAATGTCAAAAGTGCAAGTTACCATGAGAAGCTTACCAGAGCTCAGGGGTAGTAATCTTCGGAAACATTTTCTCAAAGCCTCTGTATTCGGTTTAAAACCATTGTTTAAAACGTTTTTTGTTGACTACAAACTATCGACAAAGATCTGAGTTAATTCACAAACTTGGTGGAGAGTAGTCTGCATCACAAAACGACCAAGCTTTTCAGCACCATTTGGTACAACAGTGTGTGCAGTAGAGCAGAGCTGGCTAACCTTTTTGGTTAGAGTCACCAATGACCAGGGAGATTATAAAGCCATAAAAAAACACAAGTAACCACAAAAACAACCAGTGGTTGTTTACCCAGACTATACACCACTTTAGCTTCTACATGCTACTCAAGAGCAATCTGTTGGACAGCGCTACAATGACATTGTAACTGTGGGTTTCCCTTTGTAGACTGGTAATCCTCTACTATCATTAAAATGGATTACTGAAAAGGAAAGGGTTAACTTACAGTGATCAGACTTTAACCATGGGTGACACCACCTACAAAAGATAGATGTATTGTCCCAGAAGCGGCTCAGAGCTCGAGTTTGAAAAGTTCACACTTATTTCTAAAGAAAACCAAACAAAAAAAACAAGCTATTTATATCAGCTTACTAAGTTGTGTCCATTGCTTGTGGTTTAACTGCAAGAGAAGAAGCTTCAGGCAATACCCATCTGTTAGATAACCTAATCATTAGCTGTTTGTGTATCTTATGGTGAAGATATTTATTGATGTGTTCAAAATAATTGAGAACTAGCGTTATCTAATGGAAAGATAACGAAGACTGAAAAAATAAGTTGATAGTTAAAAATAGTAAATTACTTTTTACACAAGGCTTAACTTGCATTATCTAGTAGATGCAGTATGATTTTGCAGTTTGTAGAACTAATCTGACGACACCTTACTGTAGCTCTTACATGCTACTCAAGGGCACTCTGTTGGAGAGCGCTACTGCTGAGAGTTCAGGGTGTGCACACTAGGGGTGGTTGTTAAGGTCAGGATTGCCGTGGGGAAATGTACATAGCACCTGGTATGACTAAAAAAAATATCGGAACTATTTAAACCTAATTACATAAGAGCACTGCTGTTGTAAAACGCCTTAAAAAACAAAAAGGTCATGAATATTTCCTGTCTGCAACTTCATAATGGTATCTTCAGTATAATCATAATCCACAACTTCCAGCAGTACTTTATGTGTGGATGTTAGTTTGAATTAACTTTGTCTGTTCATTAAAAATATTTATTTAAAAAGGCATTGCAGTTACAAAATGTTTTTTTTTTTTTTTTTTTTTTTTTAACACTGTGTAAGCTACACAGTAATATGTGAGGGATGAAAAATGGCCAGTAACTTCGTGTAGCAAAGATGAAACACTCTCATAAGTGTACAGTTGTTACTGCAACTACTGTAGTGTACTGATGATGTTCGCTGATTTGATTTACTATAAAAATGTTCCTGTACAAAAACAGAACTGCTGAACCAAAAATGCCATTTATTTTTTTCTGATGCACTACAACATTATTTGAGAAAAATACATTATTTTAAAACTGTACACATACTAGTATGTATATGAACAGTATAGTTTGTTTACATTTTATTATATAGTAACATTTGTATTAACATCCTGACAGTAATACAGGGTTAGTGGTAACTTAACTATCACAATTGAAAAATATGTACATTACAGCTCTGTTCTTGAGGAATAATTTCAATGAGCGTTAAGAGAATAGAATACATTTGGTAATTCATCTTTAGTGGTTAATCAGCTACAATCTGACGTATCCTGCAAATTGGATCCCTTCAGTTTATAAAGGAAACCCTGCTTGCCTGTATTGTTCCGCCGGCTGTATTTTTTCTTAATTCTAACCCACTTGCATCAATGTTCTGCAACTACAATTGCTAAACATTACAGTACAGAATCTTCTCAGATACAACACATAAACTAACCATAGGACAGACTGTCTAACTCTCTTGTGCAGTCAAAAAAAAAAAAATTAAATAAAAAAAACCTGGGGCATTCACTTCTGTTGCTCAATATTCCCAATAAACTCTCTTCACATCTAAACACACACACACACACACGATCTTGCTCGCCTTCAACTTTGAATAAATTGCAAGCCCAGTCCCCTGCAGTCGTCACATCCCACTGGAGGCATCATACTCACTCTTCATGCCGTCGAGGTCGGCAGTCCCCAGGGTCAGAGCCTCACTCTCGTCCGTGGGGATCTTCTGGTACATGGCGTCCTCCACGGCGGTCATGCTGCCGATGCGTCGGCGCTCTCGCAGATTGTAGTTGCGGAGGGCTGGCTGGGATTTGGAGTAGAGGCGACTGGAAGTGCTGCTGTTCCCTGTGGGATGCGCAGATATTCCGGGGCTGCTGCTGCCTCCCGCTCTTTCTGCTGTAGCATCATTCTCTCTGTGCAGAATAAATACAGAGGCTCAGATATGCACTGCCCAAGGGGAGAAGCTCTGAATCTGCAATTACCCTGTCGTCAGGCCCCGGAGGTCATCTCCACAGATTGGGTCAGCCCCTGTGCAACAGTCAGTCAGTTGGCTACTTTATTGCCCTCCACTTTCTCAAAAACTATGCCAGAACAGCAAGGCCTGAAATCATGCTTACTACTGTGGAATCTTTCTGTTAGAGCCACTACAGACCATATATATATATATAAAAACAAAAAACAAAACAACATTTGAACAGACAGCCAGTCCAGAAGGACATTTTCAGATTTTCTCTGAATTGAAAGGACCAGTAGAAAGGTGTGTTTGAGGAGAACCAGTCACAAGGAGTGAGATAAATGTCCCCTTAGCTAATTAGAACCTACACCTACCTACAGTGCTACCAAATCTTAATTCGAATTCTCTTCTTATATACTTGCTTTGGATATGTTGAACTTTGTGTAAATTTACTATTACTTTAAAGTTGATTTTTAATATTCTAGTGTGTATTGCATTTAAATCTTTTTTTATATACTTGCTTGCTCTTTACCTTATGCCATCTACTGTATGAATCACAAGCATATTTCCACAGTTCTCATTCCTTACCAATTACTTGCTTATTACTATCTACCTACAGTATTTTCCAACTGTATTTATTTCACTATCAATTAACCAAATACTGCCAAGTGATTTACTGTAGAAACAAAACAGTTCAGTTCCATCAAGCACATCTTTAGGAATACTTTATACCCTCTGAACTGGAATTTCTGTAACAAGTCCAATATAAAAATGACTACTTGGGAGTGGGCAAAAGTAATTTAACGCCCCACATGCCCTCCCCCTGAAACAGTGAGAAAGGGTTCCAGTGTAAATAATATGCAAATAAAGAATTCCTTATAGCAGGTCATGATTTTATAACCATCCTCTATGTTGCTCTTTTAATACTTAGTAATTCAAACAGACTGGTCATCTTCAACTGATTGTGTGGTTTTTACCAACATCTGATTCCAAAACTAGAGTGGTTTTGAGTCCTCACAAAAACTGCAGAGGAGTGTGTCTGGCAGGTTTGTTTACGTGACTATTTTCATAAAAAAGGATAAAGAAAAACGCTCAGTATAAATAGAAGCAACCAAACCACTTAAGTGGTGATTGCTGGATCAGGCAATCTGTGGCACACAGTCGTTATTAAGCTGTTGTATGTTTTAATATATGAGATTTTCTTCCTTTGCTAAATCTGGGGGAAGCAGCCTGTTTTATTTTGCCCCGTCATGGCTTAAAACAACATTGCTATTTTTTACCCATCAGTACCACTTAACTGTCCCTTCAATGGTCACGCTGCTGTAATGTCTGACTGTGTTTCAGACACTAGAACTCTGTGGCCATGACAAAGTTCTCTAAAAAATACATTCACTTTTTTTGCTTGCTGCAAAACAAAGAAAAAAAGTCAGCCCCTTGCCGGGATTGCAGTCAAACATGCTCCTCTTTTTGCATGGCCAAGTCTACGAAGTTGATAAAATCAACCTGCAGTGTTTTAGTGCTCATTTAAAAGGTGCTAAAGAGTAAGTAGCTTTAAATTTAATTTCAATTGCTTATTCTTGTCCCCTTTATTCTACAGTGTTTGCAATCTTTGAGTATTTATCATCTTTCTTAAAATCAGCCTTTACCTGGCTGTTTTTTTTTTTTTTTTGTTTTTTTTTTAAACTTTGAGCTTGTCTGAAGGACCCTTAGTGCCTGAACCGAGCAGCCATCCTCATTCCAATTACATCAACTCTTTCAGTCCAGCCCCATGTTCTCCCACTGTCAATATAAAATGTATTGTAGGTGGGGCTGCTGGAGTTGAAAGGTCACGCTGTCACATGGTTCAGTCCAATACACTTAAGGTTCTCCAGACAGACTCAAATTCAAGAAAAATTATAAAAATTATAAGCAACCCAGTACCAGTCAGAATTATTGCAAACTCTCTAGAATAGTCAAGGGAAATGAACAAAACTAAAACACACATAAATTACATTTGAAACTACTTAAAGTACTCTTCAAAGTTAATGGTGAGAAGAGAATGGAGTGTTTGGTTAGGGGAACAGCTCGGGGAAGTTGAACATGGAATGTACAGAATTGGGCTTAATTGAAATGCCACTGCAGATTAATCGAGTTAAACGAAAAGGTGGCTATGTTGGTTCATTTGAGTAAATCCTGCAGTGACATTACAACACTCCTCCACAGCACACAAAGACACTACTATTGGAACACGAAGGAAACTAAAGCGATTATTTGATGTCATGCGTGAAAGATTGTCCAGGTGTTGTTTTCTTCCAAAAAGAATTACACCATCACCACTACGCTTGCATATTTATATTTAATACTTGCACATAGGGGGTTTAGAAATATACGTCTGGTTTCACAGACCCAGTTAGCACTAATATTATTAAGGTAACGTTAGGTAGTCCAAGATTTGTGCTAATAGGGGTCTGTAAAACCAGGCGATACAGATACTTTCCATTTTTTTTTGGTAATGAAACTAGAAATAAAATAATGAAATTGGAGAGAGCAAATTGTCTAAAGCTTGTGCAGTCTCTTTTTAAATTAATTATTGAAGTCCAGGATGAAGTGAATTTGTATGTGGGGTTGCATGGTTTAGACAGGCTGCTTTCCAAAATGCAGTGCTCCAACTGAAATAGGTAATCCCAGGCTCAGTGCAGTGGCAGTACTCACTCTGTGGTGGATGAGTCAGCAGCATTCCTGGTCTTCTCGTCTGCATTGAGGGCAGAAACTGGCACAACCTCCAGCTTCCTGGGCGGCGTCTTGCTGCCTCCCTTTAATGGTGCAGAGTCCGAGTCCACAGCATCATCATCCGAAAGAAAGAACTACACAGACAAAAATAAATACATAAAATGTACAACTAAATAATTTCCTGCTCTTGTTAAATGAGCAGGTGCTGACATCCAGGTGATGGGCAGTGGTGTTGATTGGGCTATTTGGGGCAGTAACATAGATCACAAATGCTCAGACCAGTAGACAGGTTAAAAGTAGCTGAAGTGCTAGACTTAGCAGAATGGACCCCCCATCTCGATGTCATCACAGATGTGCACCTCAAAATCCAGGACCATTGTGTTTCAATGCCGCATTCGTTAACTTTACTACATCAGTATACCTGCACGTCCTGGGAAGTGGTGGGGGTGGTGAAGACTTTCTCCTGGGGGCTGCTGGACTCCTCTGTCTCCTCATCCTCCCCCTCCTCCTCCCCTTCCTCAATAGTGGGAGCGCTGCCCCCCGGGGAGGAGGCCCTAGGCTTCTTCTTGTCCCCCCCACTGCCCTTCTTCTTGGAGTTTTTCTTCTTGCGCCCATCCGAGAGCAGGTGCGTGGACAGAGGATGGTGGATGTGGTGTGAGGAGTGCCGATGATCTTTGAAAAGAAACAAAACAAACTTTTATTTTAGAACATTCGAATCAATGAATAACTGAAGTTTGCTTCAAAATCAACAATTCAAATTGAATAATCTTAAAATTGGTCTAACTGCATTTTATGAAAAGCTGTTTTTGTTCCCAGTACTTTAGAGATGCATGTTTTGTGGTAGACTATAACTACAATTCTGCATCAGCGCTTATAAAACACATGAATAATCCTGATGCAGAAACATTTATTTATTTATTTATTTTAAATGTACACTTTAGAAAACAAATATTTGAAAATAACCGCTAATTTCAAATTTCAAAAGGGAACAAAAGTGAGTCTTAAACCCACCATAACCCAAAGCACTCCATCATCAATTCTAAGAAACTATGTCCGTTTTTAGCTGATGTCATCATGTTAAAGACAAAAATGTGGCTAAAAATCCCTTCAAAGCTTGTTTGCTTGGCTTGTTTAACATATTTGGAATCTCCGACACCAATCAGAAATACCATCATGTTTCAAGAAGCCCTTAGATTGGGAGGGTTTTATTCAAGCAGTAAAAGATGCCAGCTGTGCAAAAAGTCCAAAAAGTGCTGTTTTGTATTCAATTACCATGTTTACTGCAGTGAGAAATATTTTAATGTTATTCAGAAGCATGGAAGACACAAGTTATTTTTTAAATAATTATTTACATAAAAACAACAGGTGGTTAGTTTAAACTCTAAACTACTATGAAGCCTAAGGAGCGCACCCCAATGTTTAAAGCCCCAGCTCCCCATTGGTGGACTCACATTCAAAGTCCTCTTCGTTGTAGTTGCGTCGGAGGTCGTCGCTGCCGCTGCGAGAGTGGGACTCGTGCAGGATCTCCTCGAACCGCTCCACCCCCAGCGTCTTGTTCAGATCATCTTCCTCCTGCGCTGGCCTTATGCTCCGTGGGGACAAGGCTTCCTGGTCAGGCTGAGGAGAAAAAGAGAGATGAGGGACAACCGTTAACACACAGGAGCCTCGCTCAACCAAACTTTACACCCAGAAATGTGTGCCGGAGATCATTCCACTGTATTTGTCAGGCATTTTAAATTCATCATTTATTCATCAATTCAGTGTGACATTTTTACAATAATTCTTGCCACATGCATGTCTCAATGTCAGCTCAATTTTTTGACATGGGTGTAACTTCAGTTATTTGAAATGCAAGTAGACAAACATTACATTCAAATCACTTCTGCCTTCATACTGAACCCCAAAGCACTTGTCTTACTGCATGTTTTGCGTTACCAGTTACCAACAGTAGGTGGAGACAAATCAATTCTTAAATTCTATCAAAGACCATGCATACATAAGGAAACAGGTATAGTATACCTGAAAGTTCAGTGTCACAGCCATCTTTAAAGGACAAGTTCTTGTCCTGCACACTAAATTGCACACTCATCCAAATCCATATTGTTTTGGTAAACTGACACCTTCTATGCTTTCCACATTTTTGCATTTTACTGTTGCTCCATTACAGCATCTTGATTTATTCTTTGCCAATGTACACACTCGTTTTTAAGTGCTGCACAAGGTACAAAACAAATTAAGACATTAGCCATTAAAGTGCAATTGTGTAGCCATTTTTTATTATTTTTTAATGCTTTGCAGAAAGCTTATTTTCTTTTTTTTTTGCAAATAACAAAATAGAAGCATAGGCAAGTGTGACAGAGATCGAATGATTCTTGGTGTTAGTCTCCCTCCCGACCTGTGACGGCGCCGTGTAAAAGGAACAAAGTACCCTTAACTAAATGGCACGACAATTTATTCCTTGGGGTAGGTGGAAGTCGGTCATTTAGGAAGCCCAAACTCAAGGAGTACACAAACTCAATGACTCAGACGGGAAATTCTTAATTAAACTTGACATTTTACTCACGTTTCAAGAAGAATAAACTGTTATATTGTGAGGGATGCAATCTGTGCAAAAATATAAAAAAGTTTTGTATCCAATTATTCTTAACTCAAACAAAAACCTAGACGACAAAGATCTGAAAGTTCCAGGCTATTTTAAAATAGAAATAAAATAAAACAGAACAGAGTGCCAGGTATGCTGTATACTGTGTGAGAATCCTCTCGCAACCCAATGCCTTGAAGACTGCAGTTACAATGCTAAGGTTTGCAAATGGAGACAAAACCTTGTTAGTGCGACAACTGCTGCCAATCCCTCCTACACCGTCAAATAAAGGGAAGTGTGAGAAGTGCCTATTATGCAACAGCCAAACCACAGACCTATCTGCAGGTACTATACAGTCTCTAAAGATTTAAACAACTTTACCTCCTCGCATTGCCTAGAGAGATACCATACCAAGAACCTGAAATACACTGGATGCTTCAACATGGTTGATGATTCCCTCAACAGAAAGGTAAGTCCAGATCTTTCCCTTAACCAGTGGATGGGGCCACAGCAAGAACAACTGCCACGTGCAACACTCCTGACTAGAGACTGAATGAGAAAAATCAATGCAGATCTTCATAACACCTGCCTGCCTGCCTGCCTGCCTGCCTGCCTGCTCACCCAGAGACCGGTTTGTCAGGATTGTCCGCTTGCTGTCCAATCCGTCAAATGGTAAAACAACTTCATCAGCAGCTCCGGTCACTGACAGTGCACTGCATACAACCCTCTCCTTTTCATCTGTGAAAATGTTCTTTCGGTACCAGAGGGTTTGAAACCATGACTGCTTCACCCCCCTGTGACTATCACGGTCATATTTTAGTTTTGTGTACATGGGTGACTATTATTATTTTTGTAACTTTACTTTAAATGTCATGTCATGTATTAAGAAAGCAGTATAACCTATTTGCTCATTTACAAATACCTTAAGTTTAAAAGATTAGCCTGCGTCTTCAGAAAGGCTCTCACTCTTAGGAAGTCATTTCTGGGTTTCTTTGTAACCAACAGAAGATCAGCTTCTTCCACAGCTGGCCAATCAGACGTAACAGGGGTGCGACGTAAAATACTCCTTAAAATGTTTGTGTATGTGCTAGACTTCAGCAATTCAGTTTTCAGAAATTTGTGTGGCTCTCTACAAATATACACGGCGTGTATTTCTAGCAACAGAACGAACATAGACAAATAAATAAATAAAAACTACTCATCCGACGGGCAAATTATAACGGCAAAACTTGTTGTCCGTCCTACAAAACTTGTTGTCCCGGGCGATATGAATGGCACACCCCTGTATAAATATAGGAAATGCAGTAAGCTGTTGTACTGTGGCAGTCTATAAGCATCTTAGCCATGATTCATTCAGATGTATTAAAATGGGCCACTGTGCTAAGTTAATACCCTTTTTTCTGAAAAGTTAATTAAGAGCTCCTAGTTCCACCTTTGTAGTTTCTAACTAGTTCTGGAACATTAGCAGCTTGATTTTCAATTTACAAAAAAATATGGTGCAAACTTCGTACATGGTTAATGCTTTGTAAAAAAAAGCTCTATGTGTAAATGTAGCCTGTTGCCCCAAGACCCACTAGTAAATGAAATATTACAAATCAAGCATCTCCTTGTACATTACATGGAATTAACAGAAATGTAATACAAAGTTAACTCACTAAATAGTTTCAGTGAAGGTATTTTACCTTGACCTCATTGCAGATGCCAGGAGAGTTCAAAACCATAACAGGGACTTCAGAATACCTATATACTGTATTTTTTATGCTTGACTATAATTGAAATAAAAACATCCCTAACAAAAACACTTTCCAGCTGGGTATAGTTTTCAAAGCTGTCCGACAGCCAAGGTAGTTGTACTGTATATACCCAGACTGTAGATAATTCCTCTTAATAGAGGTACAATGCATGAAAAGCCCCCAAACTGTACTATCTGCCTAGGGTAGGACTGCTGTGTAGTAATCAAGTTCAGGGGATCTGGAGGAGCAGTCAGATCCACTTTTGAAAATCGCTAGCTAAGACTTATTTCGCTCTGTAGCTCCTGTACCTCTCCTACCCTCTCTGATCAATCAGGTGTAACAAAAACAGGTGCATAATGTCCCTGAAACAAATGTGTAGAGAAAAATATTAATTTTTTGGAGTTGCCCAAATACTCAATAAAACAAAATCACTGCTACTTCAAAGCATATAGTATACCACTACAAAAAAAAAAAAAATAGATAATAATAATAATAAATCACAGAACACAAAGCATATACAGCTCAATCATGAAAGATCATTCCCGCTTTCTGACAGACATTACTAGGGATATACACACATAGTCTTATATATTTTATTTTGTAGTAATTAAACAAATTGCTTTTTAAAAAAATAAGCAATACCTGCCCTCTATTGAAGGGATTCTCATAAGGGGATTGGTTTCTGATTGGTTAAGCACCTTTAAATATGTTAAGTTTAAACAGGTTATTTTTAAATACTAGATCATTAGTGGATGATTTGATCAACCTGTACCCTGCAAAGACCAGCAAAAGCTGGATTGTATTAAAACACCTGGAGAAAAACACCCTGGACTGCATCAACTACCTAGTAATGTTTATCCTGGGATTACCCTTAAGAGTAGGTAGCTGGTACAACATGTAAGGATTCCCTGGTGCTGTACAATGCGTTGATAAAATCCAGGGATGGCATGCCCCGCAGGGTATCGGTTAATCAAATGAACCTCTCAGACAGAATGCTTGATGCTGCTAGGAGTAACAGGATCAGGTTTACTAATGACATGTTTTAGCATGTTATAGCACAAGGAAATTGGTTGAAAAAAAAAAAAAAAGTTTGTTTCAAGCAGTGCAAGTCAAGTCGAAACACATTTATCCAAATACCACAGATTCGAACAAACAAATGATCCAAATATTATAGACTGGTAATTAGGGTATATCGTAGGATAACAAGAAGTTAGTGTAAGAGAAGTGAAAACCCAATCACATTGAATAAAAGACTTAGAGGTAAAGGTAATGCGTTGCGTAATAATTCTTTAGTTTAACTACCAGCTCCTGATCCAAGCAATTACTGTAGTTCCGCTCCTTCAGGCTAGGTAAACAAAGGTACTTTAAAAGCTACTGTAATTAGAAGGATGGAGGATATGAGGCCTATAAATTACACAGTGTTCAAGTTGCAGTTCCCCATACAGTTTTAAAATCAGTTTTTTAAAAATATTTTAACAAAATAATCCATAATTAAATGATCATTTGATCTAATTATGCATCATTCAAGAAGCCCATCAGGACGATCCCATGTATCATGATGTAAATCTTATTGTGACCTGCATATCATGCATATCACAAGGATTTCCTCCTTGTTGCACCACTTACATTTTAAGGATTTGCTTGCAAACTTAACACACCCATTTATCATTTATCATTAGCCTTTCTAATTAAAAGCAAAAGCAAAATCCACTTGATTTCATGTGTTACTTGTACAAATCAAGGAGCACACAGGTGTATACATTTCAAATAAACACATACAAACACAAATTTAAACCTAGACCTTTTATACCCTTTTCTATTTGTAAGAGACAATTTCCGACAAGCTTTCCCATGTCAAGAGTTCAAACAACAAATCTCAAAAGAGTTTGAATTTCAGTAGCTTAAACAAAATGGTTTAACAACTAGTAGCTTCAGAAGTTGCTAGAAAAAGTCTGCAAGTCGGCTTATGTTTCCATACGCTGAAGAGCAGAAGATCAATACATTTAAAACGTGATTAAAGACAAACATGTCCTATGATGTCAAAATCACCCCTCAGGAACATCTTCAAACATTAACCTTACAAACTTTTTTTCAGCAAACTGTAAACCACAATTGCCTCTATGCTTTTGCTCTACAGTTTACAGCATTTCTGGGAAACCCTGCAGCTGTTCTGAATGACATCACAAAACCCAGGTTGATAAACGAAAAAATGAATCTCATCTTATGTCCAAACACAGCGGCATGACCAAAAAAATGCTGTGGAAGGGTTTTCCAATATTTGTTATAGTTACTAATCTGTGCAATTCACCATCAGTATTCTTAAATAGTACAACGGAGATACAGATACAATACAGATCTGTCATTGACTAAAGCAAATACTGATATGAAGGAATAGCCATTTATTCTCAATGTCCAGACTACAAAGTAGACAGTGGTGTATGAAAAACACACTAAACCAATATGAGAAAGCTGGTAATTTTCACACACTGATGTCATACTCCTACTTAAGATATACATGCAGTATGAATGTGACATTTTGTATAGGTGAGCGGTATATCCACATGCTGCTTTACTTAAACAGAAGGTGTCTACTTGTACAAAGAAGTGTGCACGTCTGCTAGAAAGTGATGCCTGCCAGGTTTCCCTCTGAAAAACTGTGCTGTTTTCTATTCAGTTTCTTTTGCAAGCATAAGAACATAAGAAAGTTTACAAACGAGAGGAGGCCATTCAGCCCATCTTGCTCGTTTGGTTGTTAGTAGCTTATTGATCCAGGAATCTCATCAAGCAGCTTCTTGAAGGATCCCAGGGTGTCAGCTTCAACAACATTACTGGGGAGTTGGTTCCAGACCCTCACAATTCTCTGTGTAAAAAAGTGCCTCCTATGTTCTGTTCTGAATGCCCCTTATCTAATCTCCATTTATGACCCCTGGTCCTTTTTTCTTTTTTCAAGTCAAAGAAGTCCCCCGGGTTGACATTGTCTATACCTTTTAGGATTTTGAATGTTTGAATCAGATCGCCGTGTAGTCTTCTTTGTTCAAGACTGAATAGATTCAATTCTTTTAGCCTGTCTGCATACGGCATGCCTTTTAAACCTGGGATAATTCTGGTTGCTCTTCTTTGCACTCTTTCTAGAGCAGCAAAATCCTTTTTGTAAGGAGGTGACCAGAACTGAACACAATATTCTAGGTGAGGTCTTACTAATGCATTGTAGAGTTTTAACATTACTTCCCTTGATTTAAATTCAACACTTCTCACAATATATCCGAGCATCTTGTTAGCCTTTTTTTTTTTTTATAGCTTCCCCACATTGTCTAGATGAAGACATTTCTGAGTCAACATAAACTCCTAGGTCTTTTTCATAGTTCCCTTCTTCAATTTCACTATCTCCCATATGATATTTATAATGGGGATGACTCGCAGGTAACATACAGACCATTTGAAGTGATTTGCATGTGATTACGTAGATGGCCATAATAATCACAAGCATTTAAAAAGCACTGCAAACAAACAGACAAAAAAAAAAGAAACTAGAAGAAATTAGCAGTGGCAATACACATTCCAAGGATAAGAAACATATTACTTAAATGATCAGGCCTAAACTTCACTTAATGTATCACGTGAGATGCAATGAAGTCAGTCTGTAGATCATTTATTGGATACCTCTTGGGAGTTGCTCTGGCAGCTATAGGAAAGGTCAGAGCAGATTTAGCAGGTTACCGCTTAACTGAATCACTGGTCAATTCAACAGCATAATTGCATTCCTTTGTTGATCCATCAGTTCTAAATGTTCTGGTCTACTGAATGAACCACTATGTAATTAAAATGAAGGTACACTATGTAATTAAAATGGGTATACGGCAGCAATGTGGAGTAGTGGTTAAGGCTCTGGACTATTGACCGGAGGGTCGTGGGTTCAATCCCAGTTGGAGCACACTGCTGCTGCACCCTTGAGCAAGGTAGTTTACCTAGATTGCTCCAGTAAAAACCCAACTGTATAAATGGGTAATTGTATGTAAAAATAATGTGATATCTTATAACAATTGTAAGACACCCTGGATAAGGGCGTCTGCTAAGAAATAAATAAATAAATAAATAAATAAATAAATAAATAATACCAACATGATCACATTAGGAGGATTTTGCGGTATCCTACGAGGGTAGTTCTGAAACCTGGTACTGGGTGCCTGGAGATTTCTTACCTTGCTAATTAATGAAGATGCTCCTGTGTTAGCACATGAATTATAATTTTCTAAACTGTTAGAATAACCAAAGCAATATAACATTTGATAAATTTCACATGGTGGTAGTTGATTTAACCCTTTCAGTCCTGAATTATTTTTGTTGAGCTGAAGAATGTGACATCATAAGTTATATATTTCAAAAAGGAACTCTGTTATTGAGTATATATGAGAACAGGGCAAATGTATTTATTTTTTAAATACATTTCTACACTACCTCAGACAGGGAACTAGCAGTCCCGTGACGTCCCGACGTGATTTCCGATGTGAACACACAGTGCTAGGACAATGAGGGACCTTGAGCTTCCGCCAGGACTCAAAGGGTTAACACTTAACTCTCATATATAAGCTCTAAGTGTATCTTTTTGAAATGTAGGACTTGCAAGCACACCCCATCTTTCTGGGAGGGCTTTTACAAAATGTAAATGTACTTGTTACATAAACTATTTAAATCAAATCTCTTTTGCGCACATATATTTTGTTATGCGTTTATTTGTAATATTAATAACTTTACCGCATTTCCTACTCCAAACATTCCCATTTCAAGTGCACTGCTCACATCAATCTGTGGTTGAAATGAAAATCTTAGGTTAAACAAAGCTAATCCTAAAAAGGTTTTCCCACTGGAAATAAAATAAACAATGGAAACTAAACATCGCAGTTCACATAGCTCTCCAATTTAGCTACTTCGTCCAAACTGCTCAGATATAACAATAGCCTACAGTCAGCCTACACTACACAATGCGCATGTAGTCCATATGTCTGCTATTGAATGCTGTGCTACCATCATTATAAAATGCACTAATAGTCACATACAAGTGAGTAAAGGCTCCCTACAGAGGACATGGCGCGAAAAAACTGACGGCACCGGCAGCAACTGCCACAGTGCCCAAGCTGCTTGTCGCAATGCCTCTCAAATTTAAAAAAAAAACAACTTATGGCAAAAGTTGGTGAAGCAGAACATGGTGTAACCACACTGCCCCACTATGACGTTAAGCAAGTCACTGATTTCAAACATAGGTTTAGTATTAGCATAGTTAACTGGAATTAGCATAGTTTGCATAGTTAACTAGAAAGGAATCCTTCCTAGCTTCCCAGTGCTATTGGAATCTTCACTGTGGCTTGGTGGATAGTAAACAACACAACCTTAACAGTAAGTAGCTGGGTTCCAAAAATTATAGCTTTGCACGTCCCCACGTGTTGCTACAACTGTTTAAATAACGTACCTGTAATTTTTCACTTCACTGTTAACATTCTGTGTAAGTGGGGACGTACAACAGTATTTTTTCAGAACCCCACTACTTACAGCACTATTTAAGGGTCTAAAGGTCAGTGTAAAATCTGATTTTTAAAAATTATACAAAGCCATCACTGGTTGAAATTCTGAGTAATCAGTGGTTAAAACTGTAACCCAAAATAGCTCTGACCGAAAGTGGAACACATGGCTTGATTCAATTTGTCAGCAACGGTTGGCTCCACACTCAACATCAAAATCGAGTATTCATTCTTGAATGACTTGACTTGACTTGAATGGCTACCCTCAAAAAGAAAGCAACATCATCAAAAAACAAGCTGTAGAAAACAACCAACAAGTATATGACTGAAGAATCACAGGGCTGCTAAATGAAGCCTTACTGAGCTCATTCTGCATTGGGCCAGGGGGTGCTGCAGACTGTGCTGAATTATCCATATGCCAGCAGTGGCTGCAACAAGGTGAGTGTGTCACAAAACCCAAGCCACCCTCAGTATTTCTATACCAAACAGAGCGTTCTCCACCCTCGAACTCTGACAGGTCCCATGATGCCTTAATCAGTGCACTCTCTCAGGTCCCGTGTTTTAATGAAACTATCTCAACGGCAATTAGAAAAAAAACCAAAAAAAAACAAGTACAGTTTGTTAACCCTTTGCGGTCCATTGTCGGACTGGGTCCGACATTGCAATTATT
The DNA here is from genome assembly GCF_902713425.1 of Acipenser ruthenus. NCBI lineage: Eukaryota > Metazoa > Chordata > Actinopteri > Acipenseriformes > Acipenseridae > Acipenser > Acipenser ruthenus. The sequence continues at coordinate 19,174,932 of NC_081192.1, forward strand.
CCTCACAGGTCCTTTGTCGGACTGGGTCCGACATCATTATAGCAACGCAATAAACGGGTGTTTAGTCGTTTTTTCTCCGGAAAAAGCCGAGAAAACCATTCAATTGCCGAGTGGTAGCGACAGGAGCTGAGACAAGTCGGAAAAAAAAAAAAAAAAAAAAAAAAAAAAAGGCGTATTTCATGAATAGTCATACATGGTATCAGGTATCAGATAATGGGCATCCATAGTAAACAAGCTGGCTAAGTGCGTCAGCGCACTGAGACTATCATGGACATTTGCAGAGCTTTTTTCAGATGTTATAGTAATAAAATAATGACTTGGATCGCATTATTGAGGAGTTTGGTGATAAAACGAGTGATCTGGAGATGATCGATCGGTATGTACGACTATTATTATTATTATTATTTATTTCTTACATAGCTGAACGCTATAGCAAACAAAAGGCTGGGGCAGGGCTGGAGATGCCTAGTGTGTGCTTTGTTGATATGCAGGGCCATTTAAACCCGTTTGACTGTGAAAAAAAATACTTTTAAACAGCGCGTCTAAAATTAACTGCGCGTGTGAAAATTAATTAGACCTGGCGTGCCTGACACGCAATTAATAAATGGACTGCAAAGGGTTAAAGGACAATTCTGTAGGACACAGTCTTCAAATTGACTTTTAAAACAATGGCTCTCTTTGATCCACAGCACTTTAAATGTTTCCCATTCCATATATTGACAAAGGATTTTTTTTTTCTTGGATTTACTTATTACAATGTGTGCCCACTGATTGGATACTGGCTCGTGTTTTGCATATACATCCAAACGGTCAGTACAGAAAAGGCACAGGTATCCCTTATTTCTCTTCCATACATTTGATATTCTGTTGTGTTATAAACCCAATACAACCTCGACACAGCATGTATGTGTTCCATATTTCAAAAGTAAAGAGTAATTTAGCCACCACTGTATGAAGCATCATCAATCTGCAAAGCCTTCTTGCAAGGCCTTGCTTTTAAATTCACAGGAACTTTTGCTTCCAGAAGCCAAGGGCAACAGAGCTGGAAAGCAACAGATAGCACATTGAGAATTCTTGACTGTTGTCTTGCAAATTGTGTTTTCAATAAAAAAAAATAAAAAAAAGCTGTGCATTCTGGAACAGATGCAGGGTAAAGAAAACAAATCTCCTCTTTGGAGATCAATCACAGCAATTTATTGCTGACAAATGGCAACCGCTACAAATCCAGTTTAGACATCCTGGGAGGACAAGTGAGGTTTGCAATGCAAAAATACACTGAAAACATAACACATTGATGAGTACTGAACAGATCAGCTGTGGTATACAGTACATTCCACAGTCCTGCAGGGTTTCTGCAGCATTCAAATAGTAATAAAAGTGTAGGTACAATAAAAGCAACAGGTCTAATGTTAAAATTTGAAACCACCAAAATGATAACTCCATGGTGGAAGGCAGGAGAGGATAACAAATTAATCTACTACTTGTCCTAACCCTCACAAATATTCTGAAACAATCAAAAGGGTCATTAGACCTTGACCTAATCAAGCAGTGTGGAGTAGTGGTTAGGGCTCTGGACTCTTGACCGGAGGGTCGTGGGTTCAATCCCAGGTTGGGGACACTGCTGCTGTACGCTTGAGCAAGGTACTTTACCTGGATTGCTCCAGTAAAAACCCAACTGTATAAACGGGTAATTGTATGTAAAAATAATGATATCTTGTAACAATTGTAAGTCGTCTGTAATGAAATAATTAAAATTGGAACACCAGAACAAAAGTTACAGCCATTTATAACAAAACTATAGAAAATGCAAGAAATGCAAAATAATATATAAAAGTAAAGAAAATGATCAAAAACAAGGGAAACGCAATCTTATTTTATTTTGTTTTGCAATGTTTTCTTTGCGATCCTGCGCGTCTGCTCCATCCAGTGCTCTCTCACACAGCGTGAGCAGTCAGGTCAGAGTCTCACCGACGTAGATGCCCGTAGATGCCCATATTTGGTATAATTAGAAAGCCACAGACCGCCCCTTTCCAAGAAAGACTACTCGTCGAAGGCCGAGCCCGGGGGTGACCGCAATAAAGCTAGACTAACCTCAGGGAGAAATCAGTGAAGTGTGTTTGATACACTGACAGATAACTGGAGTCGTGTCCCCCCAGGTGAACAGCAGATAGCAAGAGAAGTGGCAGAGCTGTTTTACAGTTGAAATCCCGTTCCTGTATGGTGGCTGAGAGGTGCAAAAATACTTTCTTTCATGCGTTCCCATGACGTGTTTCTTCAAGCCTCTTGTCATACAAACACTGCTATTTCAATGTGATTTTTAAAAAAATATATACATATACAGCTCTGGAAAAAATTAAGAGACCACTGCAAAATTATCAGTTTCTCTGGTTTTACTATTTATAGGTATGTGTTTGGGTAAAATGAACATTTTTGTTTTGTTCTATAAACTACTGACAACATTTCTCCCAAATTCCAAATAAAAATATTGTCATTCAGAGCATTTATTTGCAGAAAATGACAACTGGTCAAAATAACAAAAAAGATGCAGTTTTGCGAGACCTCGAATAATGCAAAGAAAATAAGTTCATATTCATTTTTAAACACAATACTAATGTTTTAACTTAGGAAGAGTTCAGAAATCAATATTTGGTGGAATAACCCTGATTTTCAAGCACAGCTTTCATGCGTCTTGGCATGCTCTCCACCAGTCTTTCACATTGATGTTGGGTGACTTTATGCCACTCCAGCTCGGCTTTGTTTGATGGCTTGTGACCATCCATCTTCCTCTTGATCACATTCCAGAGGTTTTCAATGGGGTTCAGGTCTGGAGATTGGGCTGGCCATGACAGGGTCTTGATCTGGTGGTCCTCCATCCACACCTTGATTGACCTGGCTGTGTGGCATGGAGCATTGTCCTGCTGGAAAAACCAATCCTCAGAGTTGGGGAACATTGTCAGAGCAGAAGGAAGCAAGTTTTCTTCCAGGACAACCTTGTATTTGGCTTGATTCATGCGTCCTTCACAAAGACAAATCTGCCCGATTCCAGCCTTGCTGAAGCACCCCCAGATCATCACCGATCCTCCACCACATTTCACAGTGGGTGCGAGACACTGTGGCTTGTAGGCCTCTCCAGGTCTCCGTCTAACCATTAGACGACAATTGAAAACTGGACTCATCTGGGGGTGCTTCAGCAAGGCTGGAATCGGGCAGCTTTGGCATGAATCAAGCCAAGTACAAGGTTGTCCTGGAAGAAAACTTGCTTCCTTCTGCTCTGACAATGTTCCCCAACTCTGAAGATTGTTTTTTCCAGCAGGACAATGCTCCATGCCACACAGCCAGGTCAATCAAGGTGTGGATGGAGGACCACCAGATCAAGACCCTGTCATGGCCAGCCCAATCTCCAGACCTGAACCCCACTGAAAACCTCTGGAATGTGATCAAGAGGAAGATCGATGGTCACAAGCCATCAAACAAAGCCGAGCTGCTTGAATTTTTGCGCCAGGAGTGGCATAAAGTCACCCAACATCAATGTGAAAGACTGGTGGAGAGCATGCCAAGACGCATGAAAGCTGTGCTTGAAAATCAGGGTTATTCCACCAAATATTGATTTCTGAACTCTTCCTAAGTTAAAACATTAGTATTGTGTTGTTTAAAAATGAATATGAACTTATTTTCTTTGCATTATTCGAGGTCTGACAACACTGCACCTTTTTTGTTATTTTGACCAGTTGTCATTTTCTGCAAATAAATGCTCTAAATGGCAATATTTTCATTTGTAATTTGGGAGAAATGTTGTCAGTAGTTTATAGAATAAAACAAAAATGTTCATTTTACCCAAACACATACCTATAAATAGTAAAACCAGAGAAACTGATAATTTTGCAGTGGTCTCTTAATTTTTTCCAGAGCTATATATATATATATATATATATATATATATATATATATAATGTTTGTTTTTTTTACAATCTTTCATGTTATTTAAAAGCAAACTTCCTGACATTTTTAAGATTCCTTCCCTGCACTACTAAAACAAGCCCCTGTGTTTCCTTTTATACGGTCGCTTAAACACAATTCAGCCTGAATATTCCATCCAACCAAATAGCTTCCACATCAGTGGTGAGGCTTGCAGTAGTAACTGGACCGTGGCCAAGATGCGCAGAGTTGAAGGAGGGCCTTCAGACAATTGTAAAGTGATGATTATTTGAATGAAAAAAACAGCAAGAATGCACAGAGGAGACCTGGTGTACCCCATGTCAGAAACAAACTAACTTTCTCTGAAAGCAAAATATACTTGCAGTGCTGGGACAAATCTGAATATTCAAATGAACATTCCTTGACACATTCAAAAGAGATGTTATCTGTCAGATATTGTACAATTGATATAACTTAAAAAGTAGTATCCCCTAGGACCGACTTACAGTACCACCTTGCCAGAATCTGTGCAACACTTTCTAAAATGGCAAGTGGAAAAAGCTTTGCCTGTTGTGTGGGATTACTCATATATATTATATTTATATATATATATATATATATATATATATATATATATATATATATATATATATATATATATATATATATATATATATATATATATATATATATATATATATATATATATATATATATATATATAATTTGCCCATTGTTGTAAAGTGTTTGATTGTTGACCGCAGTCTTACAGTTATAAGATGGCCCGTTATGCAGCAGAACAGGTTAGAAGGCAGCACAGTAATGGCTCCCATTGTACCCATAATACCACTTGCATTCTCGTAAAAAGATGGAACACAAATTATAGCTCTGGACTAGTGTTATGAAAGGGTAACTGGATTATATTATCATAACCTCAATTACATCACCTTTATAAGGCATCATTAAAGGGTGTGCTAGGCAAATTATTGAGACTCAATGCCAACGTAGTTAGGAGCCCAACAGCCCAAACAACCATGCAAATCAAGAACAGCAGGACTGGTCTGTCTGGTATGGTCAGAGATGATGAATCCAGTTGTTTTTTGCCAAACTATGGCATGTAAATGAAAAGAAAAAGAGCAATAGTGGAGCATAACACATAAATCAGAGTATAAGTGTATCCAAATGCTTGTCTTCAAAAGGGGGGCCTGGATTTTATTAAACAGCCGACAGAGAATGCACCTGGCAGCTCTTTACTTTTATTTATCTACAAACATTATGAAGGTTTTGTTGATTTGAAAAGGAAATAGCTTAACATCCTATCTCTCCGCCACATGGAATTCTTACTGTATCTCAGTAGACTCTCTATTTTCTACACACAAAGAGGGCTGACAGATGTGGCTCTCAGAAGACCAACGGAGAACATTGCAACCAAACTGAACACAACTGAACTTTAGAGTTGCTTACCTTGGAGTTCAAGAGGAAGTCCATATAGTAAAATGCTCCAGACACCCTCCAAGGTTTGTGCTATAGTCCCAAGATTTGTGTTAAAGTTCAGACTGAAAAAGCAGGCACTGTGTCAGCAGTCACATGACCAGATCAGCTTGGCAACAGGAAGAGAGAATATTGCCAATCAGAAAATATCCAAATCGGCTTACTGACTGCCAGCTTGCACACAAACTAGCAAAGGGTTAATGATTAACTGTGAAGGATAGCCAAAGCTGAAAACGCGAGCAGACATCCATTAAGAATGGTCGTAAACTACTGCTATCTTTATTGGGTTTAATAAATCAATTGTAGCATTACCCTACTACACTGTATCTAAAGCTCAGAACAGCTATAATGTAAAACAGGATACAATTACTAGAACAATAAGCTCAAAAGTTAACAGCCAGAGCATAGGCTTGCATTATTCTTTGTATTCAAGAAGACTGTGTGTCTATGCTGGACAACAGTTTAGCATCACTTGTAACTTCATCTCCAAAAGTGATTGATTTTTGACCATGTATACAAACATTTCTGTTTAACGTATTACTTATATAAGTTTGACACCATGTTCTCAAGTCGATTTTTAAAAGGCATGTGTGTCCATTTTTAAGCAGCCCAGAGTTGTTTTGCCTCAAAGACTTCCCATACTTGTTGTTTCTCTCTAAATCTTGCTTTGGGGGTCTCTGCTACTGAACTAAAGCCTCCACAATGCAATGAACATCAAACATGACCCTGCGCTGTACAGAAAATAACATTTTTTTTCATTTTACTACAGAAAAGGTGTATTATGTACTGCTTACTACTAAATTACTTCTGAAACACTGTTTAATTCTTAACTTACATAATGGTTTTATTAACTTTCTTTGCTTGAGATGTTACCCTGGCATCTCTCGTCACCTCAGTTTTACTCAAAAGACCTTTATACCCTGTGGAGATGATTTAACAGGAAAATCGTTTGTTAACCACTAAACCTCCCGATTTCCATTACATCTCCTTTGCAACATTGGAAACTACTGTCAAGAGCAATGACCTGCTCAAGGCTTAAACCTTGATTTATATGGCCCTTTGTGAGTGATGAAAGGGAGCTTAACAAGTCACAATCGTTGTTTTTGAATTCCCATTGAAGCCAGAACCAAGGACAATCATGGCAAGCTCAGCAAATGGATTCCATGTTGGCAATCTGGGAATTGTAGCTGTAGAGGGGAACAGGTTCACCGGACCCTGCCAGCTCACCGAAAACCACCCGGTCCCCTGCTTTCACTAGCGAGTGAACAGAGACGTGTACCGCCACCTAACAGAAATCAAGGGGAAGTCCAGGTCCCAAGGCTTCTTTCACTGCATAACCATTAGCTCCCTAGTGTTAAAATAAAAGGCAGAGGCATCTGGCATCATGCTGACAAGCAGCCTTAGTGGGAGCTTAATGTCCTTTGTTTCACAGGTCTGCAATAATCCTGGTATTAAGCTATCAGATCAAAAAATGTAAACAAAAAAATCCAACCAAAAATGTTAATTCAAAGCTGTTTTTAATAAATCTCTGAAGGAATTCATGGCTTCCATCACATGCTGCTCACAAGTACTACAGCTGCTGCATCTTAGTAATAGCAAGCTACTATTTTGACAGAGCTCTTAATTCTGAACCTGATTTCACTTAGAAAAGAGCTGTGTTTATATCACACAGAAATTTACTTTTTGGGGCACTTCATTTAGAAACCTAATCTGACGTATTCCTTCAGCTTTATTTTAGAAAGGGAAAACGACTATAAGCAGGGATAATTAAAGGGTTCAATTATTCTAGCAAAACATAGGTGTTAAATGTGTAACACCCCATTTTGAACAAATTCACATTGTGTGCCGAACTGCAAACTAAAACAGACAATTTTCTATTTTTATTACACTTCCTCTAAAGAAACACTACACTAACACCTCTAATTCAACATGACAGGCATACCTAACAGCAGTGCTCCAGATAAGGTTTTGGGTCTGGGAGTAACTTGCCCTCTAATTTTAACAGAGAGAGTAAAACGTATTTCCAGGGGGTAAAATGCAACATTACCTCCAAGTCATGAGTAATATCGACAAATACTGTACAATCTTTAATGGTAATGGAGAGCCTTCAGACAATTGTAAAGTGATGATTATTTGAATGAAAAAAACAGCAAGAATGCACAGAGGAGACCTGGTGTACCCCATGTCAGAAACAAACTAAAGAGCCTGCCATTTTAACTGCAATGTTGCTTTGAACTCCTGTACAACCACACGTGTGTTCTACAAGGCTCTTTACTGGCTCAGCGCATTTTGTTCAAGATATTACACTGACTCTGTAAATTAATTATGTTACTTATATTTTAACATTAAATTCTTAAATTGAACATGTTAAAACTTCAATATAAAGCCATACAGATAAATGAAATAAGGAAATGCATTAATAAAGTTATAAAAACAGGTTTGTTTAATATTATAGACACCTTTTTTTTTACCAATTGCCAGGTACACAGCTTAACTGGACCGCTGCCTAACAGGGTTTGATAGTCCAATGTAATAAGCTTTTTTTATTACTATGTCTAAACACACCATCAACTGCAATAACACAACATCTGTGTGCTCACTGTAGAGGCTAGCAAAATTGTGGTTTTTAAAGTTTTATTTGTGTAGCATGGCTGGTTTCAGGATTGTTTTTTAAATGACACAGGTGCACTAGTCATTAATAACTATTTTCATGGTGCAGTAAAGATGGCAACCAGTCTTAGACGTCACCATTTCAGAAACCCATTTGGGGTAAATGAAGAAAACATTTCCCACCCAGTGATTCTGCATTGGTGATGCATCTCATTTGTAGTGTCACTGCACTGGGATGTCTTAGTGTAATAAAATAAATGTGTCTACTTTTGATTAGGGGACAATGATCTATTCAGGGATACCTAGATAAATAGTAAAAGGGTTTGAGTGCGGTTAAGGGTCAATAAGTGTCCTGCCCTCAGTCATTCGTCAATCCTAGGAAATGGGTAATATTTTGGGGTACCACTGCTCCAGTTAGATGGCTTGCTTATTATAAATACTCAAGAGTTCAGGGATAGTTAACCAACAGGTCTGTTACTAGGGCTGTGTTCGAAGGTTCGTTCGCTAGCCAGGAATTCAACGGTAGATTTAAAACCTACGAAGGTTCGTTAGGTTCATTCACGCACTGTTTTTTTTTTTTCTTGTTTGACAATGTGTGAATACTATAAATCACACATTAAATGTCACTCACATGCAAAAATTGGATCTTTTGATTTGTATAATGCATAGTTGTTGTATTAAAATCCTCTACCAAATCGTTATATGTAGCAGCTCTATACGCTGTCGTGTATGGAGCAGGGTATAGTATCAATTACGTGTAAATAAGTAATGTGTATGTTTATTTTTATTTAAATTATAAAAACATGATTACTGTTCTAGATAACGTATTTCTAAACTACATGTGAATGTGTTATTTCATTTACATGGATTACCTGTAAAATAATAGGATTTTCAATCAAATATAAACAAGTAGCAATGTAAAGTCACCAGTAAATTATGCAAATTAGTACCATCAAAGGTTCGACCCTTCCTTCGGTAATGGGTTCCGAACCTTCGAAGGTCAAAATGTACACTTCGGTTACAATCTGTTAATGACTTTTAACATTCACTATTGTGTAATTATGTAAATTCAGACGCACGAGAACCACCGATACACAAGTCCCGAAGGTTTGCAGATTACAGGGGCAATGTGCTGAGATATCGATCAAAGCACTAACCGTAAACCCGGGCACACTGGTGAAAGCGGTCTGGTGGCAGCGTGCCTTCCTAGTGAGCATCTCTCTATTTCTAATTCCTGGAACCAACTCCACCCATCAATTACGTGATGATGCTGGATATGTAATGTTATTACTTACAGAAACAAAAGTTGTGAAGATCAGGAACTTCACAAAACTTACTTACATTCTGACAGCACTGCATTCAGTCTAGGCAGTTTAATTAAAGCAACTCCGGAGAAAGAAAATGTGTAATAAAAAAAAATGTGGGTGAACCTGCTAACCGCAAAATATATCAATTTAGTGAACTGTTCATCTGTTTAAACAGGTCTTGTAACGGGGTGGTGTCCAAGCTTGCCCCCACCCACAATCACATTATTTTCTCAGGAACACAGAGGTTTTTAAAACGCATGAAACAGTCACTTGACAGTGTTCACAGGTAGAAATATTTATTGTGGCACTGGATACTGCACACAAATTACAACTGACTAGCCCAGGTTGTATATACAATGACTGACATTTACAAGACAAGCTCATGAATGATCTAAATCCCCCATGGCGTTAAATAAGCCCCAGCCCTGCCTACTCCGAACAGGATCAATTATTCAATAAACAGTTACACCTGGAATGATTTTATACAAAAATAAATTGTAACATTCATTCCATTTACAATAAACATTCATATATTTTACATTACACATGTTTCTTCTCATTTATACGTATTTGTTTAACCTGCATGAATACTGTTTTTTCTTTACAAACACGATTAAACTATAATATTGTTTACTCGTTATTATTATTGTCATTATTATCATCTAGTCCCTAACTATAACCAGTAAAGACTGAACATTAGCATTATCAGATTAGCATTAGCATTATCATTAGCAGTTTACCGAACATATGGCTATAACAAACCCTTGTCCCACATGTATAACTTCATTAAGGAAATACAGCAATACACCGTCATATATCAAATACACTTGCCCAACAGCATGCACGATACATAATAAAAGCATGGTTCTATCGTCAGCAGAACAACAGTAACAATAATAACAAAATAACATGCATTTGACTAATACAGTGAGGGTCTCACCCTCACAGGTCCTAACTATCAAACATAATTTTCTTTGATTTCAATACAGTGGGGTCCCATTATCAGTAACAGTAATCTTTATACTGTTGTGTCAAGAAACTGGTTTCACCCGAGTCAAAGTAAAACTAAAGCCGGGAACATACAAAGCCCAAGAGAAAAAGTAACAAACTTGCAAAAATGTTGTGTATGACACATAACAAGCCCTGGCACATCCCAAGTGTGAAGTAACCTCACATCTCGTCTCGTGTGCGAGCACCTTAGTGTGTCATTGTGCATAACTTCCCTCTCACATTACAAATAACAAATCATAATTAAATAATAACTTAAAACAAATTGCAACAACAGCGAAGCTCGCCATTGGACTTGGAGTGCAGTGTACTTACAGTGCGAGTAGCAGAAGCTAAGGTATCCTGAGCCTCTGGGTCACTCATGGCTCGGCTTCTGGTGCAGCTTCAAACAGCAAATTAATTGAAGTCAAACTTTAACCCTTTTCTTTTTCACTCAGACGAAGTGGATGGCTTTGGGACAGCATAACCTGCAACACAGAAAGTGAGTGGTGAGGGTATGGAAAGTATTATTAAGCCATGTTGTTCATGTTGAATCATTGGGTTTCTGTAAAGAGAATATTAGGCATCTGCCAAATAAATAAATAAATAAATAAATAAATAAATAAATAAATAAAGAAAGAAGACTTTGTCTTTTTAATGCCCAAAGAGTTGGCAGTGTCTACAACAACACTGAATCCTCAAATTGCACCTCGTGGAAAGTCATGATGTCAAATCATTGATTCCTCAGAGTTTATGAACACTATGCTGCAGACCTGTGGGCAGTCGGGCTGTATGAACATTCTGGTGTCGATTGCAGTGTACCAAAAGTTAGTCCACTTGATGCGTCTAACTAGTGAATTAAGCAGGTTTAGTCCACTTGCTTGGATTAAAAGTTAGTACACTTGTTAATCCCGGTTACAGTTTACCAGAAGATAATCACCACAAGTGGATCATCCGCTAAATCGGACTAAACAAGATCCTGATTGCAGTGTACCAAATCAGATGTGAGATGATCCTGTTCAGGAGGACTAACTTAGTACTATGAAGTATAAGACTAATTAGTACACTTGCTCGTCCTACGTTTGTACATCACATTTTAACACGAAGACAGTGCCATTATTCTCTGAAATGACGTCTAAAAACTAGTGAAGTGAAAAGTGAAGCATTTTGAACCTCAGTCTGAACCCTTTGAAGCATTTGGTTCAGAAAGGTTTGCTCTCCGAGTCACAGAAACATCCATAATTGCATTATATAATGATATAATGTACCTTAATATATTGTTGATACACTATATTAAACAATAGTTCATTTTCTTAGGTAGACAGCGAATGTATACGGTAGTTTAAATAAACTACTATAGCAATGTGGCACCCTTTTCCTTTTTGTCTAATTTATTATGGTTGAGGAACTGAAGAGATTGGTTTTGTTTTTTCATTAAAATATTGTACAAACTTTAATAAAAGTGCTGCACAATAAGATACTGTGTATTTAAATAATAATAAAAAAAACATGCACGTTTGATGTATTCAATTTAACCTGAAACGTCAGTGTAATGTGTATTAAATATAAACAACACATTTAGAACTTAACGTTCAGTGTCAAGCAGCAATAGGCTACCGGCAAGTTAAAATGCAAGTATGATCCGTGTGCGGTATGTGCATAAAAAGACATGTACTAGGCTACAATTATATTCGGAATCAGGGCTTGAATTTCAGCACGGGATTGCGGGAATCTCGCATTTTCCAAGTTGCTCCCGCATATCTGCAACTTTCAGTGCAGGAAAATCCCGCAGAGATATATTAAGACACCAAGCTACTGTATTTTTCACCCAATTTAGAATGCCTGAAACACTACAACAATCTCTAAGGAAGTGGGTGTCAGTGACGAAAGCACTATGAGCCGCATTCTGAGTAGTTCTGGTTAAAATAAATAAATAAATAAATAAATAAATAAATAAAAGTAGTGCTGGATATTTTAAGTACCGCAAGACTTTATTCTCTCGTACGTGATTCTCGGCTGCTATCTTTAAAGATTATAGAAACAGTACACTGCAGTAAGTAAACAGTTTTGAAAAAAAAAAGAATATATCAAGTTTATCTAGGTGTTGTTTTGCAAGCGGTGACTTTCGCTTTAACTCTTAAAACTCAGCCCCATTCATATAATAGTATGCCTGATGCAACTTACATAATATGAAAGGGAATTCTGTGGCCTTTCATTTGATATGTTACATGCATGCAGTACAAACTATCCAGTGGTTAAACATACATAAATGAAAACAGTGAAAAACAGGCGGAAATAGGGCTGAGTGTAAAGAGTTAAAAAAAAGAAATGGAGCGCTGGTTAAAAAGAAAAGCACCTTTTTCTTCTGCTGCAGCAAAAACTTCACGTCGGGCAATGGCAAAAGCAATGGAGGGTGCTCTGACTGTGATGAACAGCTTATTTTAAAGCAACACCAGAGTGAATGATGATGCAGTAAAATATATATTGTTTTTTATATGCAAAAGTGCCTTTTCTTTTGCCATCCCCCTAATATTTTGGAATCCCCCCCCCCCCCCCCCCCCCAATGGCTGCAGTATAGGGGGGAAATCCCTCCAGCACACAATGAAATTCAAGCCCTGATGAATATAGGTGTACTTTTACTTAAATGAAATCACACCTAATGTAATAAAAACGCTTTTATCATTTTATCATTAATATATTAAATTAATTGCTTTTTTCATACCTTCTCATATTTCTGACTTTTTTGCCGGTTCAATATCTTCAATGTAGTTTTTTTAATCAAATGCTAGTAATGACAATGTATACGTAAATGTCTGAGTTTGTCTTTACACTTTAAATTGTGTATTTGCATCCGCATTTGTAATGGCTTATTATGGGTTAGTCCTCATTATCGGTCTAACGTGTTCAGGTCAGCTAAACCAATTTTCAGGATTAGCTGTTTGGTACGCTGCAATCAAGACTAAGTCACTGGTACCCTGCAATCGACCCTCTGTGACTCTGATTCCTGCATGTGAACCCACACCAAATAGTCCACAGCACTACCTTAAAAGCTGCTAGTGTGCATACTGGGGTATGTATTTTTATTGGTCGAGTTTAACCAGAGGTTACACCGGGCCCAGGATTACAATCCCACAATGCACTGCAGAGATGACGCGTTTCTAAGGAAACAAGCAAAGTCAAATCAAAATCAGGGTTGGGGTCAATTCCTGTTTTTCAATTCCAATTCCATTTCAAATTCATTTTTAAAATCAATTCCCAATTCCAGTTCCTTAGAAAGAATTGGAATTGATATTTTAGAGACATAATAATTGTTAAAAGAGAAAGGAAGGGGGGAGAAATAAACAAAAAATCTGAAGGGAGGCAACATCAAAACAAGGGCAACAACTCAGGTAAGATAGCCATTAAATGTATTTATCTAAATGCTACAAGTCTCAAAAAAAAAATGTTAGAATTTGAAGCTACTGCACTAACAAGTAACTACAATGTAATAGGTGTTACAGAAACTCAGTTATCCGGAGACGAATATAATATTAGTGGGTATACACTGTATAGGAAAGACAGAAGAGGACGGAGGGGTAGCGCTATACATCAAAAAAGCACAGATTTTAAATCTGGAGGAAAAAAAAAAAAAAACAGGGGATTTCAGCTTTCCGCATATAAAATGGGAAAACCCGGTGGGGAGCACGACAGCTGAAATTGAAAGGGTAGAAATGACAAATGACTGCTTCCTAACACAATTTGTCAAGGCACCAACTGGTGGAGGGGCAGGCCTTGATTTATTCTTTTCAATTAACGAACACAGAATAACCAAAAACAGAGGTCAGAGAACCATTATCAAGCTAAAGATCACAACATGGATTCATCTGAAGTGCTTTTTAAAACCCCCAAATTAACGACTAAAGCTAAGGTTTACAATTTTAAAAAGGCAAACTGTGAAGGAATGAAACAGAGACTAACAAGTAGATTGGAGTAAAATACAGAAAACATCCACAGAGAAAGCATGGCTATTTTTCAAAAATGTAGTACTAGAGGCACAAAACAAATACCTACACCCCAAAAGTAGACAGAATCTAAAACAAAATGGCCAAAATGGTTTAAAAGATAACATTTAAAAAAAAAAAAAAATATATATATATATATATATATATATATATATATATATATATATATATATATATATATATATATATATATATATTCAAAGATAAAAGGCACTTTATAGAGCATTTAAAAAGTACTTGAAACTGCAAGCATAAGTGAAAAAGGAAGTTATAAAGGCCAAGAGAGATAGAAATAAGCATTGCCAAGGAGGCTAAAAACAATTCCAAATTTTTTTCCAATATTATAACAGCAAAAAAACATTCAAGGAGGAAGTAAAATGTAAGAGATACAAACAACAACATCATAAAAAAATACCAAATAAATGATTACTTTTCACAAGTTTTTACAAAGGAGGATACGAACAACATGCCCCACACGTTGACCTGTTCCTATCCAGTTTTAAATAACTTTAGCATAACAGAGGAAGAAGTGTTAAATGGACTAGGAGCTCTTAAAATAAACAAAAATCCTGAGCCGGATGTGATCCTCCCAATAGCACTCAAAGAAATGAAAGAAGTTATTTACAAACCGCTAACTAAGATCATGCAACACAGTCTCTTGAGACAGGGGTTGTACCGACAAGAATTGCAAACACAACAAACACCGATCCACAAAAAGGGAGACAAAACCGAACCAGGTAACTACAGACCAATACGCCTGACTTATTATTATTATTATTATTATTCATTTCTTAGCAGACGCCCTTATCCAGGGCGACTTACAATTGTTACAAGATATCACATTATACATTATTTCACATTATACAGATATATCACATTATTTTTACATACAATTACCCATTTATACAGTTGGGTTTTTACTGGAACAATCTAGGTAAAGTACCTTGCTCAAGGGTACAACAGCAGTGTCCCCCACTGGGGATTGAACCCACAACCCTCCGGTCAAGAGTCCAGAGCCCTAACCACTACTCCACACTGCTGCCCTGATTATAAAGTTTATAAGTTATTATAAACTTATGGAAACTATAATAAAATCCAAAATGGAAAATTACCTAGCCTATATGGTAACAGTATCCTGGGAGACAGTCAGCATGGTTTTAGGAAAGGGAGATCGTGTCTAACTAACCTGCTTGACTTTATTGAGGATGCAACATCGACAATGGATAATTGCAAAGCATATGGCATGGTTTACTTAGATTTCCATAAAGCTTTTGACAAAGTCCCACATAAAAGATTAATTCTCAAACTGAACGCAGCAGGGATTCAAGGAAATGCATGCACATGGATTAGGAAGTGGTTAACATGTAGAAAACAGAAAGTACCGATTAGAGGAGAAACCTCAAAATGGAGCGAGGTAACCAGTGGAGTACCACAGGGATCAGTATTAGGTCCTCTGCTCTTCCTAATATACATTAAAGACTTACATTCTGGTATAGTAAGCAAACTTGACACAAAAATAGAAGGAGTGGCAAACACTGTTGCAGCAGCAAAGGACATTTAAAATGATCTAGACAGCATTTCAGAACGGGGCAGACACATGGCAAATGACATATAATAGAGAAAAGTGTAAGGTACTGCACGCGGGCAATAAAAATGTCCATTACAAATACCATGTGGGAGACACTGAAATTGAAGACAAAATTTGTGAAAAAGACCTAGGAGTTTATGTTGACTCAGAAATGTCTTCATCTAGACAATGTGGGGAAGTTAGAAAAAGGCCAACAAAATGCTTGGATATATAGTAAAAAGTGTTGAATTTAAAATCAAGGAAAGTAATGTTAAAACTTTACAATGCATTAGTAAGACCTCTCCTAGAAAATTGTGTTCAGTTCTGGTCACCTCGCTACAAAGGGATATTTCTGCTCTAGAAAGAGTGCAAAGAAGAGCGACAAGAATTACTCCTGGTTTAAAAGTCATGTCATATGCAGACAGGCTAAAATAATTAAATCTGTTCAGTCTTGAACAAAGAAGACTACGCAGCGATCTGATTCAAGCATTCAAAATTCTAAAAGGTATTGACAATGTCGACCCAAGAGACTTTTTCGACCTAAAAAAAGAAACACGGACCAAGGGTCACAAATGGAGTTTAGGACCACTTAATTACACAGAGAATTGTGGGAGTTTGGAACCAACTGTAATGTTGTTGAAGCGGAAACCCTGGGATCCTTCAAGAAGCTGCTGGATGAGATTCTGGGACCAAAAAGCTACTAACAACCAAACGAGCAAGATGGGCCGAATGGCCTCCTTGTTTGTAACCTCTCTTATGTTCTTAAACCACAGGATACAGGAGTACTGGATAAGCTGGCATTCTGGCACCCAAGCCAAAACAGCATGTCAATAATATCTACAGAGCCGTCAATTATTCTTAACTGCATCTTTCACACTGTCGCTTAGTTTCATGTACCACAACAAAAAATCATTTATTTCCACTTCCCTCAGCAGTGGCACATTCACAATACATTCCTTTGTCAGATTGGACATACTTCTTTTATTGCTCTGAGCACACTCTTAAACTCAGGGGAGATGTTTAAGGAGAACAGAGATGTTTTAAATATGGATATAGAGAATACATATAGAGAAATGTTTTCCAATATACAACACCCACTCTGTTTAATCATTCCAACCTGGGTTTAAAATATACTTCCCTCAATAGGTTGGATTTGCTTCATGTATAGATGTATTTTAACAAAATATTGGACAGACTGTAGGGGTTTATCACTGAGCCTTTGAATAAAACCACTAAGCATGCAGTGGCCAGTCCAGTTATTTTCATTTAAATTCTGGCTATAATGAACATGTTAAATATAATAGTCTCATATTAACTGTACCATTCTTGGACTAGCCTGACCTCTCTCTCTCTTTCTAAAAAATCCCCTGTGCAAGCAGGTTTCAGACCTGCCAAGGCTAGTTTTTTTTATTAATATGAAACTCTACAGTAAGCGCTTTTCCAAATTCACCACATGAAATCATGCTTTGGCTGGAGTCAAGAGACGCCTCGGGATGGTTCTTTTCGGATAAGAAAAAAGCTTGCATCCTAATTTTTATAACTAAGCTCTCACTATTTTCTTAATATAATGAGGTACATAGTCCTGTTTTTCTTAAAGCATCTTCTGTTGGTTATCATTCAAGGTTGATACACAGCAAATACAAATCCCGCTTTTAAGAGACAACAACGAATCCTGCTTTGAGGTGCCAAAAACACTTCCTTATCTCTGAAAGTCTAATGCCCTTCCAGTATTCTACCGTGTGTCTGAGACAGACTTTTAATTATTTCACTTGTAAACTCTACAGTCTCCCTGTAAATAAATACCTCTGTTTATTACTGCAGTAAAACCTAAATAAATGCAACACTGTAGCTTTTTCAGTTTTAAATGTAATTCTGTCCAACAGCTTTTTCTTTTGTAATACAAAAGCCTCTGTATTTTTGGCTCATAAAAATCACCCCAATTAAAGTTGCTACCTTCCTGATAAGAACTGATACTGTACACAACTTTTCTAATTTAAATGAAATGCTTACTTTGGCTGAAGAGAACAGACATTACACCATATACTCCCATATTATGTTACCAAAAGCTATTTCGTTAGTTAAATTTTAAAAAGATCGCTCATTATAGAAAGACCTTGAATTGAAACTTCTAACGACCAGTGAGTCTCGCTTCCACTGCCAAAAAGCACTTTCCATGCCCAGCACGGCTCTGCTACAAGCAGGTAAAGAAGAGGTCACTTTCCATGCCCAGCACGGCTCTGCTACAAGCAGGTAAAGAAGAGGTCACTTTCCATGCCCAGCACGGCTCTGCTACAAGCAGGTAAAGAAGAGATCACTTTCCATGCCCAGCACGGCTCTGCTACAAGCAGGTAAAGAAGAGGTCACTTTCCATGCCCAGCACGGCTCTGCTACAAGCAGGTAAAGAAGAGGTCACTTTCCATGCCCAGCACGGCTCTGCTACAAGCAGGTAAAGAAGAGGTCACTTTCCATGCCCAGCACGGCTCTGCTACAAGCAGGTAAAGAAGAGGTCACCAATTTAATTATATTTCTTTAGCAGGTCCACTGTATACTACAGTTATTAAATCCAGTTTACACTTTATTGTCTTATATTCAAACTTAACAGTTCCTCTGTTATAATAAAACATTTACACTTCTAATAGATTAAAATACATGTGATTAGCTTAGAGACTACTTTCAGATCAAGCTTACTCTTTTCTAAATGAGAAACTTGACTATGAATACACTCAAGCAAAGTAGATACTCGGTTCATTTTACAGTTTTTATTTGTTACAATAAAACTCAAATAGATGCAATACTGTTATTTTTTAGTTTAAAATATAATAATGTCAAAAATCATGCTTTTTTCTTTTGCTATACTAAAAGGCTCTGTGCTTAGTTCTTTAAAAAACTATGACTTCACCTAGTTAATTAAATGAGATGCCTGCTTCGGCCAAGGTTACAGGCTTCCGCGTGCAATAGTCTTCATTAAAGATAGGGGAAGCCATATTTTTAAGTCTGACCGGCTTCCAAGAGTTTATAAGCACTCTAACAACAAAGGCACACAGACAAGCTTTTTTTTTTCTAACATTAACATTTGTTCAGTTTTCTTAATTCAAATTCTGCTATCCTGCTCATAATCTGCTACAATAGTAGTTCTACTGGTTGTATATTCTTAAACATAGTACAGTTACTAGAATATTCTGACAGTGTCAGTTAGTACTGAACTCTCTTATTTTTAACTGTAATATTTTTTTTCAACAATAATTATTTTATTTGTATAACAGTTTAACGTTAAATGATTGTATAACATGTATTTCTAAATTCAGATACTTCAATATAGCAGTCTCTTTTATAAATTTGTAATTTTATTTTACTCCACTGATATACACAGAAGGCAAGAGATTTGTTTTAATTAGGCACCTGCTTGGCAGTAAATGCAACCTTGAATATTAAAACCTAGGACTGCTATGCTTTGATACAAACTAACATGCATTTACTAAAGCTATTATATAAAGTTTCTTTTTTTTAATCTTGTTGTTTTCTTATTTATTTAAATACTTTTGTTTTTCCTTACTATAAGAACCACAAACCTATTTTAGTTAAATTGTTTCTGGCATATTAACAGTGCTCCATAGAGTTTGCCATTCTGTTCTTGCTGGATCAGAATGTTTGAGGTTCTGAGTCTAATTAAAAAAAATGCTTTTGCCTGATAAGGGAGGATTGGAACTTTCAGCAGGTCGGCCTGACCTTATGATACAAGGAGTTCTCTTTTCAGACCTTACATATTCACTGTTATACTAGAATAAACAGGAATATAGAATCCTACAATATTTTCATAGACTAATACAGAGTACATTATAACATTTTTCTGAATAGTGTGTTTTAACAATTTGTTTAATATTTCTGCTGACTTTATATTCTTTAAAACAGTTATTACGACATTTTAACCCACATGCAGTTTCACAAATGTTCAATTTGTATCCCAAAGATCAGCCTGCCATCAGTAGCTGTGACAGTCTTTAAAAGTCTGATACCTGCAAAAACTTAAACCTTGTTAGCTGGGCTCCCATCTCTACATTCCCATTCCCATCATCACTGGGAAACTTCAAATAAAATTAAGCTGTTTCTATCAAAGAGCCATACATCTCTGCAGCATGTACAGTGCCCTCCATAAGTATTGGGACAGTGAAGTCAAAATTGCTATTTGCGTGCAACCTTAACATCCCATTTCCTGACTTTTGTGATTTTGAACTGCAACTTTAACGTTATTTTAACAAAGATTTTGTTATTGAATTTCCATAGTTTTTATTTTTATTTTTTTATTTTTTAACCTGAATCTACTACAGTATCAATTCCTAAAGTCCAACACACGTGGAAGGAAATATGTTGTACAGCAACCCATGAAGTGGAGGCCACACAAAAAAGGCAACCAGCCTGGTATAATGCAGGTGAAACAGGTCTGTTCTAAGAGATCTAAGTAAAACACTGCATCCCAACACATTTTTTTGTTTTTCTCCCAGGGTCAGGGACACAAAAATGTGAGATCAGCTACTGAAATGTGTCAACTGGCTTATTACAGGCTTTATGAAAAAATCTGTCCCTATGTCCATGACTTTATCATACACTCCAGCAATCCAGTAATGAGACCAGCTTTGTTTTTGTATGCAACATTTTCTAACTGCAAAAACATGCAAGTTATCGTCTATTAGTGAAACATATATAATACTCAATACAGCATACCGCGTATACCATGAACATGAGACCATACATGCAGCCTATAGTATAAATATTACAGTTTGTGTTGCTAAGCGTTTACCTCAGTATTCCATGAGTAATGCTGTTTTCTCAGAAAACATCTGTGGTCTTTCAGGTTCTTTCGGTTTAATCCAATGGACCCTGTAGTCTACTTCCAGTTGTGTGTAAATAGCAACTTCATACAGCACCATATTTAATTTAAATATTCTATTGACATGCAGCTGTTCGTACCCTGTTTTGTTAAGGGTTTGTTATCGGTAATTTATTATTATTTTTTTTTTAACATAGGGTTTAAGTGCATATTTGTGCAGCCAGCTAAATTTCAGTATGTTGGGCTACTTTTTTAATGTTTTTGGTAATCATGCTGTTTGTTGTGTTAATAAAGTTTATTCAAAATGCTGTCAGGTGATCTGTTGCTGGTGATCGCTTAAAGTCTGCATCCATCTGTTTTATTTTTACAATTTGTGAATGAAACCATAGAGTAGCCTAGTTTGCTATATTATTTACTAAATTTATGTGATTCTATAAATCTACTGCTAAACTGCAAGAACAATTTGACTGTGATTCTGCATCTCTGAAAAGTCCTAAGTATTTTTTTATTTATTTATTTTTTTAAATGAGGAAATTGATAATAAAAAGTACAGATAAAAATACGCTGGGTCCTGACTACAGTATTTGCGCTGAACGAGCATGACTGTACAGTACAATGTTTCAAATGGTTTTGTATATTTGGCATTTCCGTGTTTTTGTTTTATGACGGCTAAATCGAGACATTTTTTAATTCTATACATTCCATGTTATTTACACTATTAGAGCATCAAAGTTTATTTTGCAAAGAGGTGATGAGCAGAAACCACTTTCTCAGCATCATGAAATTTTTACGATTCTCTAATATAGACAATGTACGCACAGATCGCCCTCTTACAAGATTGGAGCTGTTTCTTTCCATGCTCAGAGAGACGTCAATGGATTTAGTTGACCCGGGACAGAATTTAGCCATTGATGAGGCACTCGTGCAAAAGAAGACTTCACTTTCGGCAATACATAAAAACAAAAATAGCTCGATTTGGACTCAGACTTTTCTGCCTGTGTCCCAGTGATAAAAGGCTGAGGGGTTGCAGCTGGAATTTTCAAATTTACATCGGCAAAGATAAATATGATGTCTGGCATTATCCAAAAGCAAGTGAACTCAGTTTATCTGAAAAGATTGTGGTTTATTTGGCTGATCATGTACTGATCAGACAAAATCTGGTACCCGGGAAGGGGCTTCATTTTTACATCTGGACTTGAAGTGGTTAAACACAAAACAGACAGTAAACAAATGGGTCATGTGACGCTACCAATGATGGCAACACACAGAGGACACATACAAGACAGGCAGACAGCAAGTCTCAATTGAGTGCCCGTCTCTAAACAATCATTTGATCAAACATAACTCCAAAAAGCACACAAAACAAACCCGTTTCCACATATAAATTACACCAACACTAATTTCCCACTGTGCAGGGCAACTGCCCTGCTACATGTATGTTTAAAAGAAAACAGTAAAGAAATAAAAAAGCAAAGAATGTACACTTACATGCTGAATACAGTAATTACATGTCCTTTCTCTTAAAAACTACCCAGCGTAGATTGCTCCTCACGCCCGTTGCCTGGTTGCAGTTTGTGTGAAGATGACCGACAGGCAACGTTTGCATTTGTCATGCATGATTCGTACTACAATAGGGAATCTTTGAATTAGCGTTACCTTTGAATTAGTCAACCATCGTCTCTGTTTTCACTCAGAGAATAACACACTTGACACTGGAGAAAGTTCAGCGTCAGTCAGTACTGAGATCGTTGTATCCAGGTCGATCCTGTACGTGATCATTCTAATAGAGCTAATTTGCATTGAAAAAAAATCGGTTCTTGCTGTTGGGATCGTTAAAAAACGGGTGTTCGTTTGTTATAGTGAAGTTAGTTTATATATATATATATATATATATATATATATATATGTATATATATACCAGGAAAGAAACGGGAGGAATTGTACTTTTCCGCGATGGTATTTTTTTGTCAATGTAAGTTCAGTCTCACTGAAATAAATGGTGAGTGACATACAAGGCAAAATTCCACTCTCGTGTCCCAGGCTTTACAGTTACAGTGCCTTGCGAAAGTATTCGGCCCCCTTGAACTTTGCGACCTTTTGCCACATTTCAGGCTTCAAACATAAAGATATGAAACTGTAATTTTTTGTGAAGAATCAACAACAAGTGGGACACAATCATGAAGTGGAACGAAATTTATTGGATATGTCAAACTTTTTTAACAAATAAAAAACTGAAAAATTGGGCGTGCAAAATTATTCAGCCCCTTTACTTTCAGTGCAGCAAACTCTCTCCAGAAGTTCAGTGAGGATCTCTGAATGATCCAATGTTGACCTAAATGACTAATGATGATAAATAGAATCCACCTGTGTGTAATCAAGTCTCCGTATAAATGCACCTGCACTGTGATAGTCTCAGAGGTCCGTTTAAAGCGCAGAGAGCATCATGAAGAACAAGGAACACACCAGGCAGGTCCGAGATACTGTTGTGGAGAAGTTTAAAGCCGGATTTGGATACAAAAAGATTTCCCAAGCTTTAAACATCCCAAGGAGCACTGTGCAAGCGATAATATTGAAATGGAAGGAGTATCAGACCACTGCAAATCTACCAAGACCTGGCCGTCCCTCTAAACTTTCAGCTCATACAAGGAGAAGACTGATCAGAGATGCAGCCAAGAGGCCCATGATCACTCTGGATGAACTGCAGAGATCTACAGCTGAGGTGGGAGACTCTGTCCATAGGACAACAATCAGTCGTATACTGCACAAATCTGGCCTTTATGGAAGAGTGGCAAGAAGAAAGCCATTTCTTAAAGATATCCATAAAAAGTGTAGTTTACAGTTTGCCACAAGCCACCTGGGAGACACACCAAACATGTGGAAGAAGGTGCTCTGGTCAGATGAAACCAAAATCGAACTTTTTGGCAACAATGCAAAACGTTATGTTTGGCGTAAAAGCAACACAGCTCATCACCCTGAACACACCATCCCCACTGTCAAACATGGTGGTGGCAGCATCATGGTTTGGGCCTGCTTTTCTTCAGCAGGGACAGGGAAGATGGTTAAAATTGATGGGAAGATGGATGGAGCCAAATACAGGACCATTCTGGAAGAAAACCTGATGGAGTCTGCAAAAGACCTGAGACTGGGACGGAGATTTGTCTTCCAACAAGACAATGATCCAAAACATAAAGCAAAATCTACAATGGAATGGTTCACAAATAAACATATCCAGGTGTTAGAATGGCCAAGTCAAAGTCCAGACCTGAATCCAATCGAGAATCTGTGGAAAGAACTGAAAACTGCTGTTCACAAATGCTCTCCATCCAACCTCACTGAGCTCGAGCTGTTTTGCAAGGAGGAATGGGCAAAAATTTCAGTCTCTCGATGTGCAAAACTGATAGAGACATACCCCAAGCGACTTACAGCTGTAATCGCAGCAAAAGGTGGCGCTACAAAGTATTAACTTAAGGGGGCTGAATAATTTTGCACGCCCAATTTTTCAGTTTTTTATTTGTTAAAAAAGTTTGAAATATCCAATAAATTTCGTTCCACTTCATGATTGTGTCCCACTTGTTGTTGATTCTTCACAAAAAATTACAGTTTCATATCTTTATGTTTGAAGCCTGAAATGTGGCAAAAGGTCGCAAAGTTCAAGGGGGCCGAATACTTTCGCAAGGCACTGTATGTGCTGCTTCTCATTTCCAGTCGTACTCACACCTGTTTTTCTCCCAATTTGTGAACTGTGGTACTGCTTGGCATGTAAAAAAAAATACAGGGGTCTGATCAGCATTTCCGATCTGTCCAAGCTGGTACTGTTTGTTATAAATGCTGAAATTGTAAAAGCTTATCTATGAATTCCTCAGGAAGCTAATGACACTTCTTTGAAAATGGCTGCCTGTATGTCATGGATGATTTGAGATCGGGCAGTAACGCTTTGGTTCGTCTTTTATCAGCAGCAAGTTATGTTGCTGCTTGTGTATTCGGGCAGTGATGTCATTGTTCGTCTTTTTCGGCAGCCAGTTGCGTTGCTGTTTGTGTACTCGGGTAGTCACTTCTTTTGTTGCCGATTTTAATACACGCATCACTACTGTACTCGAATTTATGACGCAGGCTATTTTTGAGAAGCTAAAAATGGTTAAAGTGTCTTAAATTCGAATTCTTCTATTTCACGTATTATACACTTTCCACTGTATCTAAATGTACTATTTCATGTATTATGCTACTATCATGTATTGTAGCCCAACACAGGTTAAGACCCCCCTTCTCCCAAGGTCATGCAATGAAGAGTGTCTGTACTGGCAGTGCTGTGGACCCCAGAGATCTGCTGGCTCTTAACCATTAGACTCACTTGGCTCTCTCTGACCACAATTCATCTATTATTTAGTAACTGGAGAGCTTTATTAAAGACCTAGTGCTAAGGACAGGTTACAATTACAGAACCCACTTCCGCCTTTACAAGACTTGTCAAGCCTTACTGCCACACTCAAGGGCAGATAAAGTCAGCCCTAGATGGACTTATTTTAGAACAGGCTATTGATTATACGTTATTAACTTATTAATAAGACAGCCACAGAATCATCCTTCACTAGAAAGCCAAATAAAAATGGAAACAATTGTCTGAAACTAAAATCTGGACAGGAATAGCCTTTGAGGGACAATTCTGAGCTTCTCTCTGACTCTGGCCCACTGTACAGTACAGTAGTTGCAGGCAGACACAGAGCCAATGGCACTGCAACACTCTTGCTTTAACAGTGTGTGGTGTCACAACTCCACACTCACTGACAGCACTTACTGTATTGTACTCTCTCATTACCGAAGCAGCCCGATAAAGAACATTGTACTACAGTTTAACCCCACCCTCCCCACTTACTATACCAACCTTGAGCACATACACACACCATGCTACTGTACAATATCTGTGTTCCAAACATTTATTACATTTAGAGTTACTGGGGTCTGATGTACCTTACAATATAATTACTTAAGCAGTGGTGAGTACCTGGAAAGCAGTACAGATATAAAAACGTGCAAATGAAGACTTGGTTGGAACAAAACAATGTACAGCAATGGAAAGTTTCCAAATGATACAATTCTGGAAAACACTGTCATAAAGCTTGGCCTGTACATTCAATAAACTAGCAACCAAAGCACTTCACTGTATTGCATGCCCTTCTAAATCCCCAGTTTGGGGAATATTGTGCGGTATCTCATGTACACCAGTGACATGTACCGAGTCACTCAAAAATCTTAAAATATAACAAAGTAGAGTTTAAAAGCATGCCTGCCCTTTGTCTTCCATTTAATAACGGTGGATTTGCAGAGGCAGGCAAGGCAGAGTCACAGATGACTCAATTGACTGGCACCGGCTTGAGTATACTTGCATGTCTCGGAAGGGAAAGGTGACCTGAACAAAGAAAACTGCACTGGAAAAAAAAGAAAGAGAGTCACCGCTTACCTTTTTATTTACTGCAGGAGACCTACTTCAGGCATCGTAGTGCAAAGCCAAGACCCACTGCAAACAAAAAAAAACACAAGACGGAGCAGGTTTATATACGGTGTGAGCTGTACTGTATTGCAAACACACACACACACACACATCCACCCTCACAGTAATAACTGATAATTCAAGTCCTCCTTTCTGGATTATATGTCTTCCTCTCTTTCAAGCCTCCATGTGACCTGATATATGACTCAACAGCAACAGATTCAAACAGTGTCTCATACAGACCGAACAATGACATTAGTAAACACATTTCTATGCTATGTGAAATCCTCAGTTGCCCCTCCCTTCCCCTCCCATAAAATAAATAAATAAAAAAAAAAATATAAAAGGCTGGACAAAATCACAGATGGCTTGAGATTGATTCTCCTAATCAATTACAAATAGGCCTAATTATATTAATAACCTAGTTCTAAAACTAATAGCATTTTAAAATGTATTTTGGTAAACAAATAGCGTAGCATAAGACAGAACTGTTTGCCAGCAAGGTGCCAGACAGCTTTTAAAGGCCATACAGAATATCGGGTTTAAAAAGATCTAGTGAAGACATATCAAACTCACTGCGTCACCAAAAACAGGGTAATAGGTTACAAATGGGGAAGGCCAGGAATGTCTGTGAAGATTATTGACAAAGGTTTCTATTCACCACCTCTGTTGAAATAACTAAAATAGCACCCGGAGACTCAAGTTTTTTTTCATTCCTTCCTCAGCAGAGGTACAGTATTAAGATGATACACCACCAAGGTTCCCTGTTCACATCAGTAGGTCTACAGCCTACTCAGCTGACGGAAGGCTAGTGTTAAAGGGAATGGTAGAAGTGGCAGGAAGCTCCAATGACTATGCAAGTCACGGGGTGTGTGGAAATCACAACCGGCTCACAGACTTCATCACAATGTCAATTAATAATTGTTTCCACTGTGGGAACTATTTAAAATAGCTGTTTTCTAAACAAATAAATAAACAAATAAACAAAGAACTGTTATATTCTTAAATACAGTACTGTATATGTGCAGTAACTTAAAACTGAATTTTCTGATCTAGATCCCAAACTGTGAAATAACCTACAATAAATAGGTTCACGTACAGGATTACTCTATGAATCATACTGAATGAGCAGCTTCTGACAGCTCTGTACTCTGGTACATGGTAGATACATAGCACCATATAATATAAGAGGTCTACATTAAGTGTACTGCACCTGGTACTGTAATGCCAAGAGGAAAACTGGAGATAACCGTGATTTCATTATTATACACATCTGCTGTATAATTAAAAACAATGTATGTGAAGTCAATTTAGTGTACCATTTTGAAACATTACCATAAAAAACATTGTATAAGTCGATTTTCTAGGCATTTTTGTGGGGCCATTAAAAAGGGGGGAGTGACTAATACAACAGTGCGACATATGCGCCGGTATGTGTAATATTAAACTACTGTACCAGCGCCACCATGGGATTACTACAGCCACGGTTATTATGGCTCACACAAACTTAACTGTCAACAACCCGATTATTTTTTCAGGATCTATGGCATTCAGGTCATGTTGCTAGGTAGAAACACAAAACCACTGTTCTAATTAAAAGTTTTAATTTGTTACCCTCAATATCCTTAGTCATTTTGAATATTATACACAAGCTTTTAGACTCTTGACTGACCTCCTCTCAAAAACGTCAGTTATACTGCTTCACTGTTAGCATAATAGCTGTCGGTCTCTATGAATTTCCTTACTCCCACCCTCCCGAGCCATTGATTTGTCAACATTCAGACTACCCGCCCCTGGGACCCGTAGCAAACAGCTATTGGTTAGAAAGTCGAGTAGTAGTAAACTTTTCAAGTATTCTGTTAGTTGTAACTGCAGTGCTATAATTATGCAGGTGACTTTGAGACTGGATAAAGTAAGACAGTCAGACAAAAAACAGAATTGCTACTCAACAGGTTTGAAATTGTGCCTTGTTGAATTTGCCGAAATACATGGTTATCGATCGCAATGCTGAAAAAACAGTAAGTGAATGGAGACGAAACAGACAAACTTAAAATGGAGGAAGAAAAACAAGCTGATAGGAGAAAAGGGTTTATGTCCCTATGTAGAAAACATTTTGTTTGAATGGAGTACTTTCAGTGTTCTACATGTCACTGTACCACAGTGGTACACTTGTAAAATGTAGTAGGTCGCCAATTAATACCCCGTTTTTCTCCCAATTTGAAATAGTCACTTGTATTGTTTCAGGCTCAGCTCACCGCTACCACCACCGTGCTGACTCGGGAGCGGCGAAGACGAGCACACGCTGTCCTCTGAAACGTGTGCCGTCAGCCAACCACTTCGTTTCACTCTGCAGGCTGCGTCGGAGGACAACGCAGCTCTGGGCAGCTTACAGGCAAGCCCGCAGGCGCCCGGCCAGTCTACAGCGGTCGCTGGTGCGTGGTGAGCCGAGGATACCCTGGTTGACTTAAGCCCTTCCCACTCGGGCAATGCTCAGCCAATTGTGCGCCGCCCCTTGGGAGCTCTCATCCATGGTCCGCAGTGGAATAGCCTGGACTCGAACCGACGACCTCTAGGCTATAGGACGCATCCTGCACTCCACACGGAGCGCCTTTACCGACAAGCAGCACTGTTTCTTTTCTTTTAAATTTGAATTAATACAACAAATTTGTAAAAGCCAATGCAGTGGGAACTATTGTCTAAGTATGGTTTTGGAAAGAAATGTTCAGTAAAACAAAGATGATATGTTCTTGAACTTGTCTGGGTACTCGTAAGCTAAAATAAATTATTGGTAGGTTAAAATGTGGGATGTATGATTTTACGGAATATTTTACAGAATATTTTCTAGCAGTTTAAAAAATGAAAAACACTCAAATTATTCATGGAATAAAATGAACAAGGGTTACTTCGAAACTAAAATTGTGTATCTTTCTGTATGTATCGGTGTCGAGCATGTAGGAAAAAAAATAAATTGTAAAAAAAGTATTCTAAAACACAAAAAAGGGGTTTTCCTAAAATTGAAGTCTCAAAAAGGAGGGAGTGACTTTTACGCCAGTGCGACCTACCAAGCGATTTTACGGTAACTTTCCACTAGAGGACAACAATACTCTGATGTTACCAGTACAAGTCTAAACATACTGTTGTACAATAGACATCATCATCTACTAAAGCAGCTTGCTTATAACTGTGCTCTTTTTCTTCTTCCTGCACAGCCATGACCAAAAGCTGTCAATTGCTCAAGGATAAACCAGTCTCTCAGAGAATGAGTGGTCCCTGTAAATAGTTTTCCCTTTTTAATTTCCCCTGGAGTCTTTTCTGTTTTACTACAGTAGCCCAGAGGTGTTTTACAAATGATTTCAACTCAGTACATTTCTTCATACATACTCAGCTCTTGTGAATAAACTCACAGTATGCCTCAAATTTTTTAAATACGAAAAACTACTAGATACCAGGACCCACTTGAAAAAACATGCACTATGCTATGAACACAGTACTGTGTGTATAGTACAAACAGTATACCAGTTAAGCCAATTCGCTTTCTAGGATTACTAATCTAATAAAATTACAGTAAAATGAAGTTTGTGAAAAATCATGTTTAGAATGTTTGGGCGATGGTATTAAGGTTTCCACTGTACAATCTACAGATCTCCACTGAGCCTCTTGCTAATGGGCCTGTATCAGCATTTTAGAAACTTGTGTCTCCTTTGCTTTTCCCATTCATGTGCTGTATAAAATACAACGTAATTACAGTACAACAATTTGAGGCTTATCAAAAACTATTTTGTCTGCTCAATACATTAAAAATTATGTCATGCTCAAAGAGTACATAACAACATAAAGCTTACATGACTGTGCAGCTCTCTAAATAAGACATAACTGTAAATTAGGATGGCAGCTTTGTAAACACATTTTAACTAAGCTACAGGGAAAGTGCCTTTAAATTGGAAACTGTATTATACTTACATTCTTCACTATGAACTGTAAACCTCCAGCTACAGTGCTTTGGCACTGCCTGGCACCAGTCAGTAACCTCAGTTACAGTAAAACACAGGGCTCGGTTTTTGACAAGTTGTTTAAAATAAGTTTTTTTTTTTTTTTTTTTTCAGTCCACTTTCTAATTTTTACATCATAAAAACTACCATAACACATTTCATCACAAACTTGGCAAATCTACTAGTCTTGTGAAATACCATGGCCATCTTATTCTGCAGACAGCGTGCGTGCGTGTGTGTGTGTGTGTGTGTGTGTGTGTGTGAGCGCTGGGATAAGAGTAAGCAATTACAAAATCTACAAGGTCTAACCTGACAAGTTCCCAACATCTCTAAGGTTGTGTTCACATTGGGTTCGATAAACAGACTCAGTTCAGTGCCTTTGGTTAAAACAATTAATCAATTTGCTTGCGGTTTACACTTATCTGGAAGCAAATGTACCGAGTTTGTTTGGGTGTGAAATTGTTTTTTTTTTGTGTGGTTAATTTGCATATTTTTTCAGGACCGAGTTAATTTGTGTTCACAATTCAATTTGCAAGTGAACTATTTGTTTTTTATGATTAGTGGACCAAATGTTTACTCTGTCTGCAGTGCATCTTGGAATGTGATGGCAAAGATTGAGGAATTATTCTGCCTGCTGTCAGCATGTGTTTTAAATATTTACAATCTAGTGTACTAGAGTTGGAGGGAGAGCATTCTCTTTGTTGGATTCTGCCTAGATTTTGGTGTCCAACCAAATTTCTAAAAGTCTCCACATTTCGTTCGCTGTTCATATAGGGCCTTAATCATATTCAGGGCCTTAAATACTTGGCTGGCTGGTTGGTGTGTGCAAGAAAAACTGGGATTTATAAACAACTGGGATTGCTTTTGGAAAGTAAATAAATATTACATGAAAGATGGACTGCACCTAAATAGGTCAGGGGCAAGCAGGCTAGCTGATAACATCAAACACCACCTAGCAAGATATTTAAACTAGGAACTGGAGAGGGGAGGGAATCTAAAGAGGCATGTAAAATTCAGGTTAAAGTACCCTGCCATTCCCGCTACCGCTGAGTAAACACAGAGGTGTATGCTACAGTAACCTTCATCTAATTCCTATTACCCCTGCTCAATCACATGGTCTTGATTGAACCAATTTACGCCTAGGTTTATTTTATGTCAGGTGTCTGTCTAATAAGGCTCTGTTAATTAGTGATTTTATTCAGGATTACAACAAACTATGTAACACAATTTTTGTTCCTGGGTAGTAAGTGTTATTTCCTAATTGCTTATGCCTCAGAAGTATAGAAAATGGCTATTATTCCCCACAAACTTTGCTTTTGTGACAGGACAGTGATATTTTGAAATTTACCTATTTCCAATGAGAAAACGGGCAAATTTGTGTCTTTTCGTTCACATAAAGTCAGAAAAAAAACACATGAATCCAAATTAACATGTATTTATACTAAAGTAATACAAAAATGACTACAAAAGATTTAGAAGTGAGTAGTTTTTCGAGATTTACGATTATACTGTAAATCACTTTCACGAATCAGCCTCCTCTTTGAGGTGCACCGAGTGAGCCAGGGGAAGAGACGGGTACTTGTTACCATTATGGAGCAGCACGGCTTTGAGGCTCCTGGATGAGCTGTCAATGAAGAGGCGCCACTCATTCTGGTTACAGGCGATTCCGATTGCCTCGAACAGACTGGTCACATTGTGGCAGAAGCAGAGCCCATCTTAACAGGTGAAGAAGCTGGAAAAAGGTTGGTGACGATTCCTCTGATCTGCGACTTGCACACTTTCATCCAACAAGTTCCACTGCTTGAGCCTAGACGTCAAAAGCTCGGCATTGGACTTGGTGAGACCAAGATCTCTAATCAAGTCGTTGAGGTCTTTTTGGTTGGGGTAGTATGGGTTTCTCTCCTCAGCTCCACCTCTGAAATTGTCATCTGGATCTACAACGTCTTCCTCGCTCACTGACTTGCTGCTCTCTTCTAAAGACGGCTGCTCTCTCTCCGGAGGAGTGGGTACGGGGAGCTCATGGCAGTGTGGCACCGGGGCGATGGATGAAGGAAGGTCTGGATGCGTGATAGCAGGTGCATTCTTGCCAGTCCGACGTTTGGAAGGGTCCACCATGCAGAAGTAGCAGTTGCTTGAGTAGTCAATGGGTTCCCGCCAAATTCTTGGGATAGCGAACTCTTTTCCCCTCTGTACCATCCTACAAAAATACATTTATTTCACCCATGACTAAATGTGTAAGAGATTCTCGCAACATTTTTCATATATATTTTTTCAGTAACATTGAAAATTGTAAAACATTTTAAAATTAAAAACTTTTACAATTTTAAAAATTAACAAATCTTATAACATAAAATTCCGAGCAACAATTGTCCATCTTACCTTCCAGAGTTTTTTTGCAGTGCTCGCAGGTGAAATGAGGTGCCCAGGGTTTGTCTTGATCCCCGACAGGCATGCCGAAATATGCCTTGTAGGCCTCACACATCTTAGCAGATGCTTCCACGGAGTACTTTTTCACTCTTGTCTTGATAAATTGGCCGCAGACATAGCAAAATGCGTCTGCCGGATGCTTGCAGCCTCTTGATGCCATCTCAGAAAAATGCAGATATGTATCCACTTAGGCAGCTGGAACTAAACTGAACTGGTGGGCTTAAGGCCCCTGTATTTATACTACTATTTATATTACTGGAAAGTTCTAGAAGTTACTCCAAGTTTACTCAGCACTGAATCTATCTGGAATGTTCTGGAAAATAGGTAAATTTCAAAATATCACTGTCCTGGACACAAAAGCAAAGTTTGTGGGGAATAATAGCCATTTTCTATACTTTTGAGGCACAAGCAATTAGGAAATAACACTTACTACCCAGGAACAAAAAAATAAATAAATAAATTGTTACACAGTGTATTCTATCTAACTGAAACATGGCTTGGGCCGAAGGACAATGGTTTCCCCGATTGAGGCTTCTCCACCTAATCATTCTTTTTTCCAGAAAGCTCGCTCTACTGGGCGGGGAGGTGGACTTGCTACTGTTTTCTGTCATGAACTTAGAATTAAACAGGAAATTGTTAAAGGTTATTCATCTTTTGAAGTTTTAACCTTGACATTAAACAGTCCATTACCTGTTCATATTGTAATTATTTATTGACCACCTGAGTCAAACCCACTAGCCTATTTCTGATTGAATTTGGGGATCTGCTATCTAAATTGACAGTCAAATATGATATGATTCTTTTATTGGGTGATTTTAACCTTCATGCGGACATGGATTCTGATGCTAATTACTTGGAATTTCTGAAGCTACTGGATTCCTTAGATTATTATCCTGCATGTCAAAGGTTCTACGCATAATCATGGTCATACTTTAGATCTGGTCATTTCTCGTGGTTTAGCTGTTAAGAACATCATAACCCTAGATCTTACTATTTCTGATCATCTTGCCATTCTTTTTGAGGTGAATCTGCCAATATCTACAAAGGCTGTGGACAGTACATTTAAATCCCGGGTAATTATTCAACTGCTGTTAAGCATTCTGGTGTCTTGAGCTCATTACCACTCTCTCACCAGTAGATGAGCTGGTTAATACCTACAACACCACCTTCACTGGTATCTTGGATACTGTAGCGCCAATCAAAACAATAAAAAAAAAAAAAAACTCACCGTGGTTCAATGATACGACTTCTAAGATGAAATATGAGGGTCTTAAAATAGAACGGAGATGGCGGGAATCTAAATTGCATGTTCATTACATCGCATGGAAGGGTCACCTGATTAAATATAGGAAGGCTCTGGTGCTGGCTAGATCATCATATTATTCTAATTTAATTGAAATCCTAGATTTATTTTTGCTACCCTAGACAAATTAATGAATCCTTCCCCTAATAGTCCTACCCTTGACACTGGCTCCTCTCACAGCTGCAATGACTTCTTACATTGCAGGGTGCGCTCTATAGTCTGGATGTCGCGAGTTCGAGTCCAGGCTATTCCTTTGCCGACCGAGGACGGGAGCTTCCAGGGGGCGCCGCTCAATTGGCCGAGCGCCGCCCGGGGGGAGGGAGGGTTAGGTCGGCCAGGGTGTCCTCAGCTCACCGCGCACCAGCAACCCCTGTAGTCTGGCCGGGCGCCTGCGGGCTTGCCTGTAAGCAGCCCGAGAGCTGTGTTGTCCTCCAACGCTGTAGCTCTTGGGTGGCTGCATGGTGAGTCAGCAGAGTGAAAAAAAACGCTTGGCTGATGGCACACGCTTCGGAGGACAGCGTGTGTTCGTCTTCGCCCTCCCGAGTCAGCGCAGGGGTGGTAATGGTGAGCTGAGCCTAAAAATAATTGGCCATTTCCAAATTGGGGAGAAAAAATAATAACAAAAAAAAAAAATCGGCAACGACTAAATTTATAAAAATAAAATTTTAAAAAAAGGCTTTAGTGTTGCAGCAAAACACTCACAGCAAGTTCTAGAATGTTGTTTTTTTTCTTCTCAGGACAACAGTACTAGCCTTTCAAAATCAACATGGATTAATTTTTTTGTCTCCCATCTTTGGATTTTGTGATACTGTACAAGGAATTAAAAGGATCCTTCCAAAGCATAAAGGTCACTGGACCAAGGGGTGTTGCTCAACTCCTTACATAAAACAACTTGCATCAACTATTTATTCATTTTCGTTATAAAGCCCGTGAAACATGATTTAAAATAATACTAATGCTATCTGTCTGAGTCACTCTCCTCATGGACAAAAATGTAGGTCATCAAAATGATCCTTTTACCATCTTCAGACAGTATCTCGCCATATGGAACATGAGTTACGCACACGACACCTACCTTGGAACCCTTTTGTTAATCACATGTGATAATATATCACTAAACAATAGTGGAAACAGCTCCCACATATTCCATTAATAATCTATGACTGAGAAAAACACTGTATTCATCATAATGGCACATGCAAAAACATGTTTTCAAAAGGCAAACTATAACCTTTCTTTTTTCAATTGAATGAAAAACAGCTATAACCTTCTACAATTAAATCAGCAAGCACCATCAATTTCTGCCTTTGTGAGACTGACTAATTTCCAAAGTACAGACCCCAAAACTCCTTTCATTTGGATCTGAGCTGGATTCACCTCACCGTGACACCCAGCCCCTTACCTACATAACAAATTTGTTTTGAGCCGTCTAAAATGCTGCAGGAACAGGCTGCTTTTGTGTACAGCACAGTTAATACTAAGGATCACAATGCAATTGATCTGCAGTTTATCTTGCAGATATTCATTTTAATTAAAAAAAAAAAAAAAAAAAAACAACCTTAAAAATCTTAAGCATTTTTGGTTCCCATCTGGATGTCTTAAAATACTGTGTGTGTGTGTGTGGGGGGGGGGGGGTCCTTTTTTCCACACACTGAAATTGAAGTTATAAAGATTACTGTAGTGTAATAAAGCTGAGAGCTTCACTTGGTATTTTGTATCAGTTGTGAATAGTGGTGGGGGAGGATTCTACCACACATTTGTTTTAAATCATTTTACACTGGTCATTAAAACAAATTATTATATTCCCCCCAAAAAATCCTGCATATTAGGAGTTCACCATATTTTAAAAATATTAATAATTTAAGGATGTAAGGTAATACTAGTTCAAATGGCAAAAAGAATGCAAGGGTTTTTTTAACAGAATCATGTTAAAGAATGTATTTATTTTCTACCTTTTTCCTGCAGCACAGTACCCTCCAAATAGGATCCTGTGTTTCAAAATAATGAAAACATAACTATGTGCACTAGTTTTATATGGAATGGTAAACGTGCTAGAATTCGATTGGCTACTTTGCAATGCCCCAAAACGCTTGGTGGTCTAGCCTTGCCAAATTCTAAATTCTACTATTGGGCCTTTCAGTTGAGGGTCTTTAAGACCTGGCTGGATTCAAGGGCCCCAGTTTCATGACGTGCAATAGCAGAGGCCATAATTAAACCAGTTAGGATTCAGAATCTCTTAGGATTCTAGTCCACTAGAAATATTCACATTTTGAATGACATTGTTGATGACAAAGGCTTACGCACGTTCCAAGATCTTAAGGAGACTTACTCACTCCCTGGGTCCTCTTATTTTATGTATCTCAGGCTTCGCTAAGCCCTTCGTGACTATGGAGTCCCATGGAATGCGGCATTGTCTACTCACTTTCAGACGTGGTTCTCTGCCACTTCACAAACACATTATCACCCGATTATGTTGGCCAATCAAAGTCTGATTATTGTGGCAAAGGAACTATTAGCTTGATCAAAAACTAAATTAAAATACTTACACGAAAATATAATATTTTTAGTGGATGAAGAATAAGGAGAAAACGTAAATCAGTTTATCAATATACAAAATAAAACTAATGTTTTCGAAGTATACAAAAACAGCAGAAGTGGGTCAGATGAGGCAGAGGATGCATAGCATTGCAAATACTGCTGCACTGAGGTACACGTTTGTGCTGACAATAAAAGAACATACTGAAAAATAAGCGGCACATTAAACTAAAACAAGAAAGTGAATTGAGAGACAAGCAATCCATGTATGCTGCTTTTACACACCCTTTAATAAAAACTGAGCGCAAAATGACTGTGTTAATGAGTTTGACAGAGCACTGTGCTTGGACAGCCACTGTTTACTGCAGAGGTATGTATTGGTGACTTTGTGCGAACCTAAACACTGCCTAATGCTGACAATCTTAAATCGTAAATATTCGACAGAAAATGGCTTGCATCGTCCAGTTCTGTCAATTTTTTTATATTTTCAAGGCAAATAAACCTGATTTGTTTTGTGTTAATGTCATATTCATACCATCTGCAGATACTATTTCCTTCAGCAGAGCTATTGCCCAAACGTTTGCAAAAGTACCAGCTAACTTGGGAAAATGTGGCTTTGATTTGCACAGATTCTTAATCAGAAGCATTGGGCAGCAGTGTGGAGTAGTGGTTAGGGCATTGGACTCTTGACACCGCTGCTGTACCCTTGAGCAAGGTACTTTACCTAGATTGCTCCACTAAAAACCCAACTGTATAAATGGGTAATTATATGTAAAAATAATGTGATATCTTGTAACAATTGTTTCCCCAATTGGTTTGATAAGAATATACTCTTAGTCAACTTCTTAACCCTACAGGCCAACTTTTCAGTTATGCAGTGTTTTTATCCAAATTTACATTTCCTGTCACAGTTAAGGAATATGCTATTGTTTTTGATGCCGTTCCCAGTGCTGTGAGAATGCTTTTACAGAGTGCAACCAAAGGTGCTTCTTGCCCTTTGCCCTCTTTAGAACCAAATGATATATTTATAGGACATGATTACCTTCTTCATAACAAAAAGAATAACAATAAGGAGATCAGGAGATCATCTTTAACCACTGGACCACCACTGTGGTCCAGTGGTTAAAGAAAAGGGCTTATAACCATGAGGTCCCCGGTTCAAACCCCACCTCTGCCACTGACTCATTGTGTGACCCTGAGCAAGTCACTTAACCTCCTTGTGCTCCGTCTTTCAGGTGAGACGTAATTGTAAGTGACTCTGCAGCTGATGCATAGTTCACACACCCTAGTCTCTGTAAGTCGCCTTGGATAAAGGCGTCTGCTAAATAAACAAATAATAATAAATAATAACTATATCTCTGTTCCCTCTGCTGTTGCATACTGGAATAGCATTTTTGTAGGTGTTAACTGGGAAGACTCCTGGACACTTTGTAATAAATACTTATTGACCAACAAGGTTAAGGAGATATCACATAGGATTATCCACAAATGTTACCCAGTTAAATACAACCTAAAAAAAAAAAAAAAAAAACCTGACACTGACCTTAACTGCTCCTCCTGCAATATTTACCGAAACTACGACTCATTTATTTTGGAACTGTAGTTACTCAAATATTTTTTGGACTGATCTAACCAACTATATACATAAAAATATAAATAATAAAATTAAATTAAAATTTGGGATACATCTTATTTGGAATAACAAAATATGTGAAGACAGGCCAAAATAAAATCTTTCTGGTAAATCTCTTGATCTTGTTGGCCAAATTCCAATTTACTCTCCAAAAACCTAATTTTTTCATGCTTTCAAAAGAAATGGAACAATATGTTAGTATAATTAAAAAAAATCTAATAACAAAAAAGCCATTAAGACCTATAATATATGCAAAAGCTATGAAGTCTATGTATAATTATATATTGAGATTCTTCCCCCCCCCCCCCCCCCCCCCGTCCATGGTCATTTTATGTTACAACTGATGTCTATTGTATGGAACTATTTTGTCTATATTTTCTGTTTTGTTTTTCTCTTGACTTTTGATCCAATAAAATAAGGGTGTCTGCTAAGAAATAAATAACAATAAATAATAATAAACCAGAACTGCTACGCATCATATCCCACATGTAAAGTGTCTATACTGAGATTCTCCCCCTCGCCCCCCGGATTTTTGTTTAAATTAAAAAACATTTTTTACCATTTTTATCCCTATTTTAATATATGTAAAATAAATTCCGAAAAATTCCCAGATTCTTTTTTTTTTTTTTTTTTTTTTTTTTTTTAAAAGATAAAAACTGAAAATGCGGAACACTAAGTATACTGCAATAACATTTTGCAAGGATGCATTAAAATATTGTGGAGTTTGAGTACAAAAAAAAAGTAAAAAGTAATGAACCTTAAACATTATTTAAATAAGAGAATTAAACAAGTACAGTAGAATAGAATATGGAATAGTGCACTACAGCAGTCACTCACCTTTCTTGAATAATCATAATGTTGCGGTCGACCTCCACAAGTTTGTCTCAGGAAAAAAAGTTATGCAATTTTGACCAGACACCTTGCTGGATGTCTTACAGGAGAGAACATCCACTAGCCCAGCATGTAATGAAGATGACAGCTTTACAGTATATACTGACAATAAGATTGTACTGTACTGCAGCTACCAGTCCTTCTACACCCTGCCCTGAACTCCTCAATATTCACAAGCAAAAAAGCACACACTTAAAGAAATCCTTAAGCAAGAGCTGGCTGTACACACAGGCAATAAACACGCAGTACAGTATGTGTAAGCAGTAGAGATGATGCATCCGACTGGCAGCACACACTTAAATCAGCAGTCTGAATAATGAAGAGGGAGGCAGGGTGCAGAATGACTACTGGCTCTCCAGGTCTGCCTGCTGATCAAGACTAACTTTCTCACTACAGCGCTCCCACAAGACACTGGCTATTGGCTAGCTGATTCCAAAGAGTTTGGAAAGGGGGGGGGGGTTTAGACAGGCAGGGGCAGGAAAATCACATGCCTTAGGAATGTGTGCAGTCATTGATTTAAGGTAAGAGGACTTACAGCCACATTGAGAAACAATAAAGACGTACAGCTCATTTCAGAGTTGAACATCAAATATTAAATGTGGTAAACTTGTAAGCACTAGATTTATAAAAAAAAAAAAAAAACGAACAACTTGTCCAACTGACAAAATGCTAGAAAAATGTACTGGTTATTCTTAAATATCTACTTGTCCTCCTCCCTGTCGCACAAAGCACACACAAATGTAGAACATAAATTGAAGGAGTTTGGTTTTATTTAACAGTGAACACAATCAATCCATTAGTGATTGGGGTGGATCTAGCCGTGTAGCTTGACTGGTTGGTTCATTAAATTCTTCAAGATACACAAAAGGTTCCCTGTGACCCCACCTCACCTCAACAAATGTATAACTGCACTGAAAGGAAATGTTCCTTTCAGTGCAGTTTGAATACAATATAAAAATAGCTTCTGCCTGTTTTTTTCCCCCCACTCTTTCTCTATAAGCTGAATTCGGCTCCTGATGTACAGGTGTTTTAGTTTGTTGCATCACAGATATGAAATCATTGTAGAAAATCATTGTAGCTTTGTAGAATTCTGATTTTTCTTGACGTTCTTTCAGCTTTGTAACTGCTGAACCCCAGATTTTTAACCTGACAAGTTTCTCTGTATTTTTTACTGCTTTTCTACCAAAATGCAGGCAGTATTTACAGTAGACTCCATCAAATTTTGTAAAGACAAAATGTTTTTCTTATGTTTATTTCTATGATATACTTATTTATTTATTTTAACCGTGTACAACATTTTACAGCTATTTTACCTCATTTAACATCTTTCATACCCTGATGTGTGTGTTTTTTTTTTTGTTTGTTTTGGGAGGCAACATTCTTTCCCTGCACTATTCTCACTGAAAAATAAATACATGAATTAATGCATACACATTGCCATGAGATTTACAGTCCATTATATTTTAAAATAAAATATTTTACAGATAATCTCATACAGAAGAATTTTATTTCTATCATTATAAACATGTTAGGGGTGGGTTAGAGCCATGGTTCCCAACCTGGGGGGCGCCAAACGTGACAGGGGGTCCGCCGGGCTCGGCCCATTGTGAGGTCAGACGATTTAGGTCATTGCATTTTTTCTGACTCGAACTCGTGCCTGGAACGCTCTTCAGCATTAATTAGTGACTGGGGAGTGGTCTGGTAAAATGTTGCCCTGTTAAACGTTTTCTGTCCCACCCCAACAACCAAACACGCCTTTTTTTATGAATTATGAATTATGAATTACCTAGCAATGCATAATTCATGATAAGTCACAAGCCTAACGTGCTAGCCAATCAGAAGTGATTGGAGAGGGATGTAAACGATTTGTGTTGCCAGTGAATTTGGGACAACAGATTTAACTACCCTTCTACTCCACTGGTTATATGGAACTTAACTGAGGAGATTACAGAACACAGATATGTACCTGATTAAGACAATAACTGAAAGGGTCTTGTCTCTATACTACAGAAACACATGACCTCAATATGGCAGCCATCCAGTACCAACAATCAGTCTTGACCCAGAGCAGTGGTACTCAACTCTGGCTCTCAAGATGCAAGATGGTCTTTATTCCAACCAGGTCCTAAATTAGTTAATTGCCTCTTAGCAGCTTCAATTAACTAAAAGTAAAAACCTGGACTGGATTGCATCTCGAGGGCCAGAGTCGAGTAGCACTGACCTAGAGAATCAAATATAAATTGATTCAATTATCCACTTTGCTATGTGTATTGTGTTTGTTGGTTTTCCTCAAAATGTGAGAGAGAGAGAGAGAGAGAGAGAGAGAGAGAGAGAGAGAGGAGAGAGAGAGAGAGAGAGAGAGAGAGAGAGAGAGAGAGAGAGAGAGAGAGAGAGAGAGAGAGAGAGAGAGAGAGAGAGAGGAGAGAGAGAGAGAGGAGAGAGAGAGAGAGAGAGAGAGAGAGAGAGAGAATATGCATTGTTTGCATTCCAGGACATTTCATTGTGCTGCTGAAGGACACTGCATAGCTGAAGTGCACATCAAATGAAGCAGTTCTCCTCAGGGATTACCACAAAATCACTTCACAGCTCACAAGGCATGCTGGGAGATGCCGGGAGTTCTGAAATGATCTGGGATGTAATCGTTTTCCCTTCAGGATACGATGTTATTATTATTATTTCACTTTAGGGGTTCTGTTTTAGGCGACAATTACAATAACTGGGACGCTTTCTAATTCTATTTAATACAATCAAACTAATTGATTTTGCATCAGAGACCTATTCCTGAGGCTCTGCCCCAATCCAGCAGCACCAGCAGAGACCTGCATTATTCCTGAGGCTCTGCCCCAATCCAGCAGCAGCAGGGAGCTGCACCACTCTGGTCCCTGGCTCCAGGCAGCAGGAAAGCTCTGGATTCTCAGAGGCCTGCAGTTTGCCAACTGATTGTTTTGCCCTCAATAAGAGACGCAGTTTTTACTGATCTGAGTGAGTATAAACGCTGTGTGAAGCTATGACTTCTTTAAACCCTATTGACAAAGCTTTGCAATGTACTTCATGTTCTATGTTTACTGTTGTTAGCTGTAATACTTATCTGGATACCTATGTATGTTCCAACTGCAATATCATTCAGGAATTAATTGGTAAAGTAACAAATCTAGAAGAACAAATTTGCAGCTTCAAACACATTGCTCAACTCAAACAGTTTACTGATAATTCATTTACCAACACTACCCACAATGAGACTGTCAATATTAGAAACGAAGAAGTGGAGGAGGATCATGCCTCAGCAGACCATGTCAGATATTATTATTATTATTATTTGTTTATTTAGCAGACGCCTTTATCCAAGGCGACTTACAGAGGTTCCCTCCCTTACAGGGGTTCCAAAACTATTAGCAGACTGTTCTCATTAAACAACTGGCTAGTAGATTGGTGTTCCTCTGATAATTTAGGGTTTGTTAATAATTGGGAAAGCTTCTGGGAAAGACCTGTGTTTAAGAGTGATGGACTGCATCCTAACAAGTGCGGCTCAATCAGACTAACAGAAAATTCTAATAAAATCTAATAAATACAGATCTTGCACTCTCTGATCACTCAGTCATCCTTGCTGAATTATCACTACCTAGCTCTATTAAAAAATCAGCACGCTTTGTTAAAGTTCGCCCTCATAACTCACAAATTACAGATTTATTTCTGGAAGCACTGCCTACTCAAGCGCCCATCCAGGCAGAATCAGTGGATATGCTGGTGGATTACTATAATACCACTTGAGCACTATTTTTGATACTATAGCCCCTATTAAAAACAAAAGGATTACCGTTTTCTAAGATTTTCTCCATGGTTCAATGAAATTAAACATGCACTTAAACGTACATGTAGAAAACAAGAACGTAAATGGAAAGATACCAAACCGCAAGTCTTTCTTCTCGCTTGGAAAGATAATATTCTGAAATAGAAGGCAGCCTTGTCTTTAGCAAGATCAGCTTATTACTCAAACCTAATAGAAACAAACAAAGAAAATCCCTGTTTTCTATTCAAAACAATAGCCAGCTAGCAGCGATGATTTTATTAACCATTTCAACAAAAAAACTAATGATAGAAGAAATCAGATTTCTAATACTACTGACAACTTAAACAGGCCGCTCTGCAATAAAGACACAGTGATTTGCCCGAGTCCTGCTTTATCAGACCATACCTTTGATTCTTTCATTTTAATTAATCAACCACATCTTATAGACCTAATTGGTAAGACTAAAACCACCACATGCGATTTGGACCCCATTCCTACTAAATTGCTCAGATATTTTTTTCTAAAATAAACAGCACCGTCTTAAATATAACTAATAGCTCTTTCATCTGGCACTGTTCCTGAGTCTTTCAAGGTTGCTGTAGTATGACCACTGCTTAAAAAACCTACCCTTAATCCACAAACACTTAACAATTTTAGGCCTATTTCAAATCTCCCCTTTCTATCTAAAGTCTTAAAGAAAGTGGTAGGTAACCAATTAAATTCCTTTTTAGCAGCCCTGACATATGTGAGAAATTCCAGTCAGGTTTCCGTCCGGGACATAGTACTGAAACTGCTCTAGTAAGAGTGGTGAACGATGTCCTTATGTCCGCGGGACACGGGTTCGCCTACAGTCCTTGTTCTCTTAGATCAGCTTTTAACACCACTGACCATGCCACCCTGATTGACCGTCTCGAGCATCTTGTGCGATTGTCAGGCACTGTATTGTCCTGGTTTAAATCATATATCACTCAAATAGGCAACAATTGATTTTAAAGTGGGGGGCCTCCCGAGTGGTGCATCCAGTAAAGGCATCCAGTATAGCCCGAAATCACTACAATGCGTCTGCATACACATCAATAAAACAATTGTAGTAGAATTCCAAACCATGTCATCTTCTATATAAGTCATCATTTTGCATAGGCACATGATCTATCATGCTCACAGAGTCTCTCCTGATTAGCGAAAGGCAAAATGTTTCTTGAAAATGGTTTCTCAAAGTGGAAACCTGGTCGACTACTGGAAACATGCATAAACAAGGAAACATTTTGTCTGGAAACAACACAACCCTTGTGTTTGCTGGTCTTAAGAAAAGCAACAGTTACCACAAATCCAAGCAACTGTTTCTTCAATTGAAATAGTAAAATAGCCCAATCAACACCAATGACACTTGTCTGAGGAGATAATCGTTTTGTGCAGTTCTAGTTTAAACACTCCCAACTTTCGGTAGCACGCCTTGGCAGATGTGCAGCAGCCCACTGGGACACTCCCTATGACTACTAAGGAAGCTTTGTTTGAAATGAAAAGCACTTTGTACTGGGTTTGTGTCTTTAAACAAACAAATGCTGAAGTGCACTTATGAAAAGTATGCTAGCAACATAAATCCCCTGCAACAGCTTTCAAGATTGTCTTTGTAAGTTTTATCACAATTGGATAAGCGGTTCTTTAGTGATAAGTACACATTTAAACTGTGACATACATACAAAGCACAAACAATTTAATGCCAAAATTCCAGACACGTAACCAAGAAAGCAATTTTATCTTTAAGATACAGCTGACCTCTGGCATTCTTGATAATGAGGATGGATATTATGGTAGGTGGCAGCAATTGGTTTGCAGTGTTTACCAAAGCTGCTTGGCATAAGGGGAAGGTGCTAAAAACACAAGGACAATGTCAGCCTAGTCACTGCATGCTGTCCTTGGGACAACAGTCAAACAGGGTAAAAAAGATCCTGCCCTAGAAGGGCCTACAGCAAAATGATGTGTTTGCCATCTATAGCAAATTCAGAGAAA
This sequence comes from Acipenser ruthenus, assembly GCF_902713425.1. Taxonomy (NCBI): domain Eukaryota; kingdom Metazoa; phylum Chordata; class Actinopteri; order Acipenseriformes; family Acipenseridae; genus Acipenser; species Acipenser ruthenus. Next base: position 19,219,695 of record NC_081192.1, read on the forward strand.
AAGCTATAGAGAAATGGCACATTTTAATTTTAGCAAAAATGTATTTCTTTAAAGTGGAAATAAAACTTGAGACACTTGTTTACACTGTGTCTCTGTTAAAGTCAGCTACTGAACAGTAGCCATTGGTTAACAAGTTACAGTAAAAGCAGTAATAACTTTGAAATCACAGGTTAAGAAAAAAAATAATCAGCATCAGTCTAGATGAGACAAACAGATAAATGGGCTGAAAGATGTGCGTTTAATGTCCGCCTGTATGACTAATGATAACCACACACACACACACACACACACACACACGGACTGACTTGGTCAGCATAACAAATTAAAGGGGGGGGGGGGGGGGGGGGGGGGGGAGATACATTTGTACTTTACAACAGCAAAAATAAAATATATATATATATATATATATATATATATATATATATATATATATTTATAAATAAATAAATAAATAAATAAATAAATAAATAAAAACAAACAAACAAACAAACAAACAATCTTGTCAGGTTGTCCTAAGATAGGGTGCCTTTTCTTCTAATGGGCATTACCACCAAAGTGAAAACAATTAAGTTAGAATTAATTTAATTAAGGTTCAATTAAATAAAAAGACGATATGTGTTCTAAAGAGCTGCAGAAACATAACGTATCTGCAAGTTTAAACCACAAACATTACCTGCAGCTTTGTGGAGTAAAGTGTTCTCCTTGAACACACTGCTCCTGTCACAGTCTCTGCTCGTCCTCAGCTTTGCTTTACTATACTGTGCTGTAATGTACGACCTTCTCTTCACTGATGAGCATTGTCAATCATAACCTTGCAATCAAATCATCAGTATAAACTGCTTAGGCCTACATTCTGTTTCACAGATTGTGTTTTGAAATTAAGGCAATATATAAATGACTGGTAACAGATTGGATTGTAGACTGGAGATGAAACAGATAGAAAGTCCCAGTCAGAGCTTTTACAGCAGATATGTTATTCATTTCATACATTTTAGCAAAGTAGCAGCCCAGCCAGGTAAAGTACTGTAACTGTTAACCTATACTGTATTTTATAAAATAATCCCTTACCAACGTAACAGCTTCCTGTGGTTTCGTTTTTCAGACTGCATCTTCAATTTGTCCGAATGCTGTTTTTAGCATTCAAGAGGAAGTCTGTAAATAACCTACAGTACTCCTTGAGGGTTGGCTACTTCAACAGTGGCCCTACCGGAAACCTACACGTGATATCCTCCAAAACCTTCATTAATCCTTTTTGTTATTATTATTATTTTTTTTTTTTAATTGAGTGTGCCCAATTATTTTACCCCTGATTTTCTCCCCAATTTGGAACGTCCAATTATTTTTTCAGGAGACCTGAAGGTTCAGTGGGCGTCCTCCAATCCCACGACTGAGCCAGCTTACTCTTTACACCCAGGAACCCGAGAGCAGATGTCAGCGAGCTACGAACCTCTGGAGGACAAAGACCAGCCCTGCAGGTGTCCGCTTTTGAGCTCACTGGAAATTTGAATAGAAACAAATACAAAGTATTCAAAAACTTTAATATTTCATATAGGAAAATTATTATATTTCTTAAACTCGCCCCTAATATGTAGTCTACACAAATGTAATTAAACTGGTCAAAGCTGTTTTCAATTAAAAAAAAAACAAAAAAAAACAGGTTGGCTAATTAGTAACAAAAGGTAGCTATGGTAGTGCTGTGTTGGAAATTACAATTACTGTACTGAATGTAATATATTATTATTTGTTTATTTAGCAGATGCCTTTATCCAAGGCGACTTAGAGAGACTAGGGTGTGTGAACTATGCATCAGCTGCAGAGTCACTTACAACTACGTCTCACCTGAAAGACAGAGCACAAGGAGGTTAAGTGACTTGCTCAGTGTCACACAATGAGTCAGTGGCCGAGGTGGGATTTGAACCAGGGACCTCCTAGTTACAAAGCCCTTTTCTTCATTCATGCTAGTGTTACTGTGCTGTACAAATGGTCTGATCACCTGGGGTTCAAGGTAATAGATGCTGGATACAGCAGGGCCTAGCCCCCATGTGATGAGCAATACGGCTTAAAAAATCTATTCCCTTTCTTTCCTATTTGGAATGACTGAAGACTTTATTGCTGTGATGAAAATCTATTTTACAAGGAAGACCTTTAAGAGAAAGGGGCTTTTAAAAATAATATTTATAGAGTAGGCAATTCCACGTGGAGAGCAGGGTTTTATGACAGTGTGATCATGTCATGCTCTAATTGCTGTGCTGTAGTGAATTAGAGTGAATAGATTATCAAAGTTGTGAGAAAATTAATGATATCATGAATCAAATATTCAAGATCGGAACTAATTTGTTCCCCAGTGTTCACATACACTTACATTTGAAATTAACTACATGACTCGGACTCCACCTAGAGTACTACAGCAATATCACATTTGCAGAAAAAAATACCACTTTACTGTAAAATGACAATGAAATATTATTTATCCTTAAAACTTTGTTTCTAGGGCAACACAACTCGGAACAACCAATACATTTATAATACAGAAAATAGACTAATTACAGCTATTATAACTGGACTATAGAACGTACAGTATGTTTCCACAAGTTAAAGGGGTTACTGTTGTGTTGTGAGCGTCACATCCGAGAGCTGGGGAGGGATCGTCTGAAGGGGTGTCTTTAATAAACCGATACTTCAGAACTTTACATTTCAAACAAAACAATCCTTTCAAGCAGCCGGGCACCTTCACTGTGAGAACAACAACATGATGTTAAATAAGGTACTATCACATTTATAGCAATCTTCACCTGAAACAGCTCAGGTACTGTATCTATTGAACAAATAACGTTTGCTTTAATGAAATGCTTTCGCTAGGCAGCTCACATGGTTTTTTTAGATTGAAACTTTCAGGTCATCACGTTTTGTATACCTGACCATACTGCCTACAGCTATTAGTTAACGAATGCTACTACTGTATAAACATCACATATCAATATAGTACTGTACATATTACTGCAAGGCTATTTAACATCGTAAGCTTGTTTTTCAAATCATCTATTTTTTCACTGATTTAAAATCACCACCTTTTAGGTGAAAACTAAAATCTTCCACCACCACAGCAGTCTTTCTTACTACATTTAAACAGCAACTCTAAAAGGATACATCACAACAGATGTAACCAGGAGGTCTTGGGCTTGTAACCAGGAGGTCCCCGGTTCAAATCCTGGCTCACTCACTGACTCGCTGTGTGACCTTGAGCAAGTCATTTAACCTCCTTGTGCTCCGTCTTGCGGTTGAGACGTTGTAAGTGACTCTGCAGCTGATGCATAGTTCAAACACCCTAGTCTCTGTAAGTCGCCTTAGACAACAGCATCTGCTAAATAAACTAATAATAATAATAATAATAATAATAATAATAATAATAATAATAATAAATAAATAAAAAGAGGGATCTTCAAAAGTTCATTTAACCTTTGATAAAAATGTCCACTTTAATACATTCAATGAAAATTGATTGTTTGGCACAGCCCTACTTATATTTTGTTACTGATCTGAACCTCATGGTTTCCAAGTTCTCATCATTGTTTGGTTGACTGTTCGTGTTTTTATTTTGACTATTCGTTCTTCTCTGGTGTACTGTGCTAGAGTGAATGGTGGCAATTTTTTTTTTAAATGGAACTGCTGACCAGGGAGAGTCATGATGTAGGAACATGTATATTGTAGGAATATATTTTTTGCACGTACCTACATATGTATTACCGGCCCAACTTAAAATTGTCCGTGACCTGTGCGGAACTCTAGTTACCTTCCACAAAAGGTGGAAAGGTAGACAGTATAACCTACTGTTTCCATGGCAACAGAATATAATACAGTATTCATTTAGGCATTATCTACATGCAGCATCATCCATTTAAAATAAAGATAAAATACATTAAAGTAATTAATCTAAAAGCAGAGGAAGATATGTGTTTAATAAAATAATATTAATAAATTAAACTTAACAAAATTACATTTAAGACTTCAAAAAACAACACTAGTAAAAATAAGTGAAAATCACTGTCTGTCTCCTAGGAAGTGGGTGAATAACAGTACCCCAAGAAATTCAAAACGAGTACTGTACACAGTGTGGACTGCTGCTACTACTAAGCAGTGTGGCAATATACAGTAATTTACAGCAAACATGTCAAACAGTTTAACAATGAAATTACATTATTCTGAATGATACTTGATGCTGAAGTTAAATGGCGGACAAGGGATTTCCCCCAGTTCAACCTGAACACAAGTAACAGATCGTGTATGATTCATGTTTTATACAGTATCTTTCCGAACAACATTTTGAGCCTTACTGTTACATTATTTACCATAGTACCTTTTCTATCGTAATCCAAAAAGCGCTTTTTTCTTCTAATCTCATTTGAAATGTTCCTTAATACATTTAAAGTAAGCATGCATAGCACTCCCAAGGGCATGCACCCATCCTGCTTCTCTCACTCTTCAAGCACTCTTCCTGACTGTCACAGTTTCTCTGCAGTGGGTATGGGGCGGGGTTAAGCACTCCACAGGTCTCTCACCGAATCGCAGAGGATATCTTTATACTTGAGGTACATTTTAAAAAATAAACAATATAAAAACATATATGATGTACCCAATTTATTAAATGTTATAATAAGCATTTATAACAGAAACACCTACATTCCTGAAGCAATTAATATGTCCCATAGATAATTTGTGCGTGTTATAGTTATAAATGCATTACATTGATTTGAAATATTTGCTAGATTTTGCTGTTTCTACTAAATATTAAAAAAAATTAGTAAAATGTTGATTCCTTAATGCAGTACCATATGAAATATAAGAGAGCAATTATCTTTTAGGCATTTAGTACCTTACTACAATCCTTCAGCAGATACAAATCATAATGAATCTCACGTTTTGTATAATATGAACTAAACAGTTGCTAGATTTTATTGATATGTGACCTGATGATTAATAGATAAAATTAAAAATACCTTAAAATTAGGTGTCATACACTCACTAACTAATAGCATTCATTATTTACACCTAGTTAGGCTGTTACAGTTTCCTTTAATTAAATATTTCTTGAAAAACAATTCAAACTTCTAAAGCCTGTTGTCTTATTTATTAAACAACCAAAAATAACTTGTATATGTTATCACTCACATATTTACTGTTCTCCTTTATCAGATGTCACACAGTATGGAAAGGTCAAGAAAATACAGAGCTAAGCTCAAAGAAAATCCAACTAAATGGGAAGAATATAGAGAGAGAGAGAAAAAAAGAAAAGAATATGACAAAAGGAAAGATGGATTAACCAATGAGCAAAAAACTAAAGTAAGAGCCAAAGAAGCGGAGAAGAGGAAGCAGCGACAAAAGCACAAGAGCAAAATATCACTCATGACAGAAAACCTGGCTCATACATCTAAACTGCCATCTCCTTATATTACACCTCAAAGTTTTGGTAAAGCTGCTTCTAGGGTGAGAAAGACACTTCCAAGGTCTCCCACTAAACCAGCTAAAGTTTTGTCATTTATAGTAGGAAATCTGCCACCAGAAAGGCAAAATAAGGTCTTGGTTTTGTTAAAGAAAATGTCAAATAAAGTAAATCTTCTCAATCCAGAGTGTAAACAGCGGAATGATGCACTAAGTGAAGAGGAAATCAACGTGGTGCTTAATTTGATCTTAAGAGATGACATCAGTAGAACGCTTCCTGGAAAGAAAGATGTGATCTCTAGTAAAACAAATGAGGGATGAGAGCATCGTCAAAAACGGCTACTCTTGACCAATATCCTTGAGGCATATGGGCTTTTCAGTGAAAAACTGAAAGACAAAATTAAAATTGGGAAATCGAGGCCACCTCATGTGTTACCTATGACAAGCAGAGACCATGAAGTATGCCTGTGCAAATACCATGAAAATGTACAACTGCTCATTGAAGGTATTGGAAAGGTCATTACTTCACTGCCCAAATCAGCCAAAGAAATTCAAAATCTCACTGTCTGCAGCATGGACTCTACTTCACGTGTTGACAGAACTTGTCAAAACTGTGGAGCAGATGCAGCAGTGGATCTTCTATATAATTTAAGTGAAGATAAGGCTGTATCTTATTACCAGTGGCAGACAGTAGAGGATGGAAGGGTAAAGAAGATACTGGTGGATGCCACTACAGAAGAGTCCAAAGATGACCTCATAGGGCAGCTTCAGCCTTTTGATCGAAGACAACATAAGGAGCCAAGATATCTAAAGGAAGTTCTGAAACCGGGAGAAATAATTCTGCTGGAAGACTTTTCTGAAAACTTCCAACTGAGACACCAGCGAGAGATCATGTCTGCACACTGGTCAAATGAAACTATAACCATATTTACTGCAGTAATTCACTACAGAAATGATAGTGAATAATTGCACAAGTCATTTGCAGTTGTTTCAGATGAATTGTCCCATGACAAAAACAGTGTGTTTGCCTTTAACAAGGCAATGATTAGAAATATACAGCAAGAAACTACTGTGAACAAAGTGCACTACTGGAATGATGGGGGCTGGTTCCCAATTTAAAATTCGGTACAATCTGAGTAATATGTTATACCATGAATCAGATTTCGGATCATCAGCTACATGGAACGTCTTCGAAACATCACATGGGAAAGGTCCAGTTGATGGTGTTGGTGGAGAAGTCAAGCGTTCTGTGTGGAAAGCCATCTTGCAGAACCGTGCGGTTGTCCAGAACGCAGAAGATTTTGTAAAGGTTGCACAGGCTGAGTGCAAGAAGATCCATGTCCTCTATTATTCCAGACTTCAGATAAGAAGCGCAATGGAAATGCTGCAAATGACATTGCAGAGAGTAAAGGCCATCCCACATACTCACTCTGTGCACTTTGTTCAAAAAGCAAACTGCACTACTATCTCAGTAGCACGAAATTCATGTTTTACTTTACAAGACATCTGTACTGACCACCAGCTCCTTGAGCTTCAAAGTAACTCTAATGCCAGCGGCATAACTGCGCCTTCAAGTGAGCCCGAGAGAGAAGAAAAAACAGCAAATCATAAACAGGCCCTTCCATTAGTGATTAAGGCTGGAGACTTCATCACTGTCAAATATGTTGTGAATAAGACAGAAACAGTACCTAGCAGAAGTCAGAAACAGTGAAATTCTCCAGCATCTCCAAGAAGAGTTTTATATGCAATTTATGAAAAAGATATATGTGAAAAGGTGTTCAGTTATAAAGAGGGGGATGTCAGCTGTATATCTATAGATCAAATTGTTGAGAAAGTGGACTGTCATGTTGATGGAAGAGGAAGGATTCACTCGTCTAGTCCTGTTGATGTGACAGATTAGCCAGTTTAAAAAAAAAAAAAAATTAAACTGTCCATTTGCCATACTTTAAATGAGCAGCACAATTAAAATGCTGCAAATGAGATAGCAAAGAAACATTACCTAGCAGAAGTCAGAAACACTGAAATTATCCAGCATCTTCAAGAAAAGCTTTATGATGTCCATTTGCCATGATTCTTAATAATAACAACATTTTTTAAAAAATGGACAATGTAATTAACAAAAAACACGAGCACTCAGGATAGGACAAGTTTGTCCCCTCCGCAACATCCCCTCCACGACGGCATTAGCTTATATATACTTTAATTTATTTAAATAGTTGTACATATTTACTTGCATGAATTACATTATTTAAAAAGTATATGAATCACATTAATATCATCTTAATAAAATAAGATATGTTTTATGTTTATTGTAAGTTCACAGACTTTTGAAATTATAGTTTGAAATTTTAAAAAGCCTTTTTTTCTGCTGTCCCTTCCGTGACACTAATAAAAACTTGCTTGTTTAAAAAAAAAAATAATAATAATAATTGAGTTTGTTTACTATTCACATAGTCAAGTTAAGTTGATGTTTATTACAAATGCAATTATAAATAATAAATTAAAATACTGGGGCATTCCACAGGATACTGTGGAATGCCCCAGAACGGGATCTTGACTGCTGAAATCTCATGAGCCGCAAGCACGATTCCTGCTCCGGTTTACATGGGTTTTTACAGCTATTTTTATCATGAGAAAGCGATTGACCCTGCCCTTAAAGTCGCGCTGCCAAAAGGACGCCCTTTTTCTGTTTCACAATGTATTCGCGTGACAACATCACACAGTCATGACTGTAGAGTTGATTTTCACATGCATGTAAACCCAGCCAGGGTTTCTCTTCCTTTCATTGGAATAGCATTCAACAATAGAAAATTAAGACAACACACACTATTTGCTTCGAATAAACTTCTAGGAAATGTAATGAATGAGTCAAGAGGCTCCTACAGCTGCATGTACATGTTGTAGTTCAGAGTTCATCCCAGGACCTTCCTTTAAAAGGATCTAAATTTAAACTTTTGAATCTTCTCAATAACATTGTGATGCCTAATCTTAAAATGATTACCAAATTCACACAAGACTGAAAGCTAATAAAATGAAAAAACAAGATCTACTCTACCATCCTAATACAGTAGCCATCACCCGGAACAAAAGATAACCACTTCTTTATAACATAATGCATGTAGGTGGATTACTACCAGGGAGCAACATTTAATGAAACCAGTCAGAGCATACAGTGTATTGCACATACATGTTAGTTTCCATTTAATAAATAATGTACTTCTTATACACATCGTTAATTATCCAGTTCTTTTAGTACTGCAAAACAACCAACATAATCTAAAGCAAAAAAAGGGTGTTTTCTTCTCATATTTCAGTATGTCATAGTTTTATGAAAACTAAACATGTGAAATATAAAGGTTTATTACCCGCAACCCACCCGCTTTTTTTTTTTTTTTTACTCAAAATATCAAGTGTAACAGTACAAAGGACATGTAAAATATGAAATATAATTCACTCAACTGCACAATAATTGTTCAGTAACAAAACAAACTTTGCAATAACCAATTCAATACAATACTGCTTCTCTAAAACCATATGAAGTGATGACATTAAAAAAGAAAGTCATAAACATTCACAATGCCATTTTCTTACCTGTTTTCAAGATGATTTTGTTTTCTCCCCCTAAAGACATTTAAAAGTACCATAATACATTAGGAACACACAACTTTAGCAACTTGGTGCCATCTGTGCATATGATGAGGCAGTCTTCAAGGTTAGTGAAGCAGGAGAAGTAAACTCCTTCACACTGTGTGTGAGTCTGTTATAAGAAGAGCGGGCTAGAAATAGTCTGAAGTTTTGCTTACCTGGGAACATTTCTGACGTCATAATGCACACTCAAGAGCACCAGGATAAAGGAACTGTTTTGATTACTGATAATGACAAGATAGGATAAAGACAGGTGGTGACAGGGCCCTTTTTTCAGCACCAATAACAGGTTGATTCCCCAGTCCCATGAAGTCTGCATTCTCCAGTACAGAGCTTGACACAACTCCATCTTTAGTTTTAATTACAAACTTCACCAGCACAGTAAATCGGAACTTACAGAACTGTAACATAACCTACTAATTTGAAACTTAGTTTAAAGCTTGCATTCTAAATGTAGCCTATATAACAAGTTTGATTTTAAAAAGGGAAAAGTGGTAATTTTATTACACAAAGACTCCTGCTATTCATTAGCCCGCTGCTCCCCATTAAACCAATTAAGGGCATTTATGTGGCATTTTTTAATGCATGTGAAGTTGCAATGCACATTCTATTTTTATATGTGTTGGATGTTTGTTTTTACAAAAGCCTGTGACTTGTATTAATTGTGAACGACTTGCTGGATTGATTTGAAAATCTGTACACATCTTCATACTGGTAAGGGAACAAAACACACAGATTGTCAAAAAGTGTTCCCCCAAAACCCCAATATTTAATTGCCATACAATATTTTGTTTGTATTGTACAATAGAGCTACAGTATTATCTTGTACGTCTGCAGTACACTGAAACGGGTCTGCAGGTGCTCTCACTGCCCGCTGCGTACTGTGCAACCTTTTCCCCTGCTTGACACTTTTCCAGCCTCCGGAACTCTGGCTGCGTGTGAGTCTGTGCTTGCAATCAGACTATGCCGACTATTGGGTGCAACCAAGTGCAGCAGGGGATTCAAGGGATTGAGGAGAATGGGACGGAAAGTGAGCTCTGATTAGTGCAAAGGTGAGGGTTGTGGGGTAAAAAGAGTGGTAGCCTACCTGCTGTCAGTGTTTGTCCTGTCTGCTGATGTTCCTGTGGGGTTACTGTTATGAACTGCAAACCAGCTTCACGCTCCTCATTCTAGCGCTTCAAAATAGGCAGCCATCTACTCTTCATCATACTGTATACCAGTTGTTGAATCCTGTATAGCACATACAGTCACATACAAAAGCACTGGCGCCCTACACTTAACATAAAATAAATACAAGCATTTAGTGAACATTAACCACAATAAACAAAAAGTCTCCCAACCCAAAGCTTGCAAAGATCAGAACTGCAAAGAAATTTCTCAAGAATAACTCGTATTTAAGTAGTTGATTTACAGTACAATAGACTTTTGTTATCTTTGTTGGATTAGATGTAGTTCAGAACCAAAAAGGCTCAGCATGATTAGAGTACATTGTGTTTTCACTCAATAACAGAGGTCAAACAGACCATAAACAGTGAACTTTTGACAGATGCAGGAGCATAATGAGTAAGTACATCAAATGATGCTTAGTCTTATAATGTATGTGATGAAATGTAACGAAAATATCAAGTAGTGTACAGAAGCTAATCAAAAAAACTATCATAAAATGGGTCAATGTTGTTTATTGGAAGATCGATTAAGTGGATGGTCATTTCAAGTCCACTTGTGACATCACAAGAAAAAGGATGGCCCTAATTCTGCCATCTATTTCCCCCATGATATACTAGCCAAAATCTTGATCATGTTGATTCTGAATGTCCCCATAATCCTCAAAGCCTGCAGGTACCAGGTGGGTGACGGAGTTGAAATCTACAGGAGATAGCTCAGGGTATGGGAGTGCTACAGACTGGTGCATTCCAGCCTCAAGTGGTAGCTGAGCTGTGGAATCATTGAGATCCTTCAAAAAGGGCTGTTCTGTATCGCCATGTAGGCTCACATTAATCTGAACAAAATTGCACAGTAGCTGCTGCTATTGTATCCCACAGGATATTTCATGTCAAAACAAATAAAGAAATACTATAATACCAGACAAATATTTTCTAGTTTCTAGCATTTAGTGAGGCTAGTCTAGAAATTATGACGACAATGGCTTAGAAAGAGTTGCATACAATTTCTACAGACAAACAAACTGGAGACTAATGTGGGTGGCCTGATCATGACAAAGGAGAGCCTGGGAACCTGTTCCAGAAACCATTCACAACAATATAAAAAAAAAAAGCATAAATTCTTTTCACAAGGGAAACTGGTTAGGAGGTATACTGTAATTTTCATGAAAAAGTAGGATCACCATGATAGGTTCCTCCACATACTACACCAAAACATTATGATTCATTAAATAGCTTCCACTACAGTACATACAACCATAGAAAATAATTAACTTTTTTTTTCAATTTCCAGATAATTTGCCATTCTGTATTAATTGATGTTGACAACACTACATTTCTTCAAATGACCCACAGCCACACTGTACAGCAGGGATCCCACTAATGACAGCCCTGTATTCTCTTTTTTTATTTTACCATTTCAGCTCAATCACAATGTATTTATTCTCTGAAGGCAGGGCGCGAAATTAACAACCTCCCACTGAGACCAGCATTTTAAAGCAAAATACGGAACACTTCCCACCTCATATATATCTCCATTAAGACAGAAGCTTAATTTCTCCTGGGATGGAATTTACCTGGCAGCACAGGCAAACTGTCCCTGAACTCCCATCCATGTGTCTGAACATTTAATCACACAGAATCAACTCAGAGCAGACACAAATTGCAGTAAAGTGATTCCTCTGAACTGTAGCAAATTCATTTGTGATTAAAAATGATGACCAAGAAATCTACTAAAACACAGATACAGATTTCAGTACATCTTATCACATTTACAGATGTCCTGCATAGAACGTACTGCACAATTCTTAAAAGTTAAAAAACACACACCAGTTTATGTTTAATAACAATTCCTGCATACTGTAATAGTTTTGGTAAATTAGTTAATATGTTTCGTGGCAAGAAGGCTTCAAGGATGTCTGTGTGTCTCAAGGTAAAACGACCAATAGGGCGAGGTAAGCTGAAGTTAAGTGCATAGCATTCCTAGGTTTACTATGGGTTTAATAAGACAACATCCAAGCTTGTTACTTATTAGGGGTGCAACAATTAAATCGATGCATCGACTACTGATCACGTGTCCTTAAATTTCCAGAGCTTTGATTACATATTGGTTAATCGATGCATCAAATTAGAACCCAGTTTGAAGTCTCCTGTTGCCAGTTAACATTAAAACCTTGAGTGTGTGAGAATGCGCTTTTTAGTGCTAGTACGGTAGATTAGCGTGTTGCTAGGATACACACTTTAGGCCTCTACATTTGTGCTGGACAAGCCAAATCAAAAGTAGGCCTACTGTATTCACGTTTTCTTGATTTAAAAATTAAGGCAATACTTTTTTTTTTTTTGGTTTAAATCTATTAAAATCTACCGATTACCACCTTCTTTTTCAAAGCATGTTGTGTTTGGATTATATGGCAATATTATATAAAAAGAAGCTGAATTTAGTACAATAGTTAAATTAGTCAGGACTTGTGAGATTAATTAAAGTTTTGTCTTTCGACAGAAAATGTTAACAGTAATGAACAACCATAGTTCAGATAGAAATGACTTCTGCTAAAATATAGTATATTTTATTATTATTACAATGTTAAAAGGATATCTGATGCGGACGCACGCATATTCTTCTTTTTAAAATTATAAATGTTTATTTTTTTTAATTAAATTGTTCCTCTTTCGAAGCTGCAAAAATATAAATTTGCCAACGTGTCATTAAAACTGTCAAAAATGTTAGTGATGTTTTTATATTCTTTGGATCTTGTGTTTTATGTGCATGTAATGTGATAGCTGTTAATTTGAATTGCGTGCATGAGCAGTGGAAAGACCACAATGAATACAGACTTCAATGCCAGCATATCAGTTTCCCTAACTGAATCAATGAGACACTTCACCTGCAGAGGAAAGCACAGGACCTGTAAAGCTTGCGAGTCACACTGCAAAAGCCTGCCAATGTAGACGGCTACAGATTCAGCATGAAATTAATTTAAAAGTACTTTGTTTATTATAGTAACCAGAGTCTTTTGTCTAACTTAGTTTCTTTGCAAGATTTTTAACAACCAAACGAGCATGATTTAGGGGTGGAAAAAAGTACATAATACATTGTGTATGTACACAATGTGGGGTTTATTTTAGTAATAGGCTACTGTAATAAAATGTGGTGTCTGCTGCGAGAAATGACATTGTTGAAAGCAGCCGGAAATAAGCATCATGTGTGTTTGCTCTTCCGCTTCATTCAGACATTGCAATATGGCAAGTGGTAAAAGGCCTCAGTCTGACGTGTGGAATTATTTTGACAAAATAAATGAACGTCTGTGCAAGTGCTAACAGTTGCTCTCAATCTCCAATTTAAAATGCTTAAGTTTCTTTCTGGTGTCCAAAAAAAGAAACCAAAAGAGAAACTGAGTCCAGATTACGCGCACGCAACCCAGAGCTGGCAAATACTGCTCTGGGGTTTCAGGTGCTGTTTTGGATTTGGGAAGCGAGACAACATCAGCATTGGCTTCCGTCAGCAACACTGATGCAATTCTGTTTCTTTAAAAAAACATCAGATATGACGTCACATCTGATGTGATGCAAAGACATAAGAGGGGCGAGTTAATGTTGTGCGCCTTAACGTCCCATTTCCCGACATTGTGATTCTGAACTGCAACCTTAACATTATTTTAACAAAGTTTTTGTTACTGAATTTCCATAGTGCAAATGTTAAACTTATTTAAGCATTTGAACCCAAAAGGAGCGCTCTTTAGAACATGGAACCGTTAAAAAATAACAAATAACAGTGATTTTATGAAGAACTAGTTTGTGTTGCTAAGTGTTTACCTCAGTATTCCATGAGTAATGCGGTTTTCTCCGATTCAGATCCCATCTCAGCCACTGACTCATTGTGTGACCCTGAGCAAGTCACTTAACCTCCTTGTGCTCCGTCTTTCGGGTGAGATGTAGTTGTAAGTGACTCTGCAGCTGATACATAGTTCACACACCCTAGTCTCTGTAAGTCGCCTTTGATAAAGGCGTCTGCTAAATAAACAAATAATCAACTTGATACAGAAATTGGCAGCAACCGAATCAAAACCAACACATAGGGAGTTATTAGAGTCAGTCCATGTCAGGTCAATCACCTTCAAACCGAAAGTTCGTGGATTTTGATGCTGTTTGGCAGGGATGTTGGTGCCATAGAGATACAAGATTTCTCAAGTTTCACATCTCTAGGCCAAACGGTTTTTATGTGAAAGGTCACCACATTTTTTTACCCGATCTGCTAAATAAACAAATAATCAACTTGATACAGAAATTGGCAGCAACCGAATCAAAACCAACACACCAAAGGTTAGTGGATTTTGATGCTGTTTAGCAGGGATGTTGGTGCCATAGATACAAGATTTCTCAAGTTTCACATCTCTAGGTCAAACGGTTTTTATGTGAAAGGTCACCACATTTTTTTACCCGAAATGGCTCCCAGATGAGACCAATACTATGTTTTTATTGTTAATGCCACAGTAAAAAGTAAACTATTGCTGGAAAGCTCTCTTTTTGCTCTATCCAAATAAACATTTTCATGGGTGATAAGTTTAGTAATTACTGGAAAAGAAAAACAACTTGCTCAACTTGTGCTTTTAATAATGTAATAACATTGGCACAGCACAGCACGTTAATGGTTATGATTCATACACATAGTGGAAAGGCTGAAGTGATGAGGTAAGTTCACATAAATGACAAAACTTGCAACATTATTACAGTCTATATTGCCTCAGTTGATGACTTTCTTGAGCACTGTTGTTGCCGCCTGTAGTTCTTTCTCTGGCAGCTTGCAGGTTCTTCCTGTTGCCGTGGTGGGGGTCACCAACAGGAGGATTTGGTCTCGTCCCACAACCAAGATGTCTGGATGCTGTGGGAATGAGAAACTTTGTGCTGGTCCAGCAGGATGCAAAAACTTGACACTGACCTCGTCACTTTCTGGCAGACGTTCTTCAACAAAAGTCAGCCACCATTTGCCATTGTATTCGCAGGCAAAATAGTTTGCAATGTCTTCCATCAGGATAAACTCTCTCAGGCTGCTAACTTTCAGTTTTTCCCCACATCTTGGGCAGAGTATTCCCTCACAGTCAATTCTGAGAGGGTTCCAGCATCTGGACAGAAGGAATGGAACTGATTCATTGGGCCGAGCTTGCAAGATTTTCTCCTCAGTGTTGACTTCATCTGTTCTGATGTATTCAAAACGAATGCCGGGGAGAGCATTCCTAGCCCATTGTAAAAGGGCTCTTGGAGTGAGTAATGGATCATTCGGCCTATGAAGGCTTGCTTTTGCTGCGAGCCGCTTGACGGTTCCACCAATGCCATCACAGGGCCTTTTCCCATGGCCCGTTACAAAGAAGTGCCATTCTGCTGGCATTCCGAAGTCTTGCTGGTGACATGCTGATGACATTTCTTTGGTTCTTGTACTGTGACGCAGCACCATCCGAGAAGTAAAACAGATGATATTTCACCTCAAGCTTTGTTTTCAGACATGCAAAGAGTCTCGTCACTAATAAATGGACAGTCAGTCACTTTCAAGTCATTCTTAAATGTATCACCCATGAAACAACAATGACACAATGTAATGAGTGAATACCTTCTGATCCCATCAAGATCCCAGGCTGATTTTTGGTACAAACTTAGAGGATGGTCTGAAATGGAGAGTAACATGAAGATGGGACTCCCGCGGGACACACAGGATTCCTGTGATACAGGAAAAAAATTGTGTTAAATTTTGCGGGATGGGATGGTACAGGAGTGAAGCTCATGGGAACGGACGGGACCGGCAAATAAAAAAAATAAATAAACCTCTCAGGACGGGCAAGAACAGGATTTAAGCTTCCTGGAATGGGAAGGAACAGGACTACTCTACCACCAGCAGACAGGAAGAATGTTTTTTTGCTCTTTAAAGTCATAAAAGAGCCTATGACATGGAACTTAACTGTTACCATAAACATACAAAATAATATTAACAGATCTCACTTGAACATATAATCACATTCATTTTACCAAATTATGTTTAATCACGCTACAATTAATCAAATAATACCTGGAAATACACAGAGGGTGATCTCCATTTCCTGGTGTGGGGCCAGGAGACTGTCACCTCAGGCTCATTGCATCTGCCAGTATGGACAGCGACAGTGAAAGTGAGAGTAGCCTAATTTGATCAGTTTCAGACACCTCTTATGAATGTGAATTATGTAGTGATGGATCTGATGTAAAAACAGGAATTGTCTCCCATATCAATTCGAGTCGTATGCCTCCGAATCAGAAGGTTCAAGCTCGGAGAGAGACTCCAACAACACCAACGCGGACGGACCGGAGGGACAGCAGATGTCCGCGGAGAATCAGCGTCTTGGCAACACGGAATGTTTAACATAGATCGATACTTAAAATATTTCATATTACCCATAATTGTAAAGTTATGCGAGTCCTTTAATTTACAATATTGATACATGAATTATTGACTCTAGCAGAATAACCGAACGCTGTGGATTGCTACTTTATTATTATTATTATTTATTTCTTAGCAGACGCCCTTATCCAGGGCGACTTACAATCGTAAGCAAAAACATTTCAAGCGTTACAATACAAGTAATACAATAAGAGCATGGCATGTAACATATCTCTCTCTATATACATATTTACAGTATATTAAGGATGTGCAAATCATAATGCAGAGATGTCAAAGGCTACGATTTGGCCGTAGCAGCTACTATTTTTTGGAGTTACTGCTTCGGCGCTACATTGAACGGGTATGTATAATACGATTTTTAATAAATAAATAAATATACGATGGATACTCCCTGAACGTTAATGAAATATTATTTCAATACCATGTTTTTTTTTGTTTATTTTTTTAATGAATTAATGGTTCTAAATACTGTATTTCACTGACAGTTTATTGTGCCATTGACATACTAAAATCTCTGAGCCGGGTTGCTTAGTAACCGGTTTAGAAACTGAAATTGCCGCACAAAACTCTAAACAGTTGTTTTTATATTACCAGATTTATATATGACATCATTATATTGCACATTGTGCTTATAAAGACCCTGTACTTTTTGTATTTTTTTCAGAAAAAACTAAAACTAAAAACAAATTACTAGTAGTATACCGGTAGTGTTTAATGCAAAACCCTATAAACCCTAATTTTATACATGAATACGAAAAGATCTGTACCTCCAAATGGTTGATCTCTGTTCATCATGGGATGGGACGGGATTTTTTTTTGACAGGACAGGATGGGACAGGAATTTAGAAAAAAGTTACGGGACGGGACGGGAAAAATTTGGACAGGACAGGATGCGACAGGATTGGAAATGATTACTCTTTTATGGGGTGGGATGGGACAGGAACATTTTTCACAGAACAGGATGGGACAGGACTGAAGTTTCACTCCCGTGTCACTCTCTAATCTGAATTTCAGTATCCAGCATGATTCTGGTCATCTATGTTGGGGCTGACAGACCAATTGAGGTCAAAGGTCAAAATTCTGTTTGACGTTAAATAGAAAAATGACATATTTGGATAGAGCACAGAGAGCGCTTTCCAGCAATAGTTTTTAATTTTTACTGTAGTATTACAAATACAAGTTGTTGGTCCTTTTATATCATTGGTCTGTTTTGGGAGCCATTTTGGTCAAATATTTGGTGACCTCTCACATAAAAAACATTTGACCTAGAGATGTGAAACATGGGAAATCTTATCTCTCTATGGCACCAACATCCCTGCCAAACAGCATAAAAATTGGAAGGGGGGCAGGTCAGAAACCTTCCTGAAGTGTATTCCTGAACTGATTTGACATAGACTGACCCACATATCAACCTGGGTAGCAGCTTTACAAGCCACTGGATTGCAGATTTTCAGTCTTGACACTAAACCTGTGACAACATTTTCAATAAAGAGGTTCAGAGTCACTGGTGAAAGTTTACATAACGAATTGCACAACCTTCAACACCAGAGACTATCTGCTAGTAATGTACTGTACATACTGTAAGACGTAAGAAAATAAAAGGGATTTAAAACCTTGTTATCACTTGTCTAATTGTTAGTAAAGAACTAAAATTATAAAGTGTTCACTTGTTCGAATATGCAACTTAATAAAAGACCTGTTATTAAGTTGTGTTGTATATGCCCCTTCATTTAAGTTACTTATGCCAGTTTAAGGTGCATGCAATATGAAAAATACATTTTAAAAGAGCAAAGAAAAACATAAAATATAAATGTAATTAAAGTGATATTATAGGACCACATTTTAACCTTACTAATTTAAATAGGTTGTGCTTTATCACACAGCGCTGTTGAAAATAGGGCCCTCAGTTGTACAATCCATGCAATTTTACTGCATTACTTATGCCAGCTGTCACAGACCTGATCCGGTCTTATCTTTATAGTTATTATTATTATTATTTATTTCTTAGCAGACGTCCTTATCCAGGGCGACTTACAATTGTTACAAGATATCACATTATTTTTACATACAATTACCCATTTATACAGTTGGGTTTTTACTGAAGCAATCTAGATAAAGTACCTTGCTCAAGGGTACAGCAGCAGTGTCCCCCACCTGGGATTGAACCCACGACCCTCCGGTCAAGAGTCCAGAGCCCTAACCACTACTCCACACTGCTGCCCCAGTTAAGGGAAGAGATTAGGCTAAAACATAAAAAGTCAATTTATGAAAAGAGTCTTTACATAAAACAATATCCTTTGACAATCTCTGGACAGGCAATTTACTAAATGGAAGGTGTTGAACAAGATATTTTATTTGAATTGATTCTGAGGGAGTTATTAGTCTAATTTGAATGCTGTCTTTGCAAATACACTAGCAATACTTATCATGCATTTTTATTGAATTAAATAATATGGTAATCATAAGAATGCTGCTCTAAAGCTAGTTATTTGTCTGCATAAAACATTTAGTTATATTAATAAGAATCAATAAATTGCCCCTGAAACACAAAACAAAAGTGAGTTTCATTCATATAAAATTCAGAACTGTCAAGCCAGCTGACTTTTAACAGCACTGGTACAGTATCTGTGGTACGTTAGTAACTGCTTGAGTAGAAAAGGGCTTTTGAATGGTAATCCAGATCTCTGTTTACGGTATTTATTTTGGAATAGGGGTGCTAACCATTTATTTGTTGATGGCAAAATATAAAAGCAAAATAAACCAGCCTGTGTGGAGAATATCCAGTGACGACGTAAACCAAGAGACTAACCATAAGCAGTAATTATAGTCATTCAGATCCTGTTATTAAAATTGGTAACTCAATTTATGAGTGACAACAAGCAATGACCTTACATGGGGATCTTAATGCAAAATACCCACCTGGCTGTAGTATTTGTGAAAGTAAAATCAACCAGTTCATCAGCTAACTGAAGTCGACAGAAAGATGCAGAGCATCTAACAGAGGTATCCTTTGAAATAGTGTGGACATCTGCACGTCACAGAAAAGCTTTTACTGATGCAGAAATTGTAAAAGAATGTTTCTTGGCTTCTGCTGGCATTTTATATGCCGATTTCGCTAACAGAAATGAAATAAAACAAATTAGAGGTCCACAGTTATCTGACACTACAATGATGAGGAGGATTGAAGCGATCGGTCAAGACATCAGACAACAGGTGATTTCAGATGTTTTAGCAGTTCCTTGTTTTAGTCTTGCACTTGATGAGAGTACCGATATATGTGATGTATCTCAATTGTATGCATGGGCTTGTTTCCCAAAAGACCAATGTTTCTACGAGGAACTCCTGGGTTTGATACCAATAAAAAACGCAGACGAGTGGTGAAGACATTATGAATGCACTTATGATTTTTTTTGATGACACAGGCCCGTCTTGAGATAAACCAGGGGCGTAGCTAGGAATGGAAATTTGGGTGGGCCCCAACTTTGGGTGGACGGGCAAGTACCAAAGGTCTGACGTCACAGGAAATAGTTTACATTACAAACATGATTTTAATCAATTAAAACTGAATACATCAAATATCTCCCCAGGGACTGAGCAGCAGTGAAGCAAGGCAAAAAATGTTTGCAGTATATAACAGTAGTTGCATGTATACACTACAAATACACAGCACATATGCATACAACCTACAGAAACAAACACACTGTGCACAATAATTGCAAAAACCGCTTCATTTGACAAATAAAGTGCAAACAGAAATTAAAAATCCCAAAACAAAAAAGCTGTATTGTATTCTCTTAGCTGTATTATAATAACTTGTTACCTCTAAGTCGCCCTGCATAAGGGCATCTGTCAAGCAAAAAATTGAAATCATGCTAAGCTCCTGCTGCCTTGAAACCAAAACTAAAATCTTAGCTGTGCTGAGAATACCTCGTTTCCAGCTAAATATGGCTGCTTTCGTTTTCACTGCATTTTCTCAGCTAAACAAAGATATTGCATTGGCTGAAAAAATGTAAGCAGCAGACAAAAATCGATTTTTTAAAAACAACCTTGAGTGACACATTGAGCAACATGTTCAAGTTCTGTAAACCTTTTAAAATTATGTTGACACACTAATGAAAAGGAACATGCAATTTCCATATTTTGCTGCATTTAAAATAAATCTTATGCATGGGAGAAAAGTTAACAGAAAACCTTAAATGACAAAACCCAAGTTTTTGTACTTCTTTACATTTTTAATACTACATAGAAATAATTATGATGTTTTAAAACAAATTATTAATACATTTTATCTTTTTTATTCAAGAAAACATAATAAACATATATACAATTACAGGCAGATAGAGACAAATTTACAAGCTAAACTATAACAAAATTATATATATAAGAAATAGTAATACTACAAAAGAAGAATGTGAAGACCTGTTCCATCACAGATATGCATAAATTGTAACATCATACATGCCACTGACTCGCCAAGTCATTGTAGCATGACTCGAACACCAATCATGAAGTCGGTATTTGTTTGACCCCGTTGCCATGCTGATAAAAGCATGAATTCACAGTGTGAAATACTGGAAGGAAAATAAATGCCTATTTTTTCACAGTAAATTGCAATAAGTTGAAAGCAATTTTTATTTTTTGCTTACGAAATCAACGCTCGATTCACCAATGCCCGTCATTGCTACAGACACACACTCGTTTTTCATAGTTCCCAAAAAGTCGGAAATCTGTCTATAGACGGAACACTCCCAACCACTATATCTCCCATGTAAACCATTTAAAATGTTTGAAGCAGACAAAAAATAAATGTACTTATATGTTCGCAGTGAATGCACTTTAAAAATTCAAACAGGCAGCATCACCAAACCAGCAAGAACACAGTATTACATTTTAAGCAATTATTAAATACAATGAAAGTCAGTCAGTTACTTACCATTGCCTAGTTAGTACACAGGATAAAGCGTCAGGGCTTGCAGTTATATAGTCATGACACTCCAGAAAATCGCACATATCTCTTCAAAGGACAGCAATTTTAAGCTATTTGTCAGCATTCGGCCAGCTGTCTTAATCCTGTTCACTCGAGCCCTTCTACTAAACTAAACCCTTAAAAGTGTGTGCAGATTTGTTTTGCAATGTTGACCGCCACACTACTACTAACTTACACATTAAAATAAACTAAAAAATGCAAATTAAAATAAACGCCTGGGACTTTAACAGACTTTCAACAGATCCGTGCCAACTGCCTCGCAAGCTGTCAATCAAACGTGGCTTGCACATGATTCGTTGTGTGAGAGGAAGATCCGACCCACATATTGCATCACAATTACTACTTTGATTTGATTGGCTAAAGCCTGCGACATTTAAAAAAATATTTGATCTAAACTTAAACACCAGTCTTCGGGGCGCACAGTTGACGTTTATTATTATTTGTTTTTATAAATGTACTTAAACTTGGCATTCACATAGGCGCAGATTTGGGTGGGCCTGTGTGCAAACGCCACTGGGATAAACTGGTATCTGTGTGTACAGACAGAGCGCCAAATATGAGAGGCAAAGAAAAGGGATTGCTGGGTCTAATAAAAAACAAAGAGGGAATTCCGCAGTTTATTATGTTTCACTGAATAATACACCAAGAAGCTCTTGTGAGCAAGTTAAAAAAATGGAGAAATGCGAAAAGTTATGCAAGTTACCACCAAGAGTGTGAATTTCAGTGTTGCAAAAGCATTAAACCATCAGTAGTTTAGGGAACTAGCTGAGGATTATGTGAGAAAGAGTATGGTGATCTGGTTATGCACATGAAGTGAGGTGGCTGTCTCAGGGAAGAGTGCTAGAACACTTTCTAAGCCTGTGATTTGTTGCTTCCTTGAAAGTAAAGGAAAACTGGAGAACACTGGCTAATAAAACTGTCATTTTTGGCTGACATTACAATCTCCCTCAATGTTTTGAACCTTCAGTTACAAGGCAGACAAAAAACTCCAAGTGACATGCTCCGTGTAATAACAGCATTTCAGTGCAAGATATATATTAAAAAAAAAAAAAACATTATTAATTCCTGCTTCCTTTGTGCATTTTCCAAAACTGAACTTACCCACATCAGACAACACAGACCTACAGAAACATTATCATTCAGTTTCTTCGGTAATTCTCTTGGAAGAACTACAGACAGAATTTCAATCAAGATTTGAAGATGTCATGGGCCTGAAGGAACTTTTCTAATTTTATTGAGAATCCTTTCCACGCAAGTGTTTCATCAGCGTCATAACTACGAACTGATGTCACTTCCAAGACTGAACTAGCCAGTTTGAGTACATGCTCCCCATTGGTCTGCTGTTTTATTAACATAAGTGGGCAATTCTGTCACAAATGACTACAGTAGGATTAGATGTCAATTTAAATCTATGCTGGTATCATTCTCATCTTCACCATGACTGCATAAGGTGCAGCGTGGAAATGTACTAAATATACAACTTAAGTAACGATGAATCATAATTAATTTTACCGGTATTATTAATCAAGTAAAAACACCCCGAGACAACTTACAATAACTGGCAGTAACGTTAATAAAACTCAAAGATATTTGGTAGTTTGAGTAAAAAAAACAATTAAATAAATTAAAAAAAAAAATAGTAAGCAAGTGAAGCGTGTTTTAAAACATACCGTTTCCTGTACTTAAATTGGACAACTGTAGTGTCATCATAAGTCAAATTCCACAACACAGGCTCTACAGTGATATTAGCAAATGAAAATACGGAGAGCTAAAATTGTAGATATCATTTCAATATAAAGTTCAGTTACCGCAGTTACGTCCAGTTCATTTTTTCTTGGCTCATCCCTTTACTTTTGTTAGTCACTTTTTGATTTCCTACACACAGGCGGTACCGCAGATGCTCAATCCAAAATTTTACACCACAACCATCACGTCATCAGACAAGTTGGACGCTGTCACCCTGTCAGACCTCCCTACTAAACCCATTCTTTTAAATAATTACAGTAAATACACTTAATGTTTCTCACCTTAAGTTTAAAAATCTTCTCGCTCCCGCTCTTTGGAAATCGCTCAGACAAACCACCAAAAAAATAAAAATACGTGCGCGTACCCAACCACGTGTTGCGAAGTACAGCCTGTGTGTGCAGAGCTCGCCCACAAGGCGCGGTCCCGCGTAGGAAGGGCGTGTTCGTTCTCTGTTCAAGTAAAGGATTGTCGAACCAAATTTCCCAGAAGTGTTTGCAAGGTTTATTGTTAAAGTATATGGGATAATATGTACCCTTTTCAAAAAATACAAGTTTTGGACTATTTATTAGAAACAAATTAGCTAAAACGCATGTAGGATTACAAAAAAAAAAAAAAAAGAAATTGTAAATGTTTTAATATTCTCTGTCTAGAATGACTATAATAAGTATTTATTAATGGCTCACTCTTTACTAGTACTTGGGATAAAATGTTTAGGAATATTCATTACTGCTTAATTAATAAATTTAGACAGAACCCCCACCACCACTTTATCTAGGGCGTAGCTGACACTACAGTATTAAAAGTAATTGTACAGGTATCACTAATTATAGAGCAGCTTCTCAAATCCCTTTCTCACCTCGCTTTAGCATACAAGCATTTTCTTAAGTTCTTAATGTTAATAGTTTTGTTTCCCAGGCTTTTGGGGGTGCAAGTTAGTTTTTATAACTTGGCTCCTTGCGTAGATATCACATATAGCTGATCTCTAGATTATAGTTTGACTGTTTTTGTGCATGTGAATTGTATTTGGTCACATATTTACATACATCACGGGTACTCTTCCCCGCTGCACCCCTGAAGACAGGCCCATCTCTCTGACATTTCTCTATACCCCCACCTGCTGGAAGTTATATTGCACGACACCCATGTTCAAAGCACAGGAAAGGGGATTATGTAAGGGAAATGCAAGGACAGAAAATCAGTTTAAAAACAGAGAGTGAACCATTTGAGGAAAGTCTCCAGTTCCTGGTATCCATAAATAATCCAGGTTGGGAAGCATATCAGTGTTGTTCATAGTGGTGTTTGGCCGTCTTTTAATAATCATTTTATTTTGCTGAAATATTTAATAAGCACGATCTAAGCAACAATAGATAATCATATATAATATAATATTAAACAGGTGAGAAATGAACTACGGTATTAGGAAAATATTCATGATATATAATGAAATATAATTATGGGAGTTATTTTAATCCTTTGTGGGCCAACTCAGACTTCCTTCCCTTCCCTAACAATCTAGAGCAGGGGTGCCCAATCCTGGTCCTGGAGGGCCGATGCCCTCCTGGTTTTTGTTCAAACTGTACACTAAATTGATTAATTGGACCAATTAAGCTTCTAATAAGGGCTTGATTGGTCCAATTAAGTAATTTAGGGCACAGTTGCAACAAAAGCCAGGAGGGCATCGGCCCTCCAGGACCAGGATTGTGCACCCCTGATCTAGAGTATTGAGGCGTGACCTTCTCTGTATTTATTATTATTGTTTTTTGCTTTTGTTGTGGGTTTTAATCCTTATTTATAAGCTATAACTTATGTTAAGCCTACACAAAAGCAAACACCATTTTTTTGTTCAGCAGTCTACTTGAGAAATGACAACAATACCTTAGTTCTCTTTTTTATTATTATTACCTAATTATTTTACCACTGTTTTTCTCCCCAGTTAAGTTCACCGATGTCAGGAAGTGTCCTTCAATCCCACCACCAAGCCAATCGCCTCTTCACACCCAAGTGCTCGAGAGAGGTGTGGATCCCTGTAGGCCAGCCCTGGTGTGCCCTTGACGAGGTGCCCCTAAAAATTTTGCCTCCCTAACCTGCAGGAGCGTCAGAGCCAATATAACACTTCAATCCCCCCAGAGAAAATCAGCAACATTGCACAGCCAGGGTGCAAACCTGTGCTCCCTGACTCACCATGCACACCACAGGGTTGTAGTTTTATATAGGAAACATAAGCAAAAAACAAAAAAACTGAAAAAATGTTTCTCTCTTGAACAGCTCCAGGTCACTGGTAGCAGGTTGTGTGTTGCAAGGAGACACTAGGCTACTTCACACGTCACAAACATCAGGCTTAATTCGAGAGGCAATAGCAGTCTAGAACAATTTCAAAAATACCAAACTGTATTTCATTCATAAAAAAACAGATACCAAAAAAATATAAAAACATGCTAATGAGTTGAAGCTTTGTGAATAGGGCCAAAAATATAAGATGGTTCACAAATAATTTAAGTGTTCCAGTTCCACAAGTAAAATGCACCCAATGCCAGTAAAAGTAATTAAGGAATGATTACCTGAAAACATTTTGCCTGGCATGAAATCCAATATATCAAGGAAAAACTTTGCTTGATATGGCCTTTGTTAGGTGCATACATGTCAGACGACTCAGAGAGATGCAGGCAATTGAATAACAAAATATGTGCACTTCCCCCATGTAAAATTGTACATAAAAACCCATCCCTGAAGACTGTATGGCTGTTAATTCCCAACCATACATGTGACAATGTGTGTATTTCAGTGGAAGACCTGACCTAATTGGAGGGGAATGAAAGACCATGTGTTAAATGTGGTCAGCTTAGTTTGGATAATCAATTGGCAACCTAATCTGGCCACATGTATAAAAAGCACAAGCTGATTGATCAAGTCAGTTCAGGGCAGGAACTCAGAGGGAGAGGATAGTAGCTGGTGTCCTCTGCAAGCTTTGCATCAAACAATTTTTGAGACTGATATAAGGTTACTTTTGTTTTGTATTTGTTTATATTCTTTCATTATTGGTAAATAAAAGTGTGCCACCTGGCACTTAACAGCAATTGTTGTGTGTGACTCTTGTTTTGCCTGCATGACCATCGGTCACAAGTTCTCTTATACAAACCATATGCATGCACAATTCACTGTCATTAAACGAAATTGAGAATTACCGTAGCATGAAATATCGAGGGAACACTGTATATTGATGATTCCTTTGTGGTGAGTACTGGAGAACAACAATGAAATAAGATTTTGAAATGTTTGCTGCACCACACACTCTTTCCATTAGAGTGAAAACCCCCATAGTTCTGGATCTTAGTCAACAGGAGACTGTGTTTGATTTATTTCCGCAATGAAGGTGTGGAGCTGCCTAGTGAGCTAATGATAACAAAAGAAAAAAAAAATCTATTCATGAGGTTTCAGTGAGGAATTTAATCCTGGAGAGAAAAGGTGAGGAACACCCACAGACCTCCGGCTGCTTAGCTGTGGCATCTGAATATTACATTTTGATAATAGAATAATTTGTGGTTGAATATTAAAGAGAAAATAGCTTCAAATTTTCTTCATTTTTTATTATTTCCTTGCCTATTATAATTGCAATTCTGCTGAGTGGTTTGTATTGCAGTTACTCATTTGTTATTGTATTTTTTAATAGGGCTGTGTTAAGCTGCTTTGACTACGAGTTCAGAATTGCCATTTGGTTCCAGTTGTCTGCCATAGACATAGGTAATGTAGGCTAGATCAGCCAAAGCGTATTTTTATAAATAAGTGCCAAGCTGCCACGGTGAGTTGAGCTGCTTAGATTCAAAAGGTAAATTTTCCTTGCTGTTGCCTGCTCATGCATACTGTGTATCATTATTTTACCTGTACAACGCCCCCTATATATCATCACTAGTTCCCCCCTTTCTTTTGTAAATACAGAGTATCTCCCACACCTGAAGACCTGTGTCATCTCTATGTGTGGCTAAGTCTATTTACCCGTGTAACCAGGATCTTTGTTAGCCGAGCCCATAAAATGGTGGTCTGCTTCAAAAAACTGCCTGTAAAGAGAAATGGTTTCTTTTTTAAAAAGGGAACAAGGTATTTTTAAACAAACGTTTGTTAATTAGGAGAAACAGTAGAGAAAATACAACCTTCAAACACAAGGGACCCAATGTAATCTTTTTTTTGCCTATCATACAATATGTAGTTGCAAAAAAAAATAAAGAGGTTGATAAAGAAATTGCAAACCTGTAAAAACTTGGGTCTGTTTCATATACTTTTCTGGAATGTTTATACTCTTCTGTTGTTATTTAACTTAGCTTTTTTGGTCCTGCTTCAGGTTCAGATTTTATTTACTGCCAGCATAAATCGTTCTTTTCATGTACATTTTCTCCTTATTATTATTATTTGTTTATTTAGCAGATGCCTTTATCCAAGGCGACTTACAGAGACTAGGGTGTGTGAACAATGCATCAGCTGCAGAGTCACTTACAATTACGTCTCACCCGAAAGACGGAGCACAAGGAGGTTAACTGACTTGCTCAGGGTCACACAATGAGTCAGTGGTTGAGGTGGGATTTGAACCGGGGACCTCCTGGTTACAAGCCCTTTTCTATAATAAATGTGGAGTACTTCTGTATCATTGCAGGATTAGCTCAGCTCAAATGTACAGACAAACAAGTTGGGACTGCCCATGTGGTTTCCCTTACTATGAGAATAATCAGGGATAATAATGTGTGTGTTCGTATTGAGACCACACAGAGCATCCGTTTCAATTAACAGTAACAAAAAGGTTTAAACCTCCCCATTGAAATCGTTTAAGAATTTTAAAACAACAAGGGGGTGTGATGTACTCCCAATAAATATTTATTTGCTAAGAAATAAATAATAATAATATAGTTAGGCACTAACACTTTAATCTCTTGGGATTTTTCTTCCAGCTCTTAAGAATATACTGTGGGTACAGTGCTGGTGAACTCACCAAATACCTACCATTTTAACTGTGGGCGGTAGGATACATACCTGCAATAACAATGTTTAACACTAGATGTCAATGAGGAAGTTATTTTATCTTCAGTAAGAGTTGTTCTGGAATGTCATGTAATATTCTTTTTTTTTTCTGGAATAGTTTGGAACATGCCTCTTAGCTTGACATACTGGTACAGTATTTACCAGTGTCACACTGTATTGCCTGGGGGGTTATGTAAAGTACCAAGACTGAACTAACATGTTTGTCTACTTACCTGCTGCAATTTATAAAAAAAAAAAAAAAAAAAAAGAAAATTCAATTTCAGGTTTTTTATAGTTGTTAACTTAAAGTAAAAGACAACCCCTTACATTTTTTTCTTTCGAAAATATACTGACAGCTCTAAAATATGTATAATTTAATTGCACACAATGAGTAGCTCACATTGCATAATTAGAGTGGAAACAGGTGCCTCTTGTCCTTTTGTCCAATGTTGATGTTTTCTGTGATTTGTGTCACTCACACATCGATTGTTTGTCACAGTACATTAAACACGTGTGCTCAATTAGTCTTGACTCGCTTGTGAGTTGTGCTTACCTGGTTGTGGTTTTCTCCAACTTTCTCACCTTTTTTGGGTCAGTCAGAATAATGTGCCATTACGTAAACAAATGAGTACAGTAAGTTTTAAATAATAACATATTTGCATTATTGTTAGTTTTTTTTACCCCAAGTTATTCTGTTTTTTGTTGTTCCAGTCAAGTCATTCACTGTTATCTATGGGTTGCTGTATGACTGGGCAGTCTTTCATTTCAGCAGTTTTGTGGGCCCAGTCACTACATTATACAGCTGCATATGGCCCTTGAGAAGGATTATGAGGCCCAATGTTTTATACAATAAGTAGTTGGAAGAATTGAGACAAACATCTTTATTTCCCTTTTTTCACCACATGCAATGACTCCAATCACTTATAGGGGGCCATTATAAAGTCCTTAACATTGGCAGGTCTAAATTGAGAGGAATTGTAGTTCCTCGTGGCAAGTTATCAGCGGGAACAGCCAGACTCTATACAAAGGATCATTTACGTGTTTTCAGGGTATTGACGCAGCAAAAGTAAATCAGCCAAAAAGCACCATTTCACTTTTAATTTGTAGTTCCCAACACTCTTAGGTGAAATTTAGAAAAAAAAGTCAATACCTGTTTGACAGAATTATAATGAATCTTGGTTGTAAATCTCCCTCCAGGCCTGTGAGGGCGCTAAGCAGCAAAAGTAAAGTTCTTTGGACGGGATGGCCTGACAGTTCTTTCCCACGGTTGGGAAGTCGTCCAGCCTGGAAGAAGGCGAGACTCCGTTGCAGGAATGTATTGACCCGGAAGGTAAACGACGTAGCAGCTGCAGCTTGTAGAGACAGCTGCACTCGTTTACCAAGGGGTCATGCGTGATAGCATAAAAGGGGACGGAGAATCGCAATCTACTCCTTCGCATTTGGTTTTTAAAGGTAAACTGAGGACAGTGAGAGACCTCTATAAAAAGAAAGCAGTGTTAGACTTTTTTGTTTGTTTGTCTGTGTGTAATCGTCTTGTTTTGTTACAGACGGCTAACATGATTCCGGAGCTGTCGCCAAGGGCCTGCACCAAAGCCAGAACAGCACTGCACTACTGTCACTATTATAACATGTATCACCCACCATGAGCACTACTGAACTCACCCAGGAATGGTGACCGTGTGTGTATAATTGAGGGGCAGATATGTGTTGGGTTATTATTATTGTTTGGGTCTGCAAACCTGTTATTGTTTATTATTATTATTGTTATCGGTCGCCAGACCTGGATACAAAACAATAAAATAAAGTATTATTTTCCAAACCGGATTCAACCTCTCTGTTTGTTTCATTACCACACTGCATCACCCCTGCACCTGTTCTCACTCAGCAGCCACTTTGCCACAACCTGTCATACAGTAAGAGAAATAAGTCGCCAAAGTAAGGTAAAAATGTCCTTCTCCTTTTTCTCCCAACGTTTTTTTGCAGATTTTTGCAGACCCTACACACTTTTATCCACGCATATGTATATTACAGGACATCCGTATTTAACCCTCATAAGGTAACCTGGGGATAATTCGGTCCCTATGGTGCTTTAGTATCAGTTATTATGTGGATCTAGTGACTTGATTTTTGTTTCCTTTTAGGTAGTTGTCACACACCCATCCTGTTACACTATGCAAAGTATAATCCTAGTCCAGGTAGCCTGGTTGAATTTCCCAAATTGTTTTAGGTTTGGGGTCCGTATGGACCCCAGGCGTAGTGTATGGGCGGGCCCGATCTTCTCACGTGAATATCTCAGCTTCCTGGTTCAATGCTTGTTTGAAAGTACACAATTAGAGCTTTCCAGTGATATATCGTATGTCCTGAACAGGTAAAACTACAGCAAACCAAAACTAAGGCTCATTTGACACTAGTCAGCTCTTAAGTTTCGTTTGTTGCCTCTAGGTTGCTTCAACAGATAGCGTTCCGGTTTCAACGTCATTTAAAAGCACAGGCTTTACACTTTCCATTGATGTCAGGCATGCCCGTATGCGTACTTTCTACCACCCGCTCATTCAGTGCTCCAGTGCTGTAACATGCAGGAAATCAGTAGGTGTGTTCTGTGACTGTGACTCAAACGAAAAGAGCTAGGAACAATATATACCAAACGAAACAAGAGGTTTGGGGCTTTCCAACGATATCTCACATGCCCATGACATGTTCCTAGAATAAACTACAGCGATCCAGAATACAGTGATGTCTTCACTTGCTAGGAGACAGCTGTGCGCATTGGGCGTCTTATCCATTTTGTATAGCATAAACAACACATTATACCAAACGATGGCTAGAAGTAAAGGAAAAGAAAAATAAAGTGTTCATATACACATTTCCATTCATTCATTTACGCCAGTTGTTAGTTATATGTTGTTTTATTGCTGGGGTCCGATTGGACCCCAGGTTACCAGGAAAGTCAGTTTTCCGACATGTCCATATGAGGGTTAATGATAATTAAGTTGTTTTGTCAACATGGAAATATACTAGGAAATGCACTTATTGTGACGTCTATATAATTTCTATTAAATGATTTATTTCTGTTTTAAAATGGAAAATTTGCTTGCAAAAAAAATATCTTTTTTTATATAATATAAATATAAAAAGGGATAGCATGCATGGGATTTGAAAATATAACCTTCAATTTGTAAGCATGTTGTGTTACTGTCAGTGCTACAGGATTAGTTGATTTGAGAAAACAAGCAGTATTTTTAAAGTTGAAGTCAGCCAGCTGAGAATTCTCAGGAATTATTTTTACATTTTGGAGGTTCTTTTTTTTGAGTCATCATCATTCTAAGATTCTGATCTTGATCTCTGAAAAATGTTGGTTTCTTGTCAGTGTAACGCTCAATGTGGTCCCTATTGGCGCAAGGAAGCACGGTTTCCTCTCGATACTGGTTGATGAGAGTAACGCTATTTGTGGTCCCCACTGGACAAAAAGGAACATTAATTTTTTCTGAGAATTAGCTATGTTGAAGTATAGCTTACATATTTAGTAAAAGTAAAACATACATACATAAATACATTAATACATATTGAAATACATGAATACATAAATCAATACATAGACATTTATCTATCTTGATATTTATTTTATTTATTTTTTTACTATCAGATATATACATTGCCATTTAATACTGTATGAAACGAAAATAAATATTCAACAGTTCTTGTTCAAGTGTATATTAGTGAATTTTTGTACATAAAGGCTGTCATGCTTTCATATATTTTTACTTTCAAATTAAAAAATATATTGTAACAACCCAGACAATTGCTTTGTTGCAGGACTTCTTGTCCAGTTTGTCTCATCTGTCTTTTATGTACATGTATTGTAAGGGGAACCGGTCGCGCCGTTAGCGTGGGAAGGTGGAGTGAGTGAATAAGTGGGTCAAATGTGTGTTGCTGTTTTTGGGGGTTGCAGAGCATGGATGTGACTGGTTGATGATGAGCCGGAAAGTAGCAGGAAATGACGGGAGGTTATATAAAAGGGGGTGCATGAGCCTGGGGACTGGACATAGTCCAGCGCTGAACTTGAATGAGATACTGTGGGTGCGACTGAGGGATCGTGTGAGCTGTGACCGGAGAGAGTTTGCAGTGAAAGTGCCAAGACTAAAACGTAGGGTTATTATTTTGGTGCCGTGAATTCCAGCCCCTAACAGGAATTCTCTGTAGTTTCAAATAAAACAAACATTTTGAGAATCCAACACCGTCTCAGAGTACTACTTCCTAAACATGAAAACATTACGATATACTTAATGAACGGATCAAGCTTATTATGATAGTTTGTAAAATAAGACGAAAGCTTGCAATACAATCAGGAAAATACATAATCATTATTTACAAAGTCTTGTTCGACTCGTTACTTGTTAAAAACTGTAACTTTACTTCTATACTACTTGCAAATGTTGTCAAATGGAAGGACAAACTTTGTGGTATGAAAGCTAGAGCGTCTGCATTGCATATGGCAAGCCAAATGATCATTTATAGATATCTCTAAATATTTGAAGATATCTCTAAATATTTAAAGATATCTCTAAATCATTTTAACATATCTAAAATACATTGAGATATCTCAAAATGATTTACAGACATCTTTAAATTGAGCTTTAAATGAGATATCTAAAATGCATTTTTAGATATCTTTAAATCATTTTAAGATATCTCTAAATGTTTTGAGATATCTTGAAATACTTTTCAGATATCTCTAAATCATTTAGAGATATCTCTAAATAATGTCCTGTTCATTTAAAGATATCTCTTAATCATTTAAAGATATCTCTAAATCATTTGAAGATATCTTCAAATAACTTCCTGCTCATTTAGAGATCTCTAAATCATTTAGAGATATCTCGAAATAACTTCCTGTTCATTTAGAGATATCTCTAAAACATTTTAAGATATCTTCAAATAACTTCCTGTTCATTTAAAGATATCTCTAAATCACTTGAAGGTATCTTCACATGAACAGGAAGCTATTTCAAGATATCTGGAAATGACTTCCTGTTAAAATGCTCTATGTTTTCAATGGACTTCCTGTCTATTTAAAGATATCTTCAAATGAACAGGAAGTTATTTAGATATATCTCTAAATGATTTAGAGATATCTCTAAATGAACAGGAAGCTATTTGAAGATATCTTCAAATGATTTGCAGATATCTTTAAATGAACAGGAAGTTATTTGAAGATATCTTCAAATGATTTATAGATATCTTTAAATAATATTTGGATTTGGCTAGCATGGTGCACCAAACGTTCTCCACGGATTCGGATGGCCAGCTGGATGTCTTTGGGCATGATGGTGACTCTCTTGGCGTGAATGGCACACAGGTTGGTGTCCTCAAAGAGCCCGACCAGGTAAGCCTCGCTAGCCTCCTGCAGCGCCATGACAGCGGAGCTCTGGAAGCGCAGGTCGGTCTTGAAATCCTGAGCGATTTCTCTTACCAGCCGCTGGAAGGGCAGCTTGCGGATCAGCAACTCGGTGGATTTCTGATAGCGGCGGATCTCCCTGAGAGCCACAGTCCCGGGCCTATAATGGTGAGGTTTCTTCACACTGCCGGTAGCAGGGGCACTCTTTCGGGCAGCCTTAGTAGCGAGCTGCTTCCTGGGCGCCTTTCCTCCGGTAGACTACCTATGGACTAAGATCAAATGATGTGCTTACTTTTAAAATCCCTAAATTGAGGTCCAATATGGGCCAGCGTGCCTTTGTACATCAAGCATCTCATCTTTGGAATGATTTTTTTTTTTTTTTTTTTTTAAATTCAGGTTCTTGTGTGTTTGGGATTACATTGTCCCAGTTTATGATGAATTTCTTTATGTTTAGGGGTTAATATGAATAACCGTGAAATGCAGTTTGTTTCATACAAATGCAATTAGAATAGTAGTTACTTTTTAGTAGTATAGTTATCTGAGTCTTTTCATATTAAAAAGCATTATATACAGACTATAGCTTTTGATACTAAACTGGGAACTTGTTTTAAATCAAAATTGTGGCGGTGCCTTACTTATTAAAGTAAATCAATGATTTAGGAGGCTGTGTGGTCCAGTGATTAAAGAAAAGGGCGTGTATCCAGGAAGTCTCCGGTTCAAATCCCACCTTAGCCGCTGACTCATTGTGTGACCCTGAGCAAGTCACTTAACCTCCTTGTGCTCCATTTTTCGGGTGAGACGTAGTTGTAAGTGACTCTGCAGCTGATGCATAGTTCACACACCCTAGTGTCTAAGTCGCCTTGGATAAAGGCGTCTGCTAAATAAACAAATAATAATTTAATTCAGGTTAAAGTGCCGAGGAAGGTGCTCTTCTCTGTCAAAATACATGTTGCAAGAATTATATATATTATTCAGAAATGAAAAATAAGAAACAAAAACTGAAAATGCATATGAATGCAAAATATTATGACAATAGGGGGTACCCCCTCAGCCCTTGATAAACAGCATGATTGAGGCACATTGGAGTCAGTCATCCCTTAGACTCACTTCTCTCTATCACCCATCTGATTCATTACTCATTTAACAACTCATTACCAAGCTGCTATTTAAAGCTGCAGTGTCCACAATCATTTTCAAGTACTATGTTTATGGGTTTTCATTTTAACGAGCGGCCCAAATACCTTTACAAAAATCACTTCCTTTTAGAGTAACATATTTGTTGTGAGCCAACTTATTAAAATATCATGAAACCTATTAAGTGTGCACCAGGCTATAGGGAGTTTGGTACTTCATGCAATGACTTTCAGTTTGTTTTCAATCACAATACTGATCACTATGTAGTAGAGCCTGACTTTTACAGAGTGGTTAAGGTGCTTGTTTGTGGTGTGTGTGGTTGCCAGTTTGCACACTCCCATTATTTATCTTCATGCGTCTATAAGCATGATAAATTTTATCTGAATAATCAAAGCATCGCAACATGAATTCTTCCAGTTTGCCCTCTGTGCGCTTTTATTAGAAATGCCTTTTCTAGTTTGTTTACATTCCCCAAGGGTAGTTCTAGCTACAAGGACATAGTAAAGACCTTGCCCTTCAACATGCTTTTTACATTATGAACAGTCTTTTACCACGGCACCCATAGAAGCTTATTGAAAGATAAACTCTGTCCTAGCTCAGGAAGTACAATTAAAAAGGTGATTGTCTTTTTTCCATGTGATGCTTTTGGTTTGCTATTAATATTTACCAGGTTATGATAAAGTTAATTTAATGTTGGGGGATTTATAGTACATGTAGATGTTGCTCCAAAAAAAAAAAAAAAGTGTGTAATCTGATTCTGAGACTTTTCAAGGAGACTAAAAGTTCAACCTCCTAATGATAAGGATAACAGCAAAGAATACTGGGACCAAATCTTGTGAGAGGTAGGAAATGGATTTTAAAACATTAGTAAGAAAGTCTCTGAGGTAATATGAAAGATGGCTAACTAACTGTATGTGTGTGTTTCAGACAATCTGAAGTTTCCTCAACACACTGTATGAGATGGGCTTCACAGAGACTCAGATACAGGCCGGACACTACAGCATCCCTGTGGTGGCCAAGTGATGAGCAACCAACTCCGAGATATTCTTGACACAGTGCAGTCATTACATCAGTGACACTTCCAGTCCAGAATGTTATTCCAACCATGCCCTTTCAGAGCCTTGATTAATGTATTGGAATGAACTGAAAGGACCAAAAGTGAGTACCACTGATTTTCTGATTCATAAGGTAAAACTGACTTTGGGTTTGATTGTATAAACCTGTTGTGTAGCTGGCTAGGAAAAGCCAAACTTGGATTTAATGTAACTTCATTTTATTTATTTATTTATTTATTTATTTACTTACAGTACAGGGAAACCCTGCTGGATTGCATCAACCAATTATATTTAAGGTTATCCAGGGAAAACCATGTAAAATGCAATTAAAAAGAATCATTAGCCTGTGAAATATTCTGGCAAGGGCATTGGTTGATCTAATCAACCAAATACTTTCATACAAGATTTTTTGATTAGGTGTTTTTCAAACAATAGATGAACCATATAAATGCCCAGCAAATTGCATTGCTACTGCAGGAAACACATGGATAATACAGCAGTGTACAAATGTATTAGAACACCTTAAGATTTGTCATGATATCCCTTTATATACGCACTTGCATAAAAAACCGCTGGGTGAGAATTTCAATTTTCGGTCAGTAATCCATGATGTAGAAACAATAGGTACTAGGTGTGAAAATGTTAAACCACATTGTGCTTTAATTAGGCATCTTACACAGCTGCTAAAAAGTCTCATGCATGTAACAATGCATGGCGTTGTGTTCCTTTTCTCTTACCATTTTAAATGAATTGCATATGTGACCTACGGAAGTCCTCAATTAAATTAGACAATCGCTCATTTTGACAATTTTCCAAGATTTTCAGTTACAGTGGTTTGATTTCATATGTACACGAAATCAAAACAGAAGCAATGGGGTGTTCTAATACATGTTCATACTACTGTACATCCTTGCCGTTGCCCATTTAGAGATGTCAGTTCACTTTGACTCTTATCCAGTCCTTCAAACACAAAGGCGACAGTTTGGGCTTCAGGGATGAGGGGAATTTAACTATTTTAACTGTGTATTATACAGGGTTGCAAGCATGGTCCAGATAAATGCTTTGTTTTTTGTGGCTGGAATCTTTTTTTTTTTATTTTACCAGCTGTAATTGATTACACTATGTAACACAATTTTTGTTCCTGGGTAGTAAGTGTTATTTCCTAATTGCTTATGCCTCAAAAGTATAGATAATGGCTATTATTCCCCACAAACTTTGCTTTTGTGACCAGGACAGTGATATTTTGAAATTTACCTATTTCCAATGAGAAAACGGGTGAATGTGTGTCTTTTCGTTCACAGTCAGAAAAAAACAAACATATGAATCCAAATTAACATGTATTTATACTAAAGGAATACAAAAATGACTACAAAAGAGAGTTAGAAGGGAGTAGTTTTTCGATTTTAGTTTTTCGATTATACTGTAAATCACTTTCACGAATCAGCCCCCAAATGTAGTTTCCCATCATGTTCTCGTTATACTGTCCTTGGTAGTGGCGTTCAAAGTCCAGTATATCCTGGTGGAAGCGCTCGCCTTGCTCCTCCGAGTACGCTCCCATGTTCTCCTTGAATTTATCAAGATGAGCATCAAGGATATGGACTTTGAGGGACATCCTACAGCCCATTGTGCCATAGTTCTTCACCAGAGTCTCAACCAGCTCCACATAGTTTTCGGCCTCGTGATTGCAGAGGAAGCCCTGAACCACTGCGACAAAGCTGTTCCAAGCCGCTTTCTCCTTACTAGTGAGCTTCTTGGGGAATTCATTGCACTCCAGGATCTTCTTTATCTGTGGTCCGACGAAGACACCGGCTTTGACCTTTGCCTCAGACAGCTTAGGGAAGAAGTCTTGAAGGTACTTGAAAGCTGCCGACTCCTTTTCTAGAGCTCTGACAAATTGTTTCATAAGGCCCAATTTGATGTGCAGTGGCGGCATCAGCACCTTCTGGGGGTCCACCAGTGGCTCCCACTTGACGTTGTTCCTCCCCACAGAGAACTCGGTCCGCTGTGGCCAGTCCCGCCTGTGGTAGTGCGCCTTGGTGTCCCTGCTGTCCCAAAGGCAAAGATAGCAGGGAAACTTGGTAAAACCGCCTTGGAGACCCATCAGGAATGCCACCATTTTGAAGTCTCCTATGACCTCCCAGCCGTACTCATCATACTTCAAGGCATCCAGCAAGGTCTTGATGCTGTTGTAATCCTCTTTGAGGTGCACCGAGTGAGCCAGGGGAAGAGACGGGTACTTGTTACCATTATGGAGCAGCACGGCTTTGAGGCTCCTGGATGAGCTGTCAATGAAGAGGCGCCACTCATTCTGGTTACAGGCGATTCCGATTGCCTCGAACAGACTGGTCACATTGTGGCAGAAGCAGAGCCCATCTTGACGGGTGAAGAAGCTGGAAAAAGGTTGGTGATGCTTCCTCTGATCTGCGACTTGCACACTTTCATCCAACAAGTTCCATTGCTTGAGCTTAGACGTCAAAAGCTCGGCATTGGACTTGGTGAGACCAAGATCTCTAATCAAGTCGTTGAGGTCTTTTTGGTTGGGGGTAGTATGGGTTTCTCTCCTCAGCTCCACCTCTGAAATTGTCATCTGGATCTACAACGTCTTCCTTGCTCTCTGACTTGCTGCTCTCTTCTAAAGACGGCTGCTCTCTCTCCGGAGGAGTGGGTACGGGGAGCTCATGGCAGTGTGGCACCGGGGCGATGGATGAAGGAAGGTCTGGATGCGTGATAGCAGGTGCATTCTTGCCAGTCCGACGTTTGGAAGGGTCCACCGTGCAGAAGTAGCAGTTGCTTGAGTGGTCAGTGAGTTCCCGCCAAATTCTTGGGACAGCAAATTTCATGGCTCTCTTTTCCCCTCTGTACCATCCTACAAAAATACATTTATTTCACCCATGTATAATGTGTAAGAGATTCTCGCAACATTTCATACATGATATTTTTTCAATAACATTTAAAATTGTAAAACATTTTAAAATTAAAAACTTTTACAATTTTAAAAATTAACAAATTTTATAACATAAAATTCCGAGCAACAATTGTCCATCTTACCTTCCAGAGAAAATCGACCCCAGATTGAACAGAAGGATAGTGCGAATGGTAGAAAAAGAACCAAGGATAACTGCCAAAGAGATACAAGCTGAACTCCAAGGTGAAGGTACGTCAGTTTCTGATCGCACCATCCATTGCTTTTTGAGCGAAAGTGGGCTCCATGGAAGAAGACTCCACTTTTGAAAGAAACATAAAAAAGCCAGACTGGAATTTGCCAAAATGCATATTGACAAGCCACAATCCTTCTGGGAGAATGTCCTTTGGACAGATGAGTCAAAACTGGAGCTTTTTGGCAAGTCACATCAGCTCTATGTTCACAGATGAAAAAATGAAGCTTTCAAAGAAAAGAACACCATACCTACAGTGAAACATGGAGGAGGCTTGGTTATGTTTTGGGGCTGCTTTGCTGCGCCTGGCACAGGGTGCCTTGAATCTGTGCAGGGCACAATGAAATCTCAAGACTATCAAGGCATTCTGGAGCGAAACGTACTGCCCAGTGTCAGAAAGCTCTGTCTCAGTTGCAGGTCATGGGTCCTCCAACAGGATAATGGCCCAAAACACACAGCTAAAAGCACCCAAGAATGGATAAGAACAAAACATTGGACTATTCTGAAGTGGCCTTCTACGAGTCCTGATCCCTATCGAACATCTATGGAAAGAGCTGAAACTTGCAGTCTGGAGAAGGCACCCATCAAACCTGAGACAGCTAGAGCAGTTTGCTCAGGAAGAGTGGGCCAAACTACCTGTTAACAGGTGCAGAAGCCTCATTGAGAGCTACAGAAAACGTTTGATTGCAGTGAT
This sequence comes from Acipenser ruthenus, assembly GCF_902713425.1. Lineage (NCBI taxonomy): Eukaryota > Metazoa > Chordata > Actinopteri > Acipenseriformes > Acipenseridae > Acipenser > Acipenser ruthenus. Next base: position 19,259,530 of record NC_081192.1, read on the forward strand.
TGCCTCTAAAGGTTGTGCAACAAAATATTAGGTTAGCGGTCCCATCATTTTTGTCCATGCCATTTTCATTTGTTTTATTATTTACAATATTATGTTGAATAAAAAATCAAAAGCAAAGTCTGATTTCTATTAAATATGGAATAAACAATGGTGGATGCCAATTACTTTTGTCAGTTTCAAGTTATTTCAGAGAAAATTGTGCATTCTTCGTTTTTTGTGGAGGGGTACCAACAAATTTGAGCACGTCTGTATTTTTTATTTTATATATATATATATATATATATATATATATATATATAGTTAAAGCACATGTTTCACTAGTTAAACAGGAGAAGTATGCAAGGTAGTGATAATTATTATAAAAAGAAAACTGATAAATGAATGCACCTCAAGATTGTATTTTGTCTTATTTTTTTTCTAATATTTTATTTTGATAAAGTAATAATTATCTTCCTATTACGAGTTCATTTTTTAGCGTGGGTGAAACCAGGGTTAACATTATAACAAAACCGGAGCTGGCATTCTCCACGACAGATTCAATTAGCATTTTATAGACACTGAATAAAACGTGATATCCTGTTAGGTCATTGCCTGTTAGCTTAAAAAAAAATCAATGTTTTTATAGTTATTTAATTTTACTTTTGGTCGATAAAATAAACTTCATACCTTGAAATTGTATCCACGTTGTGATTTGAGACAGTATTTGTACTCAACTCTCCAATAAGATTTGGATTGTGGGCCTTGAGCGTATCTACATGGGGCGGTACAAACCTCAGTCATCTACAAATCAGGAAGCTCTTTTAGCAATGGTTTCCAGCTTTATGAAAGAGACAAAAACTTATACCGGTAATTATGTACATGTTCATTCAGGGTCGGTCATATAAACTGCAGCGTAAAGCATCAGAAAAATGCTACTGCATAAAAAAACTAGTAGCAAAATGGTACCAAAATGAACTTTCAAATCGAGCCTGTATTTAGAGAAAATGCCAAATGTTCAGTGTAAAGCATGACATAATCATGTTTTGTGATAGAAAAAGTTTCTGTTCTGGGTCATGTATATATCCTTACTTTTTTTTTATTCTTTGTCTTCCAGGTTGCTACAGGCCAGAGGTCAAACATGTAAACTTGGGAAGCAGCCTTCTCAGCCACTAGGGACAGCAATCTCTGCATCAACCCTCCGAAAAACCAAGAAATGCAGAGCAGTGCAAACACGTCCCAAAAGGCAGGCACAGCCAGGGAGGGAGCATGGGACACAGAAAACCAAGGTAAACAAGCATGGCAGTAAAATGCATCCCCTGCCCCAGCTGCAAATTCAAAATTAAAGCTATCAGTGTGACAGAAAGCTGATCACCATGACTTGCTGCATATCAACAGTATGCACAGAATAGAATAAGAAATGGCAGCAGCATCAAGACAGTACACTTTGAGTTATTGTCTTAATGTTAGGTACACACTGACATTTCATTACAAGTGTTGGGCAATAAAAATGAAAACTTTCACTGCTGTATTGTTTTTCTAAAATAGAATACAAAATTGAAGTAGTTCAAAACTACAGATAAACAGCCCATACTCTTGATATAAGGGCTCAAACACGCACCGAGACAGACATCAATCGTCTCTGAAAATAAGTTTTCATAATTACATTTTATTGAGCAATTCTTGCATGTTAATGTATTGTTTTTTTTAATAGGCTACTCTGTTCTGTATAAATTATTACTGTATTAATAAGGTCAAACTTTTTTTTTTTTTTTAAATCCAAAACATAAAATGTTCTGCTTTGGGCAGTGGGCATTATTCAATTTGACTATTACCTTCAACATAATTTGGATCATATACTGGCTGCTGCATGTGTCTCCGTTAATTAAAACAAAGCCATGCAGTCCAGCAAGTTTTCAAAATTGTATTTGATTTGTTTTGGTTTTATTACATAAATGTTACTTAAGATAAGAACCTTTTCCAGCATTTGAGGCAGGAGGTCCATCATGGTGGCAAACTGGTTAGGATCCTTTCTGCTCCCTCTTGTTTAGCGATGCAGGGCCAGCGAGTCCCACTTCTGCTGACACCACGTGTGAGAGGGTGTGTGGGTAGTTCACTGAGAGACACAGGAGTCAGAGGATTTCTTTGAAAACACTGCACAGGCGCACAAGCTTTATTTCTCCACAAGGGGGCACCCTTGGGCCATGGCTGCAATACCGACAACGGTAAATATGCTTCCATTCACTGTTCAAAGGTGGTTTACCCACAACGGTATTAGGGTTTCACAGTTCTTAGCTCACGCACTGGTGCTACAAAATAGTCAAAACAAAAGAGAAATAAAATACTTAAAACTACAAATAAAAGTGCTGCTGTAAGCAGGGTCTCACTACTTCTGCTAGTCTGTGAGGCATGAGATTTTAGTGACCGTCTCCTATTCTCTCACCACTTTAAAGGGGTTGTGCAGATTCCCCCTGAGCTAACAGAATTCATGTCTCAGGGACTATCTTCCAGTATGGGTAGGTAAACAAAACCAAATTGAGCGGCTGTCTTCTTCAGCCGTCTTTGCTGCCTTTTCTTATTCTATATGACCGCATGCTGCTTTATCGTGCACAGGCAGCCTTTTCTTTTACTGCGTCTGTACACGGCTCTCCAGCCAGAGCTTTCGTTGTCTTTTACATCAACAAAGTTACCACCCAAAACCTACCTTTAAAAGCCTAGTGAAATCTCAACTCATTCTCAATTCGATTTCACATACTGAAAAAACTCACTTTGAAACAGCTACAAAAAACCTTTGTAGCACTCAGGGAACAGACTTATTCAAAAACATTCCTAAAAAAACATTTAAAAAGATTTCCTGAAACAGAAAAACAGATCATACCATTCATCACAAAATTCAATACTCAGTTTAGCGGTAAATAAAAAAAAAAAAAAAATAAAAAAAAAAAAGCAAAGAATTTTCAAACCAAACTAGAAACATGCACCCTACCGGGATTTAAGATCATGTCGGCCTATAGGAGGAAAAAAAAACTAAAACACTACTTGGTTCACAGCAAATGCTCCAGTAAAAACAACAAACAGCCCTAAATACTTTAAGCAACTGAAATACATAAAAAAGTCCTTCTAATAATATAACACACAGCATTAAATAAAAAGTTAACCACAACAGCAAAAAATGTATCTTTGCAATCCAGTGTACAACCTGTAACATAATATACATTAGAGAAACAAAACCCCCATTCACAATCAGGCTAGCACACCATCTTTACAGCATCAGATGATATTTAGAAGCATATGCCTAGAACATTGCCTAGACTCCATACAAATAACAGGACTACAAACTAATAATTGGACAGACCAACTCAGAAAAATCAGAAAGGAGGTGCATAGCCAAATTAAGCACACTGACACCACTAGGATTAAATGAAAGAAACCTGCCTTGGAGATTAACAATATTTGTGTAGGTAAATGGAGAGCTTTTATCTTTTCTTTTTTTATATCCATATTTATACAACCTTAAACACCAACCAAAACCTACTTAAATAGAAATATGGGGAAATACACAATCAAATGTGAACTGGCCAGTGCCACTCCAAGGAAAACATTCCTTTTAGAAAAACTTCTAATAACCCTAACCCTTTTAGGAGTGATACATTATTTCTACATCTCACAACGTGCTCCTGCAACTCTCAACAATGTACCATATCCACTTAGAAGAAGGATACCTCTGTTTCCCAAGTCAGACAAGGATGTGCTTGGTATGGAAATAAAGGGAAGCTTAATCACATGCAAGGATAAAGATATGTTCATTTTAAGCAGGCTGGGGTGCATTTGCACCCCTTGCTGCTGACAAAAGGAGGGTGACCATACTTTTGGGCACCACTGTACAGGATTAAATAGTATTTAAAAATATATGCAATATAAAAGTTTGAAGTATAACTTTGTGCTCAGCCCATTTGAATCATGCTAATAGAGTAATTTAGTAATTTCTACATTTATTGTTATTTTATTTCTTAGACACCCTTATCCTTATCCAGGGCAACTTAAAATTGTTACAAGATATCACATTATTTTTACATACAATTACCCATTTATACAGTTTGGGTTTTACTGGAGCAATCTAGGTAAAGTACCTTGCTCAGGGGTAGCAGCAGTGTCCCCCACCCAGGATTTAACCCACGACCCTCCGGTCAAGAATCCAGAGCCCTAACCACTACTCCACACTGCTGCCCTATTTATGTATGTTTATATGTGTTGGGTGCCTGCTTCTAATCAAGTTGAGAGTATGTCTTGCATACAAGTGTCATGTATATGTAAGGGTCACGTGCGGCTCAGTCATGCATGCAGTACACAAGGTCAAATTATAACTGAAGCCAGGCAGGATTAATGTGTCAGGATTGGCAGAGGGTGAGGCTCAGAGACAGTTTAAAGTTCAAAATAAAGCTTTTTAAGAAACAAAAATACAAAATAAACAGTCACAAGGGCCAAACAAAAAGGTTTCAAACACAAAATAAACACAAAACAAAACTTACAAATGAAGTTTCCACACTGGGTGTTGCCTTCACTGGACCAAAACCAACACAATAGCACACACAGACAAACACTTCTTCTCCTTCCAGAACTCTCTCTCTAACTGGGAGGCTGAGGCCTCCTTTTATGCCAGGTGGCTGATACCTTAATTGAATAATTAATTCATTGATTGCTCCCACCTGAAGCAATCAATCTGGGCAGGGAGGAGAATTTAACTCCTTCCCTGCCAGTATTTCTAAGGGCAGAGCCCTGGTCTGCCACAGTCCTATATCTAAAATATGTAGTTTTTATTACTGCTTTTATTATCTATGCTTCAGGTAAGATGTTATTCTTTTTAATATGAAACATTTTCTGTAATCATACAGCAAATAGATATATAACCAAGGCAACAAATACGATTACACAAACCCATTTTCCAGAACATGATTAAAGAAACAATTAAATTCAGTGTTTTGATGCCTCATTACAGTTACCAAGGAGAGCAAACAATGATGATCCAGTGTGGTGACTTTTGATGTGATTATGAATTGTGTAATTAACTAAATGTTGCTCATGAATGTAAAAATATTTTTCTGTCTATCGTATACAGACAGATATATATAGATTTGTATGGCTCTCAATATTGATTTGGGAATTTGTACATTTTTAGTCAAGATCTCCCCTTGTCATCACCCTGAAATCCCTGGTGTTGCACTTAACTGAACCTGCAAGATACAGTCCATTCAATCCTAATTTTTCTAAAAGAAAAAAAAAAGTTAATTGGATACTTTATGCAATATACATTTCCCTCACACAATCTGCTGGTATTGTGTTGACCAACTTCATCACTAGTTCATCACACGCTTGCACCCCAGCTGAGATCACTCTGGCGTTGCTTTAGTATTTTCAGATCTAGATCACGCACAGCGGGGAGGAAAGGAATGGCATTTAACTCAGTGATGGGTGACTGGCTGCTTCCCAGGGGGACGGACATTCAGGAGCCTTTCAATTTTACATTGTCGAAAGAGAAGGCCTGGGAGCTGACTGACAAGCAGCCGTGGAAAGGCATTTTTGTTCCATTCGTTTCCCACACATGCAAAATGAGCCAAATATTTCATACTGTCTATGTAATGCACAGATTGTTGCACCAGCACAGACCATGGCTACGCCCCAGGCCTTCTACACAATACTTCGAGGCTGCATCTATGACAACCACTCATTTAGATATAACTTGCAACACTAACCAGGCTGGGAGTAGCCTCTCCTACAGATATATTTCAGGCAAATAACATGCACAAAGCTAATTAATTTAGTGTGCATTATCAAATACAGTAGCTGCAGACAGTAGTCAAGAGAACAAAAACTTGTGCATTACCTAGTGTATAATATTGAATTACAACTTAGGAGGCAGGAGTGAATTGTGTGTGTGGAATCGGTGTAAGCCATTTGTCATAAGATATTGCTACAACCACGCTGCAGAGGTAGACCACGGTGGCCTACATTTTCACTGTACTGACATGTATGATTTATATCCTTGTTAGGCAATGAGAATGTTACGTACATATAGGTATCTTTTTTCATCCGATATAAATTGCTGTAATGAATGTGTTCCAGACTCAACACCTTGTATCCTATAAGCAGTGAGAAATGTTTCAGCAATCCTGTTTAATCACTGCCTAGTCTGACCAGAAGATACAAATGCATCCCTCTAGTTCTGTCCCCTTTTTCTGGCTTCTCATTAGGGAAAAGACATTAAAAATCCTGCTTTATCAACAAATGAATCATGACAACATCAAGCCCCCATCTACCCTTTAGATCTTTTGCAAACATGCACTCCACGGTGAGTTTAGTATTCGTGGGCGGTAACCTCTTAGTTTAGAACAAATTCATAGATACACCGTGAGGGACCAAGATCTTTTATTGATGTGTTCACACTCTGAAGTTCACTCCCAGAGCATCTTCAGTGATTACTCTCCATGGCAGCTGTTAATGAGTCATCAAAGCACTGGCTTCCGTTGTGCATTTATTTGCTGTTCATGGAGTGTGCGTCTTTGAAAAAAGTGCAAAGCAAATAAGCACACATGGAGAACTGAGACAAATAGAAAAGCTAGTCATAAGCAGTGTCCTTGCCAATTAGACCAAACTGTACTTAAAATGTGTGCTTTTCAGAACATGTCCAGAGCTTAAATCCTAGAAAATATGGATATAAACATGTTGGGATCTCAAGTTAACAATTCAGTTACAAAGCATAGCTAAACAATGATGACTGATTGAGTAAGACATGAATTCATTATGCCAGGAGGACCAAATAGAATGTTTGTTTGAGAAAATGATCTATTAAGAAGCACAAACATTAAAAAAGGGGGTCTGTGGCAGGTGGAAGCCCTGCTCCAGTGTAAATAGTCTGGGGGTATTTTGTATTTAAGTTTGGCAGAGATTGGGTTAATTCCATCCCTGTTGAATACACTTATACAATGTGTCTGGGTCTTGATTGAATAATTGATCATCAATCAAGTCCAGCCACATGGAGTAAAAGGGAGGAGGATTTTTTTGTTTGGTGGAGGAGTTTAAGGAGAAAGTCATCAGTGAAGGAGATTGGCCCAGTCTTATGGTAGAGTTTGTTTCTGGTGCTTGACTTGTTTTGTTTGAACCTTTTATTTTGGCCCCTGTGTCTTGTTTCTTTGTTTATTCTGTTTTGTTAATAAAAGTGTGCACTGCACTTCAAACGTCAACTTCCTGACTGGGTTTGCTTTCCTGTTGCTGACTAGCCTTCACCGCAACGGTACCCTGCTAGTGTCATTTTCAAGTTGTACTTTGATACTTTGCTTTGTTAATGTCTGTGTGTTTTTATTAAATGATATTCCAACTGAAATCATGTCCTATCTAGGTATTACCCCACAGTAATCCAAAACTTAAAGTAGTTGTTGCTAACAAAATAATTCCATGAATCTTACCTGTCATGCACTTTTGTTCTCCATATATGTTTTGAATGTGCACTTTTGAAAGAAACAGATGTTATAGAAAACTTTAACAAAGAATAATAAAAAAATGATTTGTGACTGGTGTATTATGCACCTTTGCTGTGGTAAAGTTTTGCTGAGTGAGGTGTGCAACTGTAATTTCTGCTCCCTCTGCAGCCCTATTCAGAAAGAACACTAGAGAAGGACAGAGAACACACATATCCGGATATTAAACAGAGGAGAAATAAAGCTCATCTAGCTCAGTTTTAGTTTGTCAGATTACTGGAGGCAAGTGTTTTTAGTGACCAGGTCATTTCCTTTGGCTGTGTGTAGTAAGATTTATGGGATTAAAACATGGGTGATTGGTTGTTATGATGTATGAGTCTATGGGGGCCAGGATAACCCGTTCTGGTGATGTCAGACGGAACACTCGTGTTGGTCCTATTGCCTGGTGGTCTTCATCATAAGCCCACCTCTCAATGACAACTTGCTGGACAGTCTGTATTTAAAACATCAAGACTGCATCTCCATCCATATTTCTCGATTCATTACATCTCCTTTCCCTTTGGAAGAGTCTTTGTAATACATCTGAAAAGCAGATGTATTTATTTTCAGATCGACACATTATGCCAAATGAATGTGGAAGCAGAGGACTCCCAGCTGGGAGAGGGGCCTAGCAGCCTGTCATCACATGTACAAACTGCAGAGATGACGTCTGCTTCGTAATGCTTAGCAAGGTGAAAAGAATGTGATTGATCTGTAAGGACAGAGATTGTCACTAAGGTTTAAGTATAATGTAATGGATTTTTTAATTGATGGCCATGGTCCAGATGTACATGTAAATTCTATGTAATTTATAAACGAATAAAAACAAATTGAGCTAAAACAAATAAAAAAAATCCTACAGCCTGTGATATTTAATTTGTCCCAACTCTGCATAGCTTCATATCTGATACTAACCATGTTGGTAAGGCCAGACTCAGGCCTATTGGTTATTGAAATGAAAAGGCGAGGATGAAATTAAGAAACTAACAGCAATAATAATTTTTGCTGCCCCATATTGAGCAACCATATATTTTATTGGTATATATACTGCATGTTTATATATGATCCATACACTATATTATGTCATAATGCATGTAATTCAGCAGAAAAAATACATGTTTTAGCCAATATTACAAACATATGTTGTACTGTATATAGATCACCCTCTTTAAAGTAAAACGCGTGCTAGAAAACAAACGCCCCACAGAAAAAAAACTGTCCAAGTTGATTATCAGTTAAAAAAAGCATATTTTAAGATTTGTATACAGTAATAATTTTTTTTTTCATCGTTTATAATGTAAGCGAGTCCATGAGTAGTGCATATTCTTCAAGGGTAGCAGTGTGGAGTAGTGGTTAGGGCTCTGGACTCTTGACCGGAGGGTCGTGGGTTCAATCCCAGGTGGGGGACACTGCTGCTGTACCCTTGAGCAAGGTACTTTTACCTAGATTGCTCCAGTAAAAACCCAACTGTATAAATGGGTAATTGTATGTAAAAAAATGAAAAAAATAATGTGTATAATGTTAAATTATGTGATATCTTGTAACAATTGTAAGTCGCCCTGGATAAGGGCGTCTGCTAAGAAATAAATAATAATAATACTGTTGATCCCTATTCCCGTGGAAAAATAATGGCAGTGAGATGATGGGCACTGGCAGCTTAGGAATTAATTAAAAGATTTATTGTAATACCTTCACAATGAGGTGCTCTAATTGCACTAATCAGTAGTCTGGACCCTATAGCTTTACTTCATTATTTTTAACGTAATGCTAGTAACGTTAACACCATGTGCATCTGGTGGTTTGTACCTTAAAAGCTTGTATTGGTCCACATTGTTCAAACCTCCTTTTCAGAATACAAACCCTACACAGTACATAAAAACTGGTTCCCAAAGGGACTGAACATTTGTGGATGCCTAAGGCAGGTGGCTGCTTATCCAAGGGGAATGGGTTGATTTGAGCAGCCTTTACTCTGCTGGGTTTAACCACAGCTGGATTTTTAGAGAGCATTTTGCATTTAACCTGGCAACATAAGCAGTAAAACACAGAATACGTTGGTGATGATACAGTAAATATGCTTACTTTTCATTGGAACTTCAAATATAGTACAACATATTACTTACAGTAGTGTGCATGAATACAGATATCAGTAAGTACAGTCTATTGTACATGTACAGCACATGACAAAAATTATAACTATATGAAGGTTATTCTGTATGCTTTATAATGTCAGAAACTAACTTATATGCAAACTTTCTAAAGTCATATTAGATGAAAAATCTGACTTATAAAAAGTGATTAATATTAACCGGATTGTGATAATAAAGAGATATTATCAGGAACCTCTCCACATTGACTCCCACTTTATGGTTCATTTCCTTAACATGCCACTAGGTGGCTCCATTCTATTACACAGCTCAGCCATTATTTACATTCTTGGGTGAATCGTTAATGCAAACATTTTAAATTCATTTTAGTTGTACCCGATATTTAGGAAAAATGAAATAAATCTCTCTCTCTCTCTCTTTCTATATATATATATATATATATATATATATATATATATATATATATACACACACTACCGGTCAAAAGTTTTAGAACACCCCCATTTTTCCAGTTTTTATTGAAATTTAAGCAGTTCAAGTCCAGTGAATAACCTGAAATGGTACAAAGGTAAGCGGTAAACTGCCAGAGGTTAAAAAAAAAAGTTTAGGTTACCAAAAACTGAAAAATAATGTACATTTCAGTTATACAAAAAGGCCTTTTTCAGGGAACAAGCAATGGGTTAACAACTTACAGCTGTTCTGCAGCAATGGAAGTAAATTAAGCCTTGAAAGTTGATGCTAACAATTCCTACAGGTGTCCCAACTTTTGTTGATTACTTACAAACCCTCTGTCTGTATAAAAGCAGTGTTGGAACAGACTGTGTTACTACACCCTCTTAAGCATTATTTGGACAGTATTGTACTGCAGGAAGTAGTATATTGCTCTCATAATGGCGAGAAAAAGGCAATTAACAAAGGAAGACAGACAGACCATTATAACCCTTAAAAGTGTAGGTCTTTCCTTTAGAGAAATTGCAAAGAAAGCCAAGGTGTCAGTGAGTACAGTTTCCTACACCATCAAAAGGCACTTGGAAACCGGAGGAAACTCTGACAGGAAGAGGTCTGGCAGACCCAAAGCCACAACAGAATCAGAAGACAAGTTTCTGAGAGTCAACAGCTTGCGTGATAGGCGGCTCACAGGACAACAGCTTCAAGCACAACTTAACACTGGTTGAAGTAAGCAAGTCTCAGTTTCAACTGTGAAGAGAAGACTTCGAGCTGCAGGTTTGACAGGTCGAGTGGCAGAAAGAAAGCCATTGCTAAGATGGCAAAATAAGAAAAAGAGGCTTGCCTGGGCCATGAAGCACCGCCAGTGGAATACTGAAGACTGGAAGAAGGTCTTATGGACCGATGAATCAAAATCTTCGGTTCATCACGCAGGGTTTTTGTACGCCGTCGAGTAGGCGAAAGGATGGTTCCTCGGTGTGTGACACCAACTGTCAAACATGGAGGAGGAAGCGTGATGGTCTGGGGCTCTTTTGCTGGATCCAGAGTCGGCGACTTGCACAGAGTGAGTGGCACCCTGAACCAAAACTGCTACCACAGCATTTTGCAGCACCATGCAATACCCTCTGGTATACGCCTAGTTGGTCAGGGGTTCATCCTACAGCAAGATAATGACCCAAAACTTACCTCCAGGCTATGTCAGAACTACCTTAGAAGAAAAGAACAAGACGGTAGGCTTCAAATCATGGAATGGCCAGCACAGTCTCCAGACTTAAACCCCATTGAGCTGGTTTGGGATGAACTGGACAGAAGGGTGAAAGCAAAGCAACTTACAAGTGCAGCACATTTGTGGGAACTTCTGCAACAGTGTTGGGAAGAACTTTCCGAACAATATTTGATTTCCATTGTAGAAAGAATGCCACGAGTGTGTTCGGCTGTTATATCTGCAAAAGGTGGCTACTTTGATGAGTCAAAAATTTGGATTAAATTTTGTTAAACAAAACGATTCCATGATTTCTTTTTTATCTCCAATTGTTTATTTGTTCTATGCTTTAATTTCAGAGTACATTGAGACATTAAACTGCGTAAATTTCAATAAAAACTGGAAAAATGGAGGTGTTCTAAAACTTTTGACTGGTAGTGTATATATATACTGTATATATATATATATATTTTAAATATGGATTGTCAAAACAAGTCTTTCTGATAAACTACAGAAAATGTACAAAAGACTATGGAAGAATGTTTGAATATTTTATTTTACTGTAAAACTGTAGATTTTGGGACACTATGCTAAAAAAATGTAGCCAAAGTTCCTCAGTGTGGCTGCCTAGATGCTACATGCTTATTGCTTCAGTGCACTCTAGAGATTCTGTGTATTTAAGGTAGCTCAGACTTGGCAAACTGCTGCAGTTCAGAACTTAACTTAATGTTCTAAATGTCCACACTTTGAGGCTGAAGAGTTGGCTCATAATACCAAGCATATCATGTGACCCTAATGAAAACCACATGGAGTAAAAAGCTTCTGTTTGGAAAGCAAGAGGTTCTGTAAGCGTGCAGCACACATTCCAAGATATTTAGTTCACACATTCAGAAAGCCAAATAAAACAGTGAAACAATAAATTATACAAGGCATATTGGATCAAGCTGATGACTGCAGTTTGAATATGTATCAGAGTTTGCACACTGTTGACAAGCTTTTAACACACATAACAAGCACTCAATATGAAAATGTGGGCTGTTTCATCAGTGTTTCTTATCAGATTTGAGTCACGTCTTTATAGGTGTGTGTTAGCAAAGCAAAAAGGAGGTTTAAAAGTGAACCTGACTTTAGGGAAAGAAATGTGCATCTATATATAAGTGCACATGTCTGTTTGTGTGCAAGGTGATTGTTGGAATCATTATTGGTTAACTGAAGATCACAGTTCTTCAAATAACACTATGGGGGCAGCAGTGTGGAGTAGTGGTTAGGGCTCTGGACTTGACCAGAGGGTCGTGGGTTCAATCCCAGCTAGAGGACACTGCTGCTGTACCCTTGAGCAAGGTACTTTACCTAGATTGCTCCAGTAATAACCCAACTGTATAAATGGGTAATTGTATGTAAAAATAAATAATAATAATAACACTGTCCTCCTTTTTGTATTGCAAGCCGTTCCTGGTGAGTCTTCAGTAGTGATAGACATGGCACAGTCTTGCTGACACAGTCACAAGCATGCAGAGAGAGACGTACGCTCTTAACACACTACAGCCTTTGCTGGCAAAACTACAATCAATTGTTTTCAGCATATTGAGGATAATATACTTAAATTACTGACTGCTATTAAATTATCATTATCTACGCACCAGTATCACCTTACCTACGGTCTAGTTGAAGCGGTCATGGCCTCGGGGGGAGGGGGGGGGGGATCGCCGAGGTGGGTAAAGCACCAGGCCCCAGTGAAGGCAACGGTGCTATCTGTGACCTGTCACATGGTCCCCTGACACAGGTGTTAATTGCAACCAAACTGTGATCAATTAAGGCACAAGTCCTGGAAGACTGTATGTCAGTTTGACTCTAGGGGACCTGAGAAGGGGGAGGTTTGGTTCAGTTTGTTTTTCAACAGTTTGATAAAATGCTACTAGGCCCCATATAGTTGTATTTTCTTTAGCTTTGATCTTCCACTTATACATCAACTAAGCTCTCACTACAAGGGTCAGTCTATTAACCCTCATAGGTTAGTCCGTGTTGTGTCACCCAGTGATTACTTAATGGTAAACTCCATTACTTTCCTAAGAATACATGGCTGTGTGGTCTGTTTAACACAGGCCTTTACACTATATTGTATGTATTTTTTATTTCTGTTCGGGGCAAAAACTTACAGAATACATCTAGAGTAAAAAAGCATCCCCTTGACCCTTAAGTACATTTTTTGTAAATCTCCAACTTTGCATTTATTTTGTGATCCAGTCACTGGTGGATGTTCAGCAGAAGAAACAACTCATGTGTTTTGTGATTACAATGAGATTTTGATTACTAAAACCTAGATATAGCATCAAAACCAATACTAAATACCACTAAGCTCTCCCATTGGAATGGGTAAATAATGCCCTGATTATATGACCATTATTAAGAAGAGCTCATTGATGATGTAGATGAAGTTGCTAAGAATGCAAATCACATATCCAATAGGTTTTTTGAGTTATTGTAGCTAATTATCAAGGGGGTAGTCTCACCACCGAGGGTGAAAGGATTAAAATGAAACAGTACAGTAGAAAGTACAGATTAAATTAATGCAGATTTGTTGCTGAAAGGGGCTACACATAAAATTGGAAAATCCTGCAATAATTCTGTAACACACACCTTGGTGTAAATGAGTTGGGCCTTCAAATGACTATTGAAATGACTAACACTATATACTGTATAACAATGGAATAACAATTCTGATGTGCAAGACCTGACATGACAGAGACCCAGATTTAGGATTTAGAGATAGTAATAATTTAGGAATGGTCATGCATCACATCGTAACAATTTAAAACACTTTGAAGACAACATTTTATGTCAAATCAGTGCGACTCTGGCTGCCCAGGTAGGCCTAATGCCTTATTATTATTAGTTTATTTAGCAGACGCCTTTATCCAAGGCGACTTACAGAGACTAGGGTGTGTGAGCTATGCATCAGCTGCAGAGTCACTTACAATTATGTCTCACCCGAAAGACGGAGCACAAGGAGGTTAAGTGACTTGCTCAGGGTCACACAATGAGTCAGTGGCTGAGGGGGGATTTGAACCGGGGACCTCCTGGTTACAAGCCCTTTTCCTTAACCACTGGACCACACAGCCTCCTTATTGACACAATTGTGCCACGGTTATGACATGGTTTTATTATAATCATTGCAAACCTCAGTTAAGTCTACCTCAAATTTGAAAAGAGAGTTGAATGTGATAAGAACAGAGAAGCCCTTACTATCTGTTTTTGTAGAGACAGCCATTAAATTTTTTTCTTAGAGACCCAACAGCAGTTTAGAGCAGTTTGTGAAAACAAATATTAAATGAAAACATCCATTAGACAAATACTTGTGAATAGGGCCTAATGTGACTAATCTGCTATAGAATGCAAAGTATTCAAAATTCTACTCATTAGTATATTGATATTGACTGGGCAATAGCTATATGGTACAGACCCTGACTTCCCACCCTTTACCAGCTTCTAACTTGTATTCCTACAGTCAGATGAAAGGTTGCTCCCCTCTCTCCCTCTCTACCCATCATTTGGCCTTTTTGAAAAACAGGATTTATTAGAGATTTATTGACTGTCTGAAATTACTATAGAAAGAAGACAGCTCTGTAATAGTTATTGACAGAGGTATAAGTCATTCACACTTTTGAATGATCGGAAGATCCAGTATATGAAGTGTATAGGTTCTTCTGTATCCGAGTACAGTTTTGTTTTAGAGCTTACAGGAGTTTGCAGCCTGAGAAATCTGAGCTGGCAGGTAAGGTTAGGGGTCAAATCATTCCTGACCCTCCTTGACTCTGACATGGTCTGACCTACTTTAGTCCTTCAGTTTGCATCACAGCTGAAAAATCTTTGTATTTGAATGTATGCAAGACTTCCACAAAGACGTATATGTTGTTGTTTTTGTTTTTTGCAATAAAATGGTAATATTTATTTTACTTTTGTAGCATGATATTGCATACAATGGAATTATTTTAAATAGTTGTTTTTTGCTAGATGTTTACCTAACAAAAGTATGTCATAATGGAATCATCGTACAAAAATGAATAATGTAACACGTGTGGTCTGTTAAAAAATACAGACCACACGTTCATTCAGACCTGTTTACTGCTTTTCTTTTAAAGATTCCTGAACAGTTTACTAAATGCGCCATCTACCTGCACCTGCTGTAGTTTACAAATACCATCAGGAAGCATTCCTGTGTCTCAGGGAAGAGAAATATATTTATTAAAACCAGGACACAGAAGAGGATGAAAGTCCCATTATAAGATTTGTGACTGAGTGAATTTATTGTAATATTGGAAGCTAGGGAACTAAAACAATCAAAATGATTCCGATCCAAAACTGGCCTCTCATCTTATTTATTTATTTATTTTCATTATTGAAGCTACTGCACATCATTTAAAACTGCTGAATCACTGGTAATCTGTAAAAAAAAATATATATATATATAATTTATTTTAAAAATAAATATTAAGATCCAGTTTTTTAAGTTCCCATTTAGCAGTTCCTGACTTCTGCACAGGGTGATACCCACTTTTTGATAGAAAACAGACAGAACATTAGATTGTAGCTCAACAAGCATACTCGCAATACCCTGCTGTTGTCTGTGGCTTAGCAGGCACTGAACCGTGCAACCCATGAAAAGCCACTGCTTTACAAGGGACTCAAGTCTCCAAGCGTAACTCAGCTATTTACAAAATACCCACAATTGCCTCCAGACACCCAATACATGTCTACTATTCAATATTAGTAACTCAGATCTTACCATTTTTTATACTGGATAGCAGTTTTAATAGCACACATATTTTTACACCTTCATGACCCCTTTTAACATATCATAACTTTAAGGCTAACTGGGGAGGAGTAAGGCGCTATCGCACTGCTTTATAATACTTCCTGACGACTTGTATGTGAAGTCTCACTTCTGATATGTTAGTATAAAATGCAGTATTTAAGACAAAGAGCCTGGGCAATAGCCCACAAATATTTACATTATTCTCCTGAGGACAAGCCTGAACAGAGTATGATCAAATGAAATCCAGCATTGAGGAAATACAGGTTTGACAGCACCTTCACATCCATTAAAGATGATGAGAATACAAATAAAAACAGACTTAAAAAAACACCAGCTCATTCAACATTATAAACCTGTTTATTGTTCTAACTCAAAAATACCGGAATAACCACAAGTCAGTACGAATGAAAAAGAACATTAGAGAATAAGGCCTCAGTTTAATCTTTTCATAGTTATCCAGTAAGCTACTAAAGGCAGTGCTTTATTCCTCCCCCCCCCCCCCCCAAGGAACATATTACAGTTTTCAATGTCAATAGGTATTTCCCTGGAAAAGGGCACCTGCTAAGAAATAAATAATAAGAAAATAAATAACTCACTATTAAACGTTGACTCCCAATCCTGACTCAGTTAGAAAGGCATTAATCCCACTTGTGACAAACATACTAGAAAATTGCTAAAGAAATACAGGGTTAACTTTCAATTAACATTTTACCCAGTATATTCTTATAGTTCATTGGTCTTGGCAAATAATACCTTTAAAATACTTTGACATACTAGATAGAAGGGGAGAGCTGGATACAAGGAGATATCGGGGTCGAATTTCATGTAAGCCATTGGTTTACTGTGTGATCTGGGGGTCAGTCACCTGACCTCCCTGAGCCACAGTCCCAGTAGGCTATAAAATGTGTGCATGCAAGCAGTGATACAATGCGTTTCTAGATGTCAGGCTTGATAATATATATATATGTATGTGTGTGTATGGGAAATGGCAAAATTGCAAAGACCTTTCAGGAGTAACCCTGCTTGTTAATTTACAGGGATCACCAGCAGCACAGCTCATAGTCACCCTATCCCACCCCTCACAGCCTGGAGCGGGGGATGGGTGTGCAAGACATAATGAGTTCCTTGAAGGACAAGGAGAACCGTTATCCACAGGGAGCAGCTGTGTGAGTGTGTGTGTGTGTGTGAGTGTGTGTGTGTGTCCCCGCTGCTGTCTGGTTGCAGTTTGCAGTTTGTAGTTTGTGATTTGCTGTTCACTGCCATCAATGTTGTATTGCATTCAGGGCCCAACAGCCACATCTTACAAAATGTTTACATTTTTTGTAGTCCAGTTCCTGATGATAAATAACATACTGGAAATTGTTGCATCATTCTGGTCAGCTCATGTTGCCATTTTCAATTAATTATTCAGTGATTCAACTCACATGTGGCCACATCTCCATTTTGTGAAAATGGCAGTTTGGCTATGGGGTGCAGTATGTAATTGTGTAGCTGTACTGTTATTATTACTGTTGTTATTAATGGATTAAAATAATAATAACACCGTGTAACAATTTTTTTTTTTTTTTTTTGTTCCTGGGTGGTAAGTGTTATTTCCTAATTGCTTATGCCTCAAAAGTATAGAAAATGGCTATTATTCCCCACAAACTTTGCTTTTGTGACCAGGACAGTGATATTTTGAAATTTACCTATTTTCCAGAACATTCCAGATAGATTCAGTGCTGAGTAAACTTGGAGTAACTTCTAGAACTTTCCAGTAATATAAATAGTAGTATAAATACAGGGGCCTTAAGCCCACCAGTTCAGTTTAGTTCCAGCTGCCTAAGTGGATACATATCTGCATTTTTCTGAGATGGCATCAAGGTCATAGGAGACTTCAAAATGGTTGCATTCCTGATGGGTCTCCAAGGCGGTTTTACCAAGTTTCCCTGCTATCTTTGCCTTTGGGACAGCAGGGACACCAAGGCGCACTACCAAAGGCGGGACTGGCCACAGCAGACCGAGTTCTCTGTGGGGAGGAACAACGTCAAGTGGGAGCCACTGATGGACACCGGGAAGGTGCTGATGCCACCACTGCACATCAAATTGGGCCTTATGAAACAATTTGTCAGAGCTCTAGATAAGGAGTCGGCAGCCTTCAAGTACCTTCAAGACTTCTTCCCTAAGCTGTCTGAGGCAAAGGTCAAAGCCGGTGTCTTCGTCGGACCACAGATAAAGAAGATCCTGGAGTGCAATGAATTCCCCAAGAAGTTCACTAGTAAGGAGAAAGCGGCTTGGAACAGCTTTGTCGCAGTGGTTCGGGGCTTCCTGGGCAATCACAAGGCCGAAAACTATGTGGAGCTGGTTGAGACTCTGGTGAAGAACTACGGCACAATGGGCTGTAGGATGTCCCTCAAAGTCCATATCCTTGATGCTCATCTTGATAAATCCAAGGAGAACATGGGAGCGTACTCGGAGGAGCAAGGCGAGCGCTTCCACCAGGATATACTGGACTTTGAACGCCGCTACCAAGGACAGTATAACGAGAACATGATGGGAGACTACATTTGGGGGCTGATTCGTGAAAGTGATTTACAGTATAATCGTAAATCTCAAAAAACTACTCACTTCTAAATCTTTTGTAGTCATTTTTGTATTACTTTAGTATAAATACATGTTAATTTGGATTCATATGTTGTTTTTTTCTGACTTTTTTTCTGTGAACGAAAAGACACAAATTCGCCCGTTTTCTCAATGGAAATAGGTAAATTTCAAAATATCACTGTCCTGGTCACAAAAGCAAAGTTTGTGGGGAATAATAGCCATTATCTATACTTTTGAGGCATAAGCAATTAGGAAATAACACTTACTACCCAGGAACAAAAATTGTGTTACATAGTGTAATTACTATCACAAAAACACAACTTGAGTATTTATCTATATTTTACAGTCCCTTGTGACAGTTATTACTGAATGGATGTTCAATGGCCTTCTGAACTCCAGGTGGTATTAATAACAAAGTTATGTGTCTAAGTAAAGTCGTCCATCAAGGATAGAAATACAGTACAACACTGCAGAATACAACACATAAGATTCATCCATCAAGGATAAAAATACAGTACAAAACTGCAGAATACAACACATAAGATTCATTGAAAAAGGTCTTATACATCACTACCATCACTCCATTGTTTCTACTTATTAGTAAAATAGATATCCAAGTCTTATTTAAACATTTGTAAAAATGATCATTGTCTAGGGTTCAGTTTTACCTGAATCTATTGACAGAAAATAGATTTTTATATCTGCCATTATTATTTGTTTATTTAGCAGACGCCTTTATCCAAGATGACTTACAGAGTCTAGGCTGTGTGAACTATGCATCAGCTGCAGAGTCGCTTACAATTACGTCTCACCCGAAAGACGGAGCACAAGGAGGTTAAGTGACTTGCTCAGGGTCACACAGTGAGTCAGTGGCTGAGGTGGGATTTGAACCGGGGACCTCCTGGTTACAAGCCCATTTCTTTAACCACTGGACCACACTGCCTCCTGCCATGCCACCTCTTGTAGTCACTGGGGCTAGAAAAGGCTCATGTTACATCCTATGGAAAGGCAAACAGTCACAATTATTTCAAAGATATAAAACAGACAAAATCTCTTTTCAGATAAGGCCTCTGCCATCAACATCCTATATCTATATCTGTTATGCTCGATGCTGAAAGGAAGATGTTGCTGTATGGAGCCTAATGCTATTTCGTGTAAGTCATGGGAGATGGGCCCACAATGGAAAGCCCCTACAGAATTATTGTCCAACTTTTTCTGCTTTTTTTTTTTTTTTTTTTTTAGAAAAAAGTGAACAAACCAAGGCTGAAAGCAGAGGCCTCTACACACTAGAAGTGTCGACACACACAGACACTCGCATTCCTATAACACTACTGCTTTATTATTATAAACATGATTTGTTTTCTTTTCATGATTAAACTTTAGTCCATTTTCATGGTAAAAGGTTGATGGAGAGAATACTGTTAAGTGGCTGAGTGACCAAATGTGATGTCACCGTTTTGAATTGACTTTGCACTTGAATGAAATTCTGAGAGGTGCTTCAGATTTTGTAAAGCCAATTATGTCAGCTGTACCAATATTGAGAATAGCACTGTAGAAACTCAATATGGCATACTGTCATCAACTGTGTTTGTGCCGTGGCATACAGCAGTCAGAACATGCGCTCTGATTGGTCAAAAGAGCCTCAGCAGTATAATATTTAATGATCTTGTAGGAATTCTATTCATTTGTAAAACAAAACTGTAGCGAAAAAGAAAGAAAGGCTTTGTTACTGTTTTCAATGGTTATCTGGCTGCATGTTGGGCAGGATGAAAGCTTCTCAAAAGCTAAAATGACCACCCACTCTTTAATGTCTAATGAATGTTTAGTATCAGTAGCTATACTGTATTTTGTTTTATATCATTTATTTGATAATATATTGGCGCACGGTTAACAAGCCATGCTTCTTCAAATTGTATATGTGGAAATAAAAACATATGTATTATCAGACATGTATTACCTTTACTTAATTAGAATTGTTTAATTGTTGCTTGTGAAAAACATATATTTTTTTGAGAATAGGTTATAGATCCAAATTTTGCTGTACTCCATTTAAAAATGTCTCTTTTTTCTAAAGACATTTGCAAAGTTAAAACATGTGTATGATGTTATCTAGACAGAGTAGCAGGCTTGTCAGAGAACACCACAGAGACTATAATATACAGAGGACCAAATGTTGGGCATTGCTGCGACTATTGATAAAACGTTATCATTATCACAACCCTGGTTCCCTGAAATAGAAATGTAACCATTACCTAACGGGATATATCTCTTTTTTTTTTTTTTTTTTTTAATTTTTAATTTTTAGTCGTCGCCAATTATTTTTACCCCGGTTTTCACCCCAATTTAGCATGCCCAATTATTATCTGTATCCCCGGCTCACCGCTCGCAACCCCCCCGCCGACTCAGGAAATGGAGGCTGAAACACGAGTCCTCCGAAACGTGCTCCTTCCATGCCGTCATTTTTCGCACTGCAGATCCACAGCAATGCTACCAGACCTATAGTGCCGGAGGACAACACAGATCTGGCGGCTCCGCTGCAAAGCCACAGGCGCCCTATCGGCCACAGGGGTCGCTGATGCGCGGTGAGCCGTGGATTCCCCTGCCGACCTAAGCCCTCCCTACCCGGGCAGCGCTCAGCCAATTGTGCGCCGCCCCCTAGGAACTCTCGGTCACGGTCAGCTGTGACATAGCCTGGATTCTAAACCAGCGATCTCCAGGCTATAGGGCACATCCTGCGAGGAGCGCCTTTACTGGATGCGCCACTCGGGAGCCCCCCGGGATATATCTCTTATATCAAAGCTGCTCCTTTAAGAGCCCTGTGTGCGTCAGACGTCGTCTCCGCCCCCAGGAGATAAATACGAGTGACCCATAAGGCTCAGTGCCATTTTCTCTTCAGGCCTGCTGCGTTGGAGTGAACGCAGCAACCTTGAAGGGTGATGCTTACATTTCTATTTGAGGGAACCAGGGTTAAGATAATAACCTAACGTTCCCTTTCAAGTACGAAATGTAACCATAACCTAATGAGAGACAATACCCAAGCCGTTGCAAGTGAAGGACTTGCAGCACCGGCAGATGTGCTCAAAAGGAAGATAAACTGCCTTGAGCATTCTGGCCGTGGACCAATAAGGGTCCATGGCATATGGTCCACAGTACAGTGAGGGAGAACCCTCATGCAGTGTATATGCTGCAAGATTACACTGAGTAACCACAGCATTTAACACCAGAAGGCCAGAAAAGGGTGTATGGCTAACTACCCCAGGACTTAAAGTGGAACAATGTGTTAAAGCAGAATGAGTGGCTGCTCTTAAGACTCAGGGTTCTGGTAAAAGTATGAGGTGTGGCTCATACTGCAGCGTTGCAAATGTCTGCGACAGATGTGCCCTGAAATAACGCCCAGGAGGTTGCAGGGCCTCTTGTGGAGTGACCAGTGGCCTTTTCTAGTGGGTGCAGGTTAAGTAGATCGTACGCAATCCGGACCGTGTCTGCAATCCACCTCGACAGCCGCTGTTTAGACAGGGCTTGTCCATAGAACTTAGACCCGAAGCAAATAAACAATTGCTTGGATTGCCGCCAACTCTGGGTTCGGTCAACATAATACACCAGTACTCTAACCGGACAGAGCGCATAGAACTTTCTCTCCCTGTCAGACTGGAAAGGAGGTGGATGGAAGGCCTCCAATTCCAGTGACTAGTTGATATGGAAAGCAGAAAATGCTTTTTGGTGAAAAGCAGGATTAGTGCATGGAGAATGCTTGTATTTTACCTGCCATCTTGGCAGAGGTAATAGGAAGCAGTAAAGCTGTCTGTAAGGACAGGAATTTCAGTTCTGCTGAATGAAGGGGCTTGAATGGCAGTCTTGTTAGTGCGTCCAGCACTACATTGAACCGCCAGAGAGGGACAAGGTCCTTTCTAGGGGGTCTTAGCCGAGTACCCATCAAAAGTGTGCTCCTCTGGAGACCGAGTCAATTTAAATATGGCAAGCCGAAATAGCTGCCAGGTAGACCTTAAGTGTGGAGGCAGATTTCCCTTCATCAAACAGCTCCTGCAAAATTGCAGTATATCTGTTATGGGGCAAGTCGTGAGGTCCTGTGCACATCTGGAAGACACCCCATTTGTAGCCATACTGGGAGCGGGTAGATGCTGCCCTGGCATTCTGAAGGGTGACAATGACCCTGTCAGATATGTCTCTGCTCAAGGGCCAGACTCAGAGCTGCAGAACTGTTGGGTCTGGATGCCACAGAGTGCCCCGCACCTGACTCGGCAGGTCGTGACAGGCCGGCAACTCCCATGGCTGACCTACAGGAGCTGTGACAGTGCTGAGAACCAGGTCCTCCTAGGCCACTTCGGGGCAACTAAGAGCACCTGAGCCCGGTCTTGCCTGATATTCTCCATGCACAGTGGAAGTAGTGACAACACCAGAAAAACATAAATCAGAGTCTTGGGCCAGCTCTGAGCCAGTGCATCTATGCAGAGAAGGTGACCACTCTCATTAGGGAATACCAGTGGGGACAAAGGGTGGACTGCTGAGTTGCAAAGAGATGTATCTCTCAGCACCTGAACTTCTCCCAGATGAGGTTCACAACCTCCGGGTGAAATGCCATACCGAACTGTGGGGGCCACCTCTTGAGAGAAGGTTCGCTACCCAGTTCCTCATCCCTGGCAAGTGAACTGCTCTTACTGAAAACAGGTGTTCATGAGCCCATAGCAAAAGCTTCTAGGTAACACGATTGAGACCGGGATACCGGAGACCACCATGGTGATTGATATAAGCTACCACTGTGTTGTCTGCGGATCAACGAGTGTCACCCTTGTATCTCCCTGGAATATTGCTCTAGGGCCAGATTAAGTAAACGCAGC
This sequence comes from Acipenser ruthenus, assembly GCF_902713425.1. Classification (NCBI taxonomy): domain Eukaryota; kingdom Metazoa; phylum Chordata; class Actinopteri; order Acipenseriformes; family Acipenseridae; genus Acipenser; species Acipenser ruthenus. The sequence continues at coordinate 19,283,022 of NC_081192.1, forward strand.
TCCAAAGCATTTAGTGGAGACCCTCCCATGGGGGGTTCCACACGCCTGCACCCCCTGGCCCTTCCAGACAGCACCACACCCTAGGTTGGAAGCGTCTGTGGTCACCACCTCTATCTTCGTGACACTGCACAGAACTGTGCCCAAGCACAGCTGAGCTAGTTGTTTCCACCACGAGAGAGCTTTCAAACAGTGACATAGGACACGGAGTAGGCAGTGCCAGTCCAAGTCAGGGTGAAGTACCCTGTGGTTGAACCAGGCTTGGAGAGGGCGCATGTGTAGGGGCCCTAAAAGGAGAAGTGAAGATGCTGCTGGCATCAGGCCCAGAATCTCTGGAAGGTCATTACCATCACCGCTGCATTGGGCTGAAAAGCTTCAAGCAGACTTTTAGCCTCTAGATCCTGTCGTACAACAGGGTAGCGATCATGTTTATGGAATCGAGGCCTACGCCGAGATAGACAACCCTCTGGTTCGCCCTGAAGCCTAGCTGTTAGAGGTGGCTGGTGACCAGTCCCGAGTGCAACATGTCTGTGCTGGTGACTTGGCACAATCAGTGTAATTGAGCACTCTGATGCCTGAGTTTCAGAGGAGCCAGTATAGTGTTGTGACAGGGAGCGTGAGGATCTGAGCTGCAAATCTCCCCTTGCACGCCTGTTCAGAGACGGGCTGGCTTGGAGAGAGGGGCGGAAAAGGAAGTCGGCCATCTTGGTGCAGGGCAGAATGACCATATTAGGGGACAAGATTACTGTGATCAGCTGTGCTGCATTAGACAACTGGCAGGTGTGCTGAGTCACACTGATCATGGGGTGGAGTCTCCTAATATATAAGGGCTGTCATTCTGTAAGTGTGGGGCCTTTGAGGTAATAGTAAGCCTGTGTTGCTGAGCTGTGTGTTTGTTTTGTTTTGTTTGTTGGTGGTCTATGTGTTTATTTATCGTCAGGACCGGGGTCAGACGCCAAGGAGCTGCCGCACTACTGCCAGCACTCGTCACCTTGGACATCACACGGCCCGCACAACTGAACTGGACACTTCAGCACCTGAGCACCTGCACTTTTCACCACACCACAAGTGCACCCAAAGAGCCGAGAGGGACGTGCTTTATTGGGACTTATGATTTGTACTTTTTTTTTGGATTGTGTTTCCCTTTTAATAAAATTCACTGATTCTGGTATGAACCAGATGACTGGTACCAACCTTGGTACCAATAAAGGTGACTGGTGCCTACTTTGATACGGGTTCTGGTACTGACCAGGTCACTGGTACAGGCTCTGGTATCGACCAGGTGACTGGTACAAGCTCTGGTACCAACCAGGCCACTGGTACAGACTCTGGTAGCGACCAGGGTACAGGCTCTGGTACCGACTGGTGCCGGCAGAGTGAGTTACTGGTACCGGGCTGGTACCAGGACAAGTGGCGTGCAGGTAAAAGACCTGAAACAGCCCCAGGCAAACTGCAAGCATGCACTGTAAAACAGGCAGGGACCTGCAAACTGGAAACAATCTAGTAGCCTTCGTTGTCAGAGCAGCAAAGTAAACACAGTAACGGCATAGATAGAGACACTTGGAATTATTCTCCAGTCGAAAAGGCTCCTACCAATTCGCCAGTGCAGTGTAGCTAAATATATATGAAAAGGCGCTAGCAAGAATTTTAATATTGACTCACGAGAGAGCATGAACTTAACCGCAACAAGGTCCTGAAGGGACAGGGAGAGCCGGTGGCCGCGGAGGGAATTTAAAGCCTGGTGCACACATGAGCGATCACCCAGAGTTTTTGATCCAAAGAACAGGTACTACAAGGACACAGGAAAAACAACAGCTGGGCTACAGTGTCACCGGCTGTAGGATTGTTAGGTATTTATTGCTTACATTACAGGATTTATTAATTCAAGCCTCATTTTAGAAATAAAATTAAAACAGCACAGGTTTTATTGCCATTTAAGCACACGCCTGCAAACAATATACAATTCCACAAGGTCGAGGTTCATCATATGTATGAGAGGGTTGTGTGTCCATCATTTGTGGCCAATTCGGCTGCATTGGTAGGGGCATGATTTACTTTGGAAACCGCCGCCGCATACACTGTTGTGTGTCCACCAATTTTGCGGTATCGCCCCTCACCGCTCATGCGTGTCCCAGGCTTTATGCATGACTCGTATTTATCTCCTGGGGGCGGAGCAGACATCTGACGCACACGGGGCTCTTAAAGGATTAGCTTTGATATAAGTACTCAGGTAATTTGGGCTTTAAGAGATATCTTGTTAGGTAATGGTTACATTTCATACTTGAAAGGGAACAGGTTTTCAGAAGTTTCTGTACAGACCTTGTCAATATAACGTCACATGCAAAAAACACATTATTTTTATTATCATCTGTACTTGTTTTATAGAAATAACTTCTAAAAGGTCAACCAAAAAAATGTAACACAAACAAACAGGAAGGTTTAGGTAAACCACCTACTGCTTACATGTTCACTCAGTTGTGTTTCAAGAATGTGTGCTTCTTTACAGGACAACTGGTTTTCATTATTTCAGACTTCCTGGAGAAGCAGGTTGAAATTCCTGCCATTCATCAGACAGGCTCTGGATTGATGCTGCGTCTTTCGCCCTCAATGTCACACACAGCACATCAGTCTCTTGGGGAATATGAGGCAAGGTAACATCTGACAGTTTTCATTCCTGCAGTTAGGAACGGAGATCAGGGCTGCGACTGCTGATGTCTGAAAGGCTTTTCTCTTTGTCAAAGGCATCCAGGATTAATCATGGCTCAGCATAGTAAACCACAGAAAAACAATAATATATGAATGTCTAGTCTCCATGTGAATGCGCAAAAGCAGTTGGGTTTCACCTAACTACATCCAAAGAGTGCAAGATATGGATCTAAAACCAAAACTGGGTTTTAAAATAAGTCAGGTTTCAAAACATATCAAGAATAACTAGACATTCAGAAACCCAACATTAAAAATAAATATATATATATAAACTTATTACATTTTTGTACCATACCTTAGAACATAGTGAATGGTAAGACAGAGAACACCACATCTACTGTATAAAGATATACAAAGCTCTAAGCAGGGAAGTAAATTGTACAACATTGTAGATAAAACAAATTTAACTATGTCTTCCATGGTGTGCCAGATTGTAGACTGTTGAAAAGAAACTGAGCTACTGCACATATTGATGTATAAGATATAACCAAATAACCAAAGAAGTGATGAATATTGCTAGAGCTTATAAGCCCTCTGGAGCAGAGCAAGAGCCGTGCCTGTAAATAGTGCGGGCGTTTTGTTTGTGTTTTGGTGGTGGTTGGCAGGGATGGGGTTACTTCCTGTCCCTGCCAAAAACACGTGAGAATGTGGCTGCTCCCAAATTGAATAATTGGTGATAATAGGGAGCAGCCACATCCTATAAAAAGAGAACCCAATGCCCCATTAGAGAGAGACTACCAGGGAGCTGGAACCAGAGAAAAGGTAGAGTGTTTGGACATACTTGAGTAAATGTTTGGTTTTTGTGACTGGTCAACAGCTTAGCTGTCCAGTAAAGTTTAGAACTGAAGCGTTTAGTTAGCACTCCTGGAAGGAGTTAGGTTTTGGTTTTGTTTATTTTGTGTTTAAAGTAAAAACATACAGGCCTGCCCTGTTTAAAAACCTACCTGTTCTTGTGGAGTGCTGTTCCTTTTACAGAAGACAAGTGAAGACGGTCCTGCATGTGGCAAGTGCACCCTGGTTTGTCACACCCTCCTTGTTATTCCCAAACCAAACTGATCTGTCTTGAGGAGGCTGGCCTAAAACTATGCTGATATTACTGGAATTAATTAAACCGCTTCCACAACAACAGCAGCTACATTCTGTAGACCGAGCGTACACAGACAAATAAACTGGTGAAACAAAACAACCACATAGCCAGTTGCTTTCACAGTGTTACATCATGCACGCAGGCAGCTCCCCATAAGCGGTCTTACCAGGACTCGTCCCTTATCGCTGCACAAGCCTATTATTATTAAAAACGAGTTCCCCAAAGACAAATGTGTTTTTTCAGATTGTGGTACAAATAAAAAAAACAGTTGTAACATGGTTCATCCAATATCATGTATCTATCTGGGTTCAATTTTAATTAATAAATTGGAATGCTTTTTATTACCCAGGCAACAATTACCAATAATTGCCATGATTATAGGATATTACTATGTAATTTCATATTATTTAATTTTACTGTAATTAGCCTTTATTTTCAATCCTAATCTTAACCTAAGAATTAAGAGTAATAACTGGAAATTGTTGCCAGGTAAATACTGTAAATAATTTGTCTGTTCTGTACAAGGGCGGCCAAATTCAATTATTTTAGCATGGCAAAAATATGAATCCATGCCTAAATTGATACAAATACGGTAAGTATTTCTCCATAATCCTTCACTATGTTACAAAGTTTGTTTTTTGCTGTTTGTTTTTAATAGTAATGTTATTGGGGGATCAAGACATTTGAAATCCCAGATATAAAAAAAGAGCAGGGATTATGAGAATGTACACTCCGTGCGAGTCCTGATGTGCTGTGGCACCCTGCCTCTTAAGGAGGAAACTGGTTTTTCAAAAAGGCTTCGTGCGTGTCTGATAAATGACATACTCAACAAGTGAAACAATTCTTCAGCTCTTGGCATATAGAGCATACTTCATGTTCAAGATTAGATTAATAAAGCAGCAAAATAGGCCACTGCCTCATGGCTGAAACACTTGGCACTTACTATTTTAGCCCCTAGGTTTGTTGTATACAGATAGCATTTTATAATGAAGACCACCTATGAATTAGCTGCCATTTAACCCCCATTATCACTTCTGATAAGTAAACAAAATAAGCTGCTATAAATGTCATTTGATGAGTCTTTGCTGTTAATAAATAGTAAACAGCTATAAATTCAGTGTAAGTGCCTCTCTGTTACAGCAGCTTCTTTGGGAGGCTTGTTCAAATATTACTACAAACAGCAGTGCCATTAGCTTCATCAACAGCAGCTCCACCTGGAGCCAAAATGAAGGTATTAATGGGAGGAGACACAGTTACCTTAGCAACCTTTTTTCAGTGGAGTAAAAACAAACACATTTAAGTTTGGTTGTGTCCTAAGGGTAACCTGACTTGCTTGTTCTGGCTTTTTCCACAGGTGCAAAATGTTTTAAAGGTTATGGTGCATATCGGTTTTATTGAAATCAAAATAGTGTATTCCCAAAGATTCATGAACTGCATAAAGAAAAGATGGAGACAGATGGCAGGGCTAGTACACCCTGCAAATTACATTTCCAGGCTGAGGTTATTGGGTTAAACTTCCTGTCCTTTAAAATGACAGTAATCGGCAGGGAGCGCGCCCTTATCCTAGGATGCAGTTTTTCCGTAATCCATATGAATATTCTTTTCCTTACCTCGGTAACACCACCGTACATATAAGATGACAATAGCAATATATAAAATGCTAATCTTGTTACATTTGGTCCAAATTAACAATGCAACAGAGCTTGTTTGTCTGGATGACTCTGCTTTGCTGTTGCCCCTGATCATCTGACTCTGCTCAGAATGCTGTGCAGTATTTGCTGTAAATCTCATTAGATTTGCCTGCGTGCTGCTTTCAATAAACTCTACCCTGTTAGCTTAGCATTTTGCATGTCTTACCAAGGTACAGGTTAGAATTGAGCAGCTATTTAATTAAAATAGTTTTGAGGCAAAGTGTAGCAGGGTTACGTCAAGAAGCCTCTCAATGAAGTGGTGTATATATTTGCAGCTGTCTGCTATGGCATGTCACAGTTCTGAAATGCAATCACATTTTCGACTTAAGTAATCACAATTTACGTTAAAATAAATACATAAATAAATACATAAATAAATAAATAAAATAAAACTTGGTGTATTTATTTAGTAACGTTGGAGTTTTAAAAGATTGCCAAAAGGATGCTACATTACTAAAATGAATTACAAGCCTCAGAGCACATCCTGGCATAGGCCATGTGCAATAAGGTCATCAGAACGCATTACTGAATATATATATATATTTAAATAGATTTTTTGTGAGTTTTTGGAGAAAAAAAAAGTTTAATTATGAAAATCTTATCAAGTACAGATTCAGACTCGCCAGTGAAAATTCTGGCAGCAATACACATGTACCAAGAAAAAGTAGTCTCAGTTCTTCATCCCTGTAACATTTGCATCCTGTAATGCACACTGGTGTTGAAAACACTTTGCGTTTCCAATCCAGCCTCAAAGAACACCACAATCCAGGCTGCCAGCAGGGTCTTTCATTCTGTGTTTGGTAAGGCAATAGCGTTTACAATGCAATACAATATACAGGTTGATAATGTATTTTGTACCTTACATAGATAGATGTACAGTACACTGGATACTGACGCAAGAGGTATCATTAAAAATTGAAAGGTTAACGTCCAAGGAACTGCAGTTCCTATTATGCAAGGTAATAAATCAACAAGCCTATAGGTTAAAATGTTACTGTGACCCAAGATGTAATGACAGTATAAGAGCTGCATAGGAAATTAGTTTGAAGATGTATAGTTGATTAAAGACTTGGCCTTAAAGCAAAAGCACCATGACAACCACCCTGCTGATCAGCATGTCATTTGATCCTGTATGAATACAGCAATCTTACTTGCCTCA